>NC_037347.1:70024929-70334286 GCF_002263795.3 Bos taurus | reverse complement strand
TTTTGTCCCCAAAGTCAAGCTCTGAAGACCTCAGGGTGAAAAGTGCGACACTGAGTGGAGGATGAAATCTACCCCAGATCCAAAATTAAGTGCCTAACCTTGATGGGCTAAAATCTTACTCACAAAATAAGAATAAAGTGAATTTCGTATCAAATTCTGACCCTGCACAGAGGAGTTGGGACAAAGCATTCTCTCCAAAACAGGGACTCAGCACAGCCTGTTTGCTGGAGGAGGACACAGAATTGCCCTCCAGGGGGGTCTGAGTTCCAGGACACACGTGCGATGGGGAGCTTCAGGGTCTGGAGGTGACAGCTGACATTTTTCTCAGGTTCTCAGATCTGATCTTGAGTCCTCAGCTCAGCTGTGCATGCGCACAGCCACACATGGCAGGTTCCCCTGGCCAGCCCCGGGGCCAAGCCCTGCCCAGAAGTTGGGATCAGAACGCAGTACCTGAGAAAAGGATACTGGGGGGCATGGCGCCGAAGCACCTATGGAAACGTGCTGAAGGGTGATGCTGCTTTGGAGGCACGATTTGGGGGCACATCCTCCCCCCTCCCGTCTCTAACGTAACATCTCTATGAAATACACAGGTATAACTCTGGGGTTTGGATCGCACAGCCCACTGAGGTCTGTTAGAACTCTCCTCGCCCTCAAATGCACCTGGAGATGATAAAAGCAACGCCCACCTGCCCGTTTTGAGCAGAGCTGGCAAAGTTTTCCAAGACGTGTGCAGTTCGCTCGGGTACAGCTGCGTAGGGGGATATGTTTTCAGCACGGAGGGCGAGGAATTAGGCTCCGGATTACTGCCCCCAGGAGCAGGCGCACTGCTTCTGGACCTCAGATTCCACCATGAAAAGCCCAGAATCTGCCAGCCGCTGCTCTCACTGCTGCTTTGAAACTCATCCACTGAACATTCTGGAAACAAAGGGGACTCACACAGCCGCCCGGAAGCACTTAGAAAATAGACACCAAACAGGACGTGGGGGGATCGTTCTGTGTCTCAAATTAGCAGGCGTATTTTCATTTAAAACTTCAGACACCTACACAAACATAGAGGCGTGTGTTTGTCTTACACACTGTGCAACAGCGCTTCTTCGGAGAGACAAATATGTGAGCAGCCACGGGCTGGATGCAGTCTCGGGGGGGTGGGGGAGACAAATATGTGAGCAGCCACGGGCTGGATGCAGTCTCGGGGTGGGGTGGGGGGGAGTGCCGTGGAATGAGCACTGGCGAGAACCTTGGGTTCACGAACCTGGAGATGGTGGAGCGAAATGCTTTCAGGAAAGAGTGAGAGTGTGTGTGTGTGCACGTGTGTGTGCAGGCACACGCAGGCTGGCATATCAGGGCTGGCATGAGACTGACCCTCAGGGCACCTTCAGGCACCATGTCACAGGGATCCTCTCCCAGGGTGGGAGTCCAGCACAGGTTAGGAAAAGAATACGACGCCTCCATCCCCGTATCCCACGTTGGATGAACGTGCACTTTTTTCATTTCCACAGCCTGCTTCATCTGGCCTGAAGGGCAGATGTCCAGGGTCCAGCCCTGACCTGCAGACTCAGGGGCCTTTCAGTGCCAACACGGAAGGCGGGTGACCCTCCAACACAAGGCAAGAGAAATGGCCAATGTGATGGGTAATAACCTATCTTGCCTGTTTTACCCAGAAGCTGGCTTAAAACCCAAAATTTTAAAAAACTAAGATCATAGCATCCAGTCCCATCACTTCATGGCAAATAGATGGGGAAAATGTGGAAACAGTGGCAGCCTTTATTTTCTTGAGCTTCAAAATCACTGCAGATGGTGACTGCAGCCACAAAATTAAAATAAGCTTGCTCCTTGAAACAAAAGCTATGACAAACCTAGTTGCTGCTGTTCAGTCGCCAAGTCCTATCGACTCCTCGAGATCCCATGGACTGCAGCACGCCAGGCCTCCCTGTTCCTCACCATCTCCTGGAGTTTGCCCAAGTTCATGTCCACTGCATCAGCTATTCCATCCAACCATCTTATCCTCTATTGCCCTCTTCTCCTTCTGCCTTCAGTCTTTCCCAGCATCAGGTTCTTTTCCAATGAGTTGGCTGTTCACATCAGGTGGACACACCTAGACAGCATATTAAAAAGCAGAGACATCACTTTGCCAGTGAACGCCTATATTGTCAAAGCTATAGTTGTGTTCATGTACAGATTCATGTACAGATGTGAGAGCTGGACCATAAAGAAGGCTTAACAACAAAGAACTGATGCTTTCAAATTGTTGTGTTGGAGAAGACTCTTCAGAGTCCCTTGAACTTCAAGGAGATCAGACCAGTCAATCCTAAAGGAAATCAACCCTGAATATTCATTGGAAGGACTGATGCTGAAGTTGAAACTGTAATACTTTGGCCACCTAATGCAAAAAGCCAACTCATTGGAAAAGACCCTGATGCTGGGAAAGAATGAAGGCAGGAGGAGAAGGGGATGACAGAGGATCAGATGATTGGATGGCATCACCTACTCAATGGACATGAGCTTGAGCAAACTTGGAAACAGTGAAGGATGGGGAAGCCTGGCAAGTTGCAGACCATGGGGTCGCAAAGAGTTGGAAATGACTTAGCGACTGAACAATAATTCCAAGTCAAGACCCAAGTGCATAAGCCAATCAACCCTCAGCCACTGTCAAGGAGCAGACTGAAACCACAGTCTTCATGCTAAGGTCAGAGCTGAGCTCAGAGGGCAGAGCCTCCTAGCCAAGCATCTCTTGGAGGCTTTGGGATGACCACCCAAGTCTTCCTAGTGGTGGCAGAGTTTAGCTTTGCTGTGTCCCTGTTCCATTTGGCATCTTCAGTGCCAGGAAACTCGATCGATTAACGTCATTTAAGCACACGATTAAAGCAGGTGGAAGAGATCTCGGGAAGCCCCGGACACTCCACTTCTTTCCAGAAGCCCCCTCTGAACTTGTCCATCTGCTTTAGTTCCTGAGGATCACAGAGGACAGGCAAGGGCCAAGAGGAACTCTCTGCAGCTCTTCGCCAGCCTGTCTGAGGCCCTGCCTCTGCTGGGTGGACACAGAGCCGAGTGCAGCTCTAGCCCGTGGGCTGCAGCCACTTAGGGAAGATGACCTGCGGAGATGCCCAGCTCAGGCCTTGGGCATGTGGTGACCAGTCTCTGAGCGAGTTCGATGGGAGGACGGGACAGCAAGTCAGTGACACAGGACAAGGCCGGCTCAGGCTGGGGCTGTGAACGCAAGGCTTTTCTCCCCACCTGCCTCGGTTGATGACTTACGCTGCTGTCCTTAGAGGGGAGATGCAGTGGACAGTTGGCCTGCACAGATCAGATCAGATCAGATCAGTTGCTCAGTCGTGTCCGACTCTTTGTGACCCCATGAATCACAGCATGGACACCCATAATTAAACCTTGTGCCCTGGAAGCATCTCCCAGCCCTGGCGCTCAACTTCGTCTTGTGGCCAAAGGAGCCAGAGCCGAGGAGTGTTAGGAGAAGTTAAACACTTGTCAGCAGGAAGCGGATGAGGCTTTACTGCAAACCCACATCACTAATGCATGAGGAGGGCCTGGCTAGAGATGCGATTGTTCTCCTAATCATCGTCCAAGTTTTATTACCTGTTACACAAAGGGGCGGGTAGACTTTCTCCCAGCCCAGAGCTCGCGTGGTTCTGGGGAGATGGGTGACCCGGGGTCATGGATGGAGCAATACGGGCTGGAAGGTCAGCTCAGTGCAGCAAGGAGTCTATGATTACTCCCTAGAGGCTGGGGAGGAGGCGAGGGTTCAGGCTAAGCAGGGCTGGGGTCAGGGGCAGGCCATCCTCGTGCTGGGCAGCACCTCCTCCTTCACAGCAATGGCCCCCCATACCCTGTTCACCTGGGGACCCTAGGGTCCTGGCTGGGGGTGCGGTAGGGGAGGCACTTGGAGGAGAAGATGCTGATTGGCTGGGGTCGCTGGGATAAGCTCGGTGTGCTGAGAAGGCTACAGATAGGCCTCCTGCTCCCTGCCCCTGGCAGGAAGAAGAAGACCCCCCTCAGGGAGACTTGAGGAGGGGGCTCTTGCCTCCCTACGATGCCTGGGGCACCCCCTCTGCAAGTGCAGCTTCCCTGATCTCTACACAGGAAGGACGGTCTGGGGCGGGGTGAGTCAGTGGGTGGGGAAAATGCAGCATCTTCCCTCCCTGACCTCGCTCTACTGGGGTCTCAGAAGGGCAGCCCGGACCCTAAGGGGAGGCACACGCATCTGGGGGCACCCTGGGAGGACCCTCATCCACAGGCAGGCCCCCACAGCCCTGGGCTGAGCCTTCCTCCCTGGCAGGGCCTCCAGGACTGAGCCTGGGGAGGCGACACACGGCCCTTGCCCACGACGTGGGAGGGGCACCAACAACCTCACTCACCGGACAGATGATAGGTAACGAGCGATTACAGAAAATGCAGATGGACGCTAACAGAAGGGCATGCTAACAAAGAGCCGAGTCCTAAAGGCTGAGCTGAGCTGAGCCACCCCTGAGCCCGGGGGGAAGGGAACGCCAACAGACCCTGTGTGAGTTCCTCAAGCTGCGTCCACTGTGGAGTCCTCACAGGGACCGTGACGTTCTCCAACTGTGGTCTTATTGATCCTGATGACTGTCTGGCACCCCTAAATGTTGTGTCCATGATGCTAGGGGATGAATTGTGGCCCCACCTCCAGCTCCTATGATGGAGACTTAACCCCCAGGATATCAGAACCTTGTCTGGAATAGGGTCAGGGCTGATGAAAATAGCTACAGTTACGTCACACTGGAGTTTCACTCTTCAGTTGCTAAGCTGGGTCTGACTCTTTGCGACCCCATGGACTGCAGCACACCAGGCTTCCCTGTCCTTCACCTTCTCCCTGAGCCTACTCAAACTCATGTCCACTGAGTTGGTGATGCCATCCAACCATCTCATCCTCTGTCGTCCCCTTCTCCTCCTGCCTTCAATCTTTCCCAGAATCAGGGTCTTTTTCGGTGAGTCAGTTCTTCACATCGGGTGGGAAAATTATTGGAGCTTCAGCTTCAGTCTCAGCTTTCCAATGAATATTCAGGGTTAATTTCCTTTAGGATTGACTGGTTTGATCTCCTTGCAGTCCAAGGGACTCTCAAGAGTCTTCTCCAGCACCACAGTTAGAAAGCATCAATTCTTCAGCACTCAGCCTTCTTTATAGTCCAACTCTCACATCCGTACATGACTCCTGGAAAAACCATAGGTTTGACTATACAGAACTTTGTTGGCAGAGTGATGTCTCTGCTTTGTAATATGCTGTCTAGGCTGGTCATAGCTTTTCTTCCAAGGGGTAACCATCTTTGAATTAACCCTGGGGTTAGCGGACCCCTAATCCAACAGGACAGGTTTAAGGAAAGAAGCAGAGCGTGGATACAGACGCACAGCAAGACACCTGTGACCATGACGGCCGAGTGGTGGGGACATTTCTGGAAGCCAGGGACAGGGCTGACGGCCAGCACCCGCGGGAGGTGGGGGGTCACCTGGGACGGATTCAGGACTGCCAGACGCCTGGATCCGGGGGTTCTCACCTGCAGGACCTGAGAGAACCCTTTCTGGCATTTCAAGCTGCCTGCTCTGGGCGACTCTGTCAGGGCAGCCGGGGACACGGGTCCACCAAGCCTGTGCCCGCCTCTCCTGTCCGTGTCTTGCACGACTGCTGCCGACCTCCACTGTCCTGGCTCCAGGGGAAACCTGAGGGCCCTGAGGGTGCCACCGGGGTGGCACTGGTGCAAGCTGGGGTGGTGCCCAGTGGGCACCGCAGGCCTGCTGCTGCTCCGCCAGGGACCCTGGCACCTCCTCAGACCCCGCGGCCCCTGCCTGCTCCCGGTACGCGATGACGAGGATCCGATCCACCCCAGCCTCGGGAGGGCTGTTGCTCCCATCTGTCGGGAGCAGTGGGTGTCAGGGAAGCCCAGCCGCCCTGCGTCAGCATAAGCACCCTTCTCCCTGGAGCGGCCGAGGCAGGTGACACCTGTGTCCCCCGGTGAATTGGGGGGGCGGGGAACACAGGAGGCCGGTTCCAGGGGGTCCAGGTGGGCGGGGTTCCTCCTCCCCGCGGGCGGGTGCAGGTGCCCATAGCCACACAGGACGTGAGGCTTGGCCCGCGGCACGTGGAGGCCCTCGGACGTTTGGACTGGGAGTGGCATAGTCAGCAGAGCCCCGAATGCAGAGGAAGCGGCTCTGGGACACACGAGCTCCGAGGCCGGGGCGGGACCCCACCCCGATCACCGCGCCTGCAACGCTCCAGCGCCTCTGCAGTCCAGTCCGGGGACAGTCAGAGGGGCACTGTCGTGCCCTCAGGGGACGTGGACTGCAGAGAAGGGGTGGCTCTGTGGAGGGAGAGGGCCGGGGAGCAGCCCTAGCCAGCGGGTCTGGGAGAGTCCTTCCTTCTCCACGGGGACACCCTTCTCACCAGACTCCCTTGGCCAGGCTCTCCTGGGTCACAAAAAGGTTGAAGAGACAGCATGGGGTGCAGCCCCAGCTCCTGAGCCATTTGTGTGCTGCCCGGTGGGTCCCGAGGCGCAGAGGTGGCAGAACCCTGTCTGGGCACAGAGGGCTGGGACCGGGTGACCCTTTCCGGAGGCGGCTCCGGGCTGTGAGCCTCACCCAGGCCAGCCGGAGCCCCCACCTCAGAGGCCCTGTGGCCACCCCTTGGCCAGACTGCCGTCCTCCCACCCCCTTTCTCCCCCGCCCCCTTCCTCCAGCGCTCAACCATGGACCTGCCAGTCTGTTTCCACTCTGGGTTCAAGACCCCTGACATGACCTTGGATTATGGAGGAGAGGATAAGTGAAAGTGCCGTGTCCGACTCTGCGACCCCATGGACTGCAGCCCGCCAGGCCCCTCTGTCTGTGGGATTCCCCAGGCCAGAATACTGGAGTGGGTTGCCATGCCCTTCTCCAGGGGATCTTCCCCGCCCAGGGGTCGAACCCTGGTCTCCTGCATTGCAGGCAGACTCTTCACTGTCTGAGCCACCGGGGGAGCCCAAGTGGAGAGTAAGCCCAGGATTACTGGGTTCCCCCCAACTCGTCTCCTCACCAAAACTGGCCCCGACAGCCTCCATGGACACTGGCTAAATCATTCAGTCATGTCCGACTCTTTGCGACTCCAATAACCTGCCAGGTGCCTCTGTCCTTGGGATTTCCCAGGCAAGAATACTGGAGTGGGTCGCCATTTCCTCCTCCAGGGGACAGCCTCCAAACCATGCCGAAAATGTGGAAGTGTCATCTTCACCAGATCCCAACAGTTTGGCTGCTGGTTCAGGATGTCCGCTGTCAGAAGATGCTCAGGGTCCTCCCCCTCTCTCCACCATGTGCTTTCCTGCGTGGTGATCAGAGTGGGGAGGTGTGCAGAGCTTAGTTCAGGCTCACAACTGCGGGAGGACCCGGACTTAGCGCCCCTGTCAGGGGTGAGAGAGAGACAGCAATCTGCCCACCGAGGCTTTAGTCCCCATCAGGCCTAAAGTCACGACACAGGCTCGAGCTCTCGGCTTTTTTGTTTGCCACAACCACGTTCAGTGGGTTAGTCACTCAGTCGTGTCCAACCCTTTGTGACCCCATGGACGGTGGCCTGCCAGGCTCCCCCATCCATGGGATTCTCCAGGCAGGAACACTGGAGTGGGTTGCCATTGTCTTCTCCAGGGGGTCTTCCCGACCCAGGGATCAAACCCAGCTCTCCTGTATGACCCCAGGTCACCAATCTCCCCAGGACCACGTGAGCTCTGGGCTGGGAGAAAGTCTACCCGCCCCTTTGTGCAACAGGTAATAAAACTTGGACGATGATTAGGAGAACAATCGCATCTCCAGCCAGGCCCTCCTCACGCACTAGTGATGCGGGTTTGCAGTAAAGCCTCATCCGCTTCCTGCTGACAAGTGTTTAACTTCTCCTAACACCTTTACCAGAGAAGCCAAATTGGCCCTTGGAAATGCTTAAATCTAATTTTGTTTCACCAACTGGATTATACTGTTATTCTTTCCATTTAGGAATCAAACTGAGTTTGGTACATGTGGTGGCAAACTATTAATCTGGTTGTTTCCACCTGTCCCCACTGCCTCTCGTCTTAAGCGCTAAGCTCTGAAAAGGGCTTTTTTGACCTTGACATTCAGCTGCCAGCACATTAATTTCAGACCTGGACCTGGGAGCTTTGCTCATTAACCTGATCTGTGTCACAGGAGCTGGATAAGGCGAGGTGGGGGGCTGTGGAAATGACCCCCGAGCTGCTGTTCTGGAGGAAGTCCTTATCGCCGAGATGCAATTCCATTCCTCTCTCATCCTTTGGTTTCTTTAAGGAACAAGATCAAATGTTTTATACCAGTATCAAATTTCCATAACCATATAGGATAAATATTTTAAAGCCTGTAATACAAACAGGCAGCAGGGAGGTTAGTTGGCACAACTGGGTCAGGAGGTGGGTGTGAGTAAGGGGCACATGGGCCAGCGGGCCTGGCATGCTGTCCTCCAAGGGCCGGGCGTTTGTGTAGATGTGGGCCGACCTTGTATATCAGGACAGCGGCATGTCCTGCTCCGTCACTCAGATCTTTGGTATTTGCAGGGTAAATGGTTGTTGCTGTTTTTCACTCCCTAAGTTGTGTCTGACTCTTTGTGATCCCACAGACTGCCCCGTCCTTAACTACCTCCCAGTTTGCTCAAACTCACGTCCATTGAATCAGTGATGCCATCCAACCATCTCATCCTCTGTTTCCCCTTCTCCTCCTGCCCTCAAACTTTCCCAGCATCGGGGTCTTTTCCACTGAGTCAGCTCTTCGCATCAGGTGGCCAAAATATTGGAGCTTCAGCTTCAGCATCAGTCCTTCCAATGAATATCCATGGATGATTTCCTTTAGGATCGATGGGCTTGAAATGGTGGTGTGTCTTGAACCTTTGCGTCGGCCTCCGAGTCCACACCAGCTCCCCCGGAGCTGCATGCCTGCTGTGCATTAGTCTTTGCTCTATTTCCCAGCACTGCCTATGACAGTGACCCATGGCTGATGCCCAGCAAATATATGCTTGCTGAAACCCGTGCTCACGACACCAGAAAGTGAGGAACTCGAAGGCGGGCAGCGGCACCGCGGTCACTCATGTGCCCTGACACAGACACAGAGCTCGAAGATTCCAGGGCTCCCGTGAGCCAGCTGGACCTTCACGTTTCCCTAAAGCCTACCTTGAAAGTGCAGTCCTTGGCTGTCAGTCTGTCTTGGTCTTTTCTGGAAGAGAGGACAGGAGATGACTCTCTTCTCTCCAGTCTAAAATGCAGGTTTTTAAAGTTTTTCCTCACATCCTTGTTCTGTCTCTTGATCCTATAATCATCCAGCATCACTTTGGAGAATTTGCACAGTATTTTCCTTGTTGGAGACAACACATCCTTCCCGCGAGTTGGGCTTCGTGTGAGTTTCTTCAGCCCCTGCCTTGCCTTCCATTCCCTCTGGGGAATGCTCCCTTGGGGGCTCCTGCAGCTCCCGCTGGCTGAGCCAGGTGTGGATCTGCTGACATTCAGCGAGGGAGCTGCCCTGAGGTGGCTGCCTGGTGCGCGGTGCTGGGCGGGGCCGTGCCGGCAGCTGAGGGGCGCCTCTTGCCCGTCCCTGCACCCCCACAGTAGGGTCACGGGGCCGGGCCACCTCTTGTGTTGCAGCGTTCCTAAAAGTACAGGCGATTTAACCAGATCCACTTACAATAACAGTCTGTCAAGAGGTGCACTTTAAGAGCCTTCAAAGTTATCTTTGGTGAGATGTACTCTTTAAATACTGTAATTCCCATAATACCCTAACAAAAGCTCCATTCATAGTCCTAACAGTATCGTAATGTTTGTGTTCACCCCAAAAGTAAACACCACTGCCAAAGCCTGTCTAAGAGCCTTAAGCGTATCCGTCATCCAGTCGGAACCAGTGACAATCGTGGCTTCTTTTCAAAAGCAGACTGGTGTTCAACACACACCACTCTGAGGGCTCTGATATGCATGAGCTCCAAGCCAAATATCCCCCAGGATGCTGAGAAAACCCTGCTGGCTTAGCCCGAATGCGTGTTGTGAGTGCTCATGACAATCTCCCAACAGAAAGGGTACTCACAGAGAACAGGCCAGCGCCACTCTGAACCAGTACCGCTTTATACGCTTATTGTGCTAAGTTCAGTGCACAGAATTAAGCATCATATGCTTCTGAGATCCAAGGAAAACTGAGGCTCTGTGCTAACGTGCGTGTGCACGTGTGTTGGTCACTCAGTCGTGTCCAGCCCTGTGCGACCGCACGGGCAGTATCCTGCTGGCTTCCTCCATCCATGGGATTCTCCAGGCAAGAATTCCCTACACCAGGGGACCTGCCCGACCCGGGGATGGAGCCCTGGCCTCCTGCACTGCAGGCAGATTCTTCAACGCCTGAGCCACCGTTCATTGTTTTTTAACTTTTTGTTTTATGTTGGAGAACGTTTGATGCAGTGTGTTGTGTACGCTTCAGGCACTCAGCACAGCGAGTCCGTCAGACATGGACACGCATCTAGTCCTCTTCAAATTCTTTTCCCATTTAAGTGGTTACATCATACTGGATATAAGTCCCTGTGCTGCCCAGTAAGTCATTGTCGTTATCTATTTTAAATATAGCAGTGTGCATCTTTAAATATAACACTTCGCATAGGGTGGCTCAGAGGTAAAGAATCCACCTACCAATGCAGGAGACACAGGAAATGTGGGTTCGATCCCTGGGTCAGGAAGATTCCCCTGGAGGAGGAAATGGCAACCCACTCCAGGATTTTTGCGTGGGAGGTCTCTTGGACAGAGGAGCCTGACGGGTTGCAGTCCCTGAGGTCGCACAGAGTCAGACAGTACTTCAGTTCAGTCACTCAGCTGTGTCCAACTCTTTGCGACTCCATGGACTGCACACACCAGCCTCCCTGTCCATCACATAGGGAGTGACTGAACAACACTAAGTATCAGGCATAAGTCTGTCCGTCGGGTCCTGCGGGGCCCAGGCCCTCCCGTTTGCACACACACACCGCCCGGGTGCTGGGCTGTGCTCCAGGTGACTCTCAGCCACTTCAGCTGCAGCCCCTGCCCCGTCATGGGGAAAACGCAGCAGACACTTTCTGACACTCCTCCCTGTGGGTGACTTGGTGTTGCTGGATTCACATCTGTAGCCCCGCCCCGTTCATTTGGAATTCCGAGAGCAGCGGCCTCTCCCCTGCGCTCCCCTTCTCAGACTCAGCGGGTTAGAAAAGCTGTTTCCACAGCAGATATGAGAAGCTGAGCGGCGCGGGTCCCAAGTGAGCCCCCCAGGGCCCAGGCAGGACGGCCCCGGGCTCCAGGTGGGACGAGGCCTCTCGTTTGCATACCGTTGATCTCTCTGTCCGTTTCAAGCCTGTTATGTGTCTGCGAGATGCGAGCCCGTGCCCCGCTCTGTGTAAAGGCAGCAGTTTTCACGGGAAGTGAAATTTCTCAAGAGGAAGAATGTGTCCTGCAGGCCGACACTCAGCTCTTCTGTTAGCGCTTGAATAAAGCCTACGCCAGGGGGACTGGATTCCAGGCCGGGTTTGAACTTGATGCTTCTTTTTTTTCATTCAAGAAGAAACTTGAAAGATGTGAAACACCTGTAAACATGTTGTTTCTTACCGACAAGGCCAACAGTCGGAACATCAGGGAGGCCCCCACCAGATCCCCACGTGCAGGGGTGGGTCCCCCAGCTCCTGGAGCGTCGGTCAGGACGGCTGGATGAGGCTCAGGCTTCCCCGGCCTGAGTGGCCAGTAGAGCCACTGGAGCTGTGCCCAGCGCTGGGCCCACACATCGGGGCCAAAAAGCCATCCAGACCTCACTGCTCTTGTTAAGGCCTGAACGCGAACAGTAACCCTCACGAGGGAAGTAGAAGCAAATCCCTCTGGTGGGATTGTGAGAGTCTGCCCTCCCCCAGAGCGGCTCTAAGGGACCCTCAGGCAGAGCTCTCGGGGTGCTGGTACTGACGGCCTCATCTCCTCTGGGTTCCTGCTCTGAGGGCCTCTCCTGGACGTCGGTCGGTGGAGGTGTGCCGGGCAGGTCTTCAAGGGCTGGAGAAACAGAGCTTCTCGCATGCTCATCCAGCCCCATAGATCCAGATCTCTCAAGAAGTGGCTTAGGATAAACATTTCTATTCAACGTCAACAGTTTGGAAATGGAGGCCGTGCAAACAACCGAGCCTCAGGATAGCCAGGTGCTGTTCATGTTGGCGACTAACTCAGGAGGAAAATGGGGCAAAACTCACACTACGTCCAGGCTGTTGTTGCTGTTCAGTCGCTCAGTCTTGTCGGACTCTTTGCCAGGCTTCCCTGTCCTTCACCATCACCCGGAGTGTGCTCAAACTCACGTCCATCGAGGCAGTGATGCCATCCAACTCTCTCATCCTCTGTCATCCCCTTCTCCTCCCGCCTTCAATCTTTCCCAGCATCAGAGTCTTTTCCATTGAATCAGTTTTTCACATCAGATGGGCAAAACATTGGTGTTTCAGCTCCAGCATCCATCCTTCCAATGAATATTCAGGGTTGATTTTCTTTAGTCTTGACTGGCTGTGCGACCTCTGTAAAAATTACTGCTTTCACTGTGACTCCCGTGGCGTGCCCTGGCCAATCCTGACATCAGGGACTCCTCCTCCCGATCCCAGTAACTAACAAGGAGTGATGTTACTCTCTCACACGACCCTCACTGGACCAGGAGCTTCCTGAAACAGTGGAGGGGTCGGGATTAGGAGCAAGGCAGCTGTGACCTGGCTGGGTCCAAACCTTCCCTCCTCTGCACCTGTGCATGCCCGTCGGAGAACAGAAAACAGAAGGAAGGGGCCCAGTCCAGCCCGTGGAGAGCAGACCCCCGGGAAGTTCTCAGTTGGCCTTTGGGAGGACAGGATGGTGTCCCAGCAGCTCTGGGTGATGTGGACACTCAGGCCGCTGTTGCCCTTGGCTCCCTTGTCCTTCCCACTCTCCTCTGCCAACCTCAAAGCCCTGCACCTGCCCCAGCCATCCAGGCAACAGCCGGGCCCATCGCTGAATCTCCATCACCTGCATGGGAGCCGAGAGTGCTGACGGGACCAGCGTCATCGTGGGGTCAAGTGAGGCCTCCGTCAGAGCCAAGAGGAGGGACCTGTGGGTGATAGGGGAGGGCTTTGGTCCTGCAGATCCACTGTGGGCAGTGAGCCCCTGGTTGCCCAGCCCTGGCCAGACCCATCCTGCACCAGGTCCTGTGGGAAGACTCCAGGAACGTGACCCTTGAGATAAAGAACAACTCCCCCCTCCCTCCCAAACCTCAGTCTCCCAGCTGAAATTGCATGATGCTTATGTGAAAGAGCTGGTTGCCAGAACACGGCCTCACGACTTCCGAGAGTTTGCACTTGGAGTCTAGATGATTCAGAAGGTGAGCTGAGCCTTTACGTGCCCTTCTGAGTCACCAAGAATGAACCCTTTTCTTCCCCAGGAGGGCATGCTGGTGAGTGTCACCGATGTTTCCACGTCTGGTTCGGCCCCAAAGTTAAAACCACATTGTGATATCCAGGATAAAAGGAGCCCGTGGAAGAGAAGCAGATTTCCCCCTGATGGCTGAGGTCGTGACGTGGGCAGGAGTTAATTCCTTATTTCTGCCGAAAGCGCCTTCTGATCCCTGCGTTCAAGGCAAGACTTCGCTGCTGCCTTTCAGCCAAGTCTTGAGTCCCACCCGAAGCAAAAGGAAGGGTCTGCACGCCTTTAATGTCGGCCAGAGTCTCTGGATTAGGGCTCAGCCGTGCCCCATCTCTGCTGTCATTAACTTCGCCCTCGAATGAGCCTTCTCTCTCAGACAAAATAATGATTTTATTTGAGCCGCCGATGATTATCTGGCTGTATCAGACTTGAAAACTGTAATTTGAAAGAGACGAGTCCTCTGCTTTAGAGAAGGCCCTGCCGCCTTTTCCTTTTTTTTCGAAGACAGATATGCGAGGGCTTCCTTTAAATTTAAGCTGACACTCTTTGTCCAGGGATTTGAAATCCTGTAGAATATTAAAGGCCCATTTTTATCTTTAAAATATACGTTTACAATCTGTTCTCTGTGGGCCTCTTTTAGTCCCTGGATGATTCTAAGTGACATTAAACGGTGAGTGAATTAGACTCAGCATGAATCACTAAATGGAAATGTATGTTTTAAAAATCATTGATTCAGGTGATGTCGTGAGCTGAGCTGCGGCGGTAGGAGCGGCCTGGCCTGGGGCCGGGGCTGCCCTGTGTGATCTCCCGGCTGCTGTATGTACCAACCCCTGTCCCGCCCGGAGCTGGAAGGGCCCTGCAGAGAAGCCTGGGGTCCCGATCGCGGTCGTCGTGCGCGGATTGCCCTGTAATCGGTCAATGAGGAAGAGGAAGCAGGAACCAGCAAGTGAAATGGTAAGACAAAGGTAGCTGGGCCTCTCAGCGTGGTGTGCGGGGGTAAAAGAGGGAAAAGGACGTCTTCAAGGTAAAATGTGAATCAGGTCACTCAGCTGTATTACGTTTCCCTTATGAATATCACGGAGAGTGGTGACAGTGTGGTGGGGACAGGGGCTCCCGCCCCCCTACCTGGTACCTACAGTCAGCCCTGCCCCCTCCTTCCTGACCCCCCCGGGTCCTGGTCCTCTCTGGCTCCTGCCCTCCACCTGCCTGGTCCCCAAGCCGGCCCTGCCCCTCCTTCCTGCCCCCTCCCACTCTGGTCCTGGTCCTCTATGGCTCCTTCCCCCCACCTGTCTGGTCCCCAAGCCGGCCCTGCCCCCTCCTTCCTGCCCCCTCTCCCCGGTCCTGGTCCTCTATGGCTCCTGTCCCCCACCTGCCTGGTCCCCAAGCCGGCCCTTCTCCCTCCTTCCTGCCCCCCATCTCCGGTCCTGGTCCTCTATGGCTCCCGTCCCCTACCTGCCTGGTCCCCAGCCGGCCCTGCCCCCTCCTTCCTGCCCCCCTCGCCAACCTCACCCCTGCTCTGGGTCCTGGTCCTCAGCTGCTCCTCCTGATCCACCACCGTGAGTGGCGGGGGTGGCTCGTGTCCGTGGCCTGCGTACCGATGCCTTTCTCCCTGCTGGACCACTGTCTCCTGCCCCAGATGTCTGTGGTGGCCATGGCACATGAGTTCTTCCCCAGGGATGCAGATGCTTCAGGACTCCCCAGGCTCTGTGTACCCTCACGGAAGACTGGGGCTCCTGGGCTTTCTCTTGGATCTTCAGGAAGAGTCCAGGAGACCGGGCTCCCATGGCTGGAACATGGACACCCCGGGCTGCCTTCCAGGCCAAGGGCATGGCTGTCTGGGGGAGGCTGGCTCCATGCATCTCCCTGCCTCCTGCGTGGGGCCGCTGGGTCCCACGAGTCTGCTGCTCGGCCCCTGTCCTGTGGAGTCAGTACGCATCCTGCATCGCTTCTACTTCTGTGGGGGTCCGGGGCCCACATTCTTCTGGCTGCACTTGCCCACAGACCAGAGTGGCTGGGGAATCACCTGGCGGCCTGAGCTGCCCTGGGTGGGTGCGTGCTTTGTGGGCTCTGCCACACTGCCGGTACTGTGGGCAGGGCCCCTGGACAGTCATGGCTGCAGGACATCACAGCACTGAAGGACGAGGACCATCTGGTCCGGGGCTGGGAGCTCAGGGTAGGGAGGGAGACAAAAGGGGCTGCCTCAGGGGAGGGCGGAGGGCCCTGTCCTCAGTCAGGCGGTGTCTGATGCCACAGATACGTGTGGTGTCAGGACCAGGAATCGAGGCCAGTGGTGGTTTAGTCGCTAAGTTGTGTCCGACTCTTGCGACCCCATGGACTATGGCCCTCCAGGTTCCTCTGTCCATGGGATTCTCCAGGCAAGAATACTGGACTGGGTTGCCATTTCCTTCTCCAGCGGATCTTCCCCACCCAGGAATCGAACCTGGGTCTCCTGCTTTGCAGGCAGATTCTTTACTGACTGAGCTACCAGGGCCAGAGACGGCCACCGAATGTCCTGACAGGGGCCAAGGACCAGCCCTCAGGTCAGGCTGGCCCGATGTGTCAGTGGAGCTCGGTGGAGCCTGGCTGGGTGGGCAGCTGGGACCACGGCTCTGGGCCACACCAGGATCTGGGACCCTGGTTCCTGGGGCCCTGGAAGACTCACCCAGCCTCTAGAGGCCTCTGTTTCCCCCCTGCCCCCGTAAACAGAGCCGTGATCAGAGCGCCCACCCCAGAGACGGCAGGACGAGCCAGCTCGATGCTGGAGGCAGGGCCGCAGCCCACGCCAGGGCAGCGGTGAACGCGCGATGCCCGTCACCACCCCGAACACGGTTTCCACAGACACACACAGGGAGTGCTCCAAGCCTGCCCATCCCCTCGTTTAGCAACTATAAACTGATACTTTCCAAAGATCTTTCAGTGGCGTCTGGAATGTGGTGTAAAACTCACCAAAAAGCAAACAAATACACGAAATAAAAATAAACATTCCCCAAGGGCCTTCTCTTGCCAACAACAGGCTTACGTTAACAAAAGCAAGCACAGAAAACCCTTGGCTCGTAGGCGGTCACTGTGTTCACACGGGGCCTTTTCTGGGAAGAATGTGGCTGTGAGGTAAAGCACGGTAGGTGTGTGCTTGATCCCCGGAGGAAGAGCAGCGGGTGCTGTGCCAGTAGATCCAGAGGACTGTGGGCCGGCTGGGACTCTGAGGTCAAAGGCCAGGAGACCCGGGAACAAGGCCCCAGCCAGACAGAACTCACATTTGAAATGACTGCAAGCGAAGTCACACCAGTGAACAGAACATGCCCACCGAGAACGCCAGCCCTCTAGGACCTTCATTTCCTTCCAGAAACAACACAATATTTTGTCTTAGTGTTTGGTTAAATGCTTCTTTCTTTCTTGGTGGTGGTTTCATCTTGCACGCTTGTTACTTTGCCAAAGGGAACACCACCCACACAACATATTTTTGCAACATTTCTTTTACTCTGGTGGTAACCCAGCTAATGAGAAAGATTGGAATCGCGTGGAATCACATACTCAGCCAGCACAGACTTGTCCCCGCTGCTGCATGTGAAATAATATCCACAGATTCTTTCAATAAAATCACAGGTCAGAATAAGCCCTGGCCACACTTAGAGGTGGAAACAATTCTGGTACAGTCAAGAACGCTTAAACAGATGGTGCTACAAATCACAAAATCCCTTAATATTTCTGCTCCTAAGCCCCCAGGCCACACTGTCCCACGAACCTCAGACTCTCATGCCAATACAGGACCCTTTCGAGTTCAACCTCCTGTAATACCTAACACGCTCTCAGACCACCTGTCTTTTAGCATTTCTCATACATACTTGAAATCTTTAACACAAAGCCACCGGTAGCATGCCATTCCCATAAGAACATGTTAATAGAGATCTTTTCACAACCAGCTTCAGAAAACGGGAGGAATCTCTTTGAACGTCTTCAAAGAGATGCTCTGTGTTCATGTAGACTTGACTGCGAAGTTGCACAATGAACAGAAACAGACATTCATCAAACCTTTCAAGGCGTAGATGTTTATCAGGGGATCACAGCTCCATGTGGCCCCAGCACCTCCCCAGCAAGCAGCTTCCGGGAGAAACCACTACCCCCCAGGACTCTTCCCAGGCGTGAAAGCACAGGTTTCCCACGCACTTGCGTCATCCAAGCCCTCTCCTTGTCCAAACCCAGCAGCCAACGGCTGGCTCCAGTTCTGCCTGCTATACAGACAAGAATCCTTAAAATTCTTTAAGAAGTTGAACAAATGACCACCTAAGTTAGCTCCTGGTTCTTGACTTCTCCTCACCAACAGCAGATGACAGTGAGTGCGGAGTTGTGAATATTTGCAACAGTCATTGTCATAACTGGCCCAAAGGACACAGCCTTGAATGTACATATCCAGGAGGGCTCAGTGGAAACACAACTCACAGCAAAAATTCCCCCAAAGCACGCCCTGAGTTAGCTACTTTCTTATAAAGCCCCACTCAAGGCCCTGCTTGCACCTCCCCTGGGTTTGTTTCTGACTCTCTTTCCTCCTGGTGTTCACCCAGTCACCACTCCTTACAGAGTTCACAGCGTCCCAAAGCGAAGGTAGTACAGCGACATTTTCACTTTTTGTCGGTTGGTTTGATTTGGTTTGACAACTCAGCCCCCGTGAGAAGGATGAGATGTTTACCTGGATCAGGTTATTTTACTGAATAATCGGATTCCAGTTATTTTGCTTTGACTGTGAAGCACCCTTGATGGCTCAGATGGTCAAGAATCTGCCTGCAACGCAGGAGACCCGGGTTCAATCCTGCGATGGGGAGATCCCCTGGAGAAGGGAATGGCAATCCACTCCAGTATTCCTGCCTGGAAAATTCCATGGACAGAGGAGCCTGGGGGGCTACAGGCCGTGGGGTCACAAAGCATCGGACACAACTGGGAGACTAACACTCACTCAGGTGACTGGAGAGTGAGACAAGACGCGTTGACCCTTCAGCTGCAGGAGGCCTTCCCAAAGCCACATTCAGCAGTGTTGGCTCCCCCGAACCCCATTCTCCTTGGAGGATGAAACCCAACCCCCACGTCAAAGATGTCCTTATAGCACATTGTTTGGTTGAACTTAGGGATCACCTCCTGCGATTTATGGCCTATGAAAACAATTAGAAATGCCAAGTGTGTTGATGCACACAGAAGCATATTGCTGTGCAACTCAGCACACGAATTAACTCTAACCCTACAAAACGGCAACACGAGGTACCTTAGCAGTCCACCCGTGGGACAAGGATTGATGTGTGGTGCATCCGCGTGCTAAAACCCCCTGCGATGGTGTGCAACACGCCTCAGGTTATGAACATGCAAACCTGCCTTTGTTCTAAAGGCAACCACATAACAGGTCCAAACTTAAAAGAGGAAAATACACATATCTATCAGGTCAGGTCAGTTCAGACCCGTCACTCAGTTGTGTCTGACTCTTTGTGATGCCACGGACTGCAGCACGCCAGGCTTCCCTGTCCAATACCAGCTCCTAGAGCTTGCTCAAACTCATGTCCATCGAGTTGGTGATGCCGTTCACCCATCTCGTCCTCTGTCGTCCCCTTTTCCTCCTGCCTTCAGTCTTTCCCAGCATCAGGATTTTTTCCAATGAGTCAGTTCTTCACATCAGGTGGCCAAAGTATTGGAATTTCAGCTTCAGCATCAGTCCTTCCAGTGAATA
This sequence comes from Bos taurus, assembly GCF_002263795.3. Lineage (NCBI taxonomy): Eukaryota > Metazoa > Chordata > Mammalia > Artiodactyla > Bovidae > Bos > Bos taurus. The sequence goes on along the minus strand of NC_037347.1, from coordinate 70,315,188 downwards.
TTCAGGACTGATTTCCTTTAGGATTGAGTGGGTTTGATCTCCTTGCAGTCCAGTCTTCGTATAGTCAAAGCTATGGTTTTTCCAGTAGTCATGTATGGATGTGAGAGTTGGACCATAAAGAAGACTGAGCACTGAAGAATTAATGCTTTTAAACTGTGGTATTAGAGAAGACTCTTGAGAGTCCCTTGGAGAGCAAGGAGATCCAACCAGTTCATCCTAAAGGAGATCAGTCCTGGGTGTTCATTGGTAGGACTGATGTTGAAGCTGAAGCTCCAATACTTTGGCCACCTGATGGGAAGAGCCTACTCATTTGAAAAGACCCTGATGCTGGGAAAGATTGAGGACAGGAGGAGAAGGGGACGACAGAGCACGAGATGGTTGGATGGCATCACCAACTCAATGGACATGAGTTTGAGCAAACTTGGGAGATAGTGAAAGACAAAGAAGCCTGGCGTGCTGCAGTCCGTGGGGTTGCAAAGAGTCAGGCACGAGTTAGCAAGTAAGCAACAGCAACAACATATACATTAAGAAAATTCTGGAGATAGCTCCATGCCTCTGTGCTGTACATCTGAAACTAACACAATATTGTAAACAATTATGTTTCAATACAATTTTTAAAAAATCAATTGAATAAAAAATAATATGCAGAATCTTCTGTTGAAAAATAAGTCTGGGAAAACAGACACACACTTTTGGACATTATGAATCATGGCCACCAGACACTGACCCAGAAGTTCCCCCGCGAAGCAACAGGATCCTAAAATAGCTTTTTTGGTGAGTGGTGGGGAGGGTGAAAAATAAAGATCTGAGTATAAAACTATCCTGATGCATTTAAAATAGATCTAGGAAGTACGATTACAGGTTATTCTTTTCTTTTCAAAATAATCTATTTTTTTTTACTACCTTCTCAGTTGCTGATTTCATAATCAGGATACTAAGATTCATATATTCACATAAAATTTATGGCCAGGAAAAAAGTTCCCCATAGATTATGGACTGAAAAAGAAGCTCACACGCCCACTGGACCAATTGTCACAATGATGAGGAAAAGGGGAACAACTTAAAGTCTGGCAGGCAGGCCACGACTGTGCTGGGGACACCCTGCAGACTCTCGGAGAGCTGCTGGAGAAGGCCCGGGATGTGGGAAGACCCGGGGACGGCTACACGGTGCCCGTCTGCCGTCAGCAGTGTCTGACTCACAGCGTCTTCTTTAAATGAGCCTCTGAGTTCCCAGCCTTGTTTTAACACCTGGTTTGAGGACTTTAAACACTGCAAGCCAAGCCTGAGGCCTTCCTGTGCCTGGGACGGGTAGGGTGAACCAGCCTTCTGTGATCCTGTTAGTATAAGACTGAGCCTGAGATAGTTCTAGCTTCCCAAAGAGAAAAATCAGGCTGGCGGGACCTGAAAGTTACAAAGAGCAGAGAACCCAGCCAGGGCTCAGGGAAGGCATTTCCACCCCAGCACACCCCTTCAAGGTGGGAGCAGCCCTGTGGATTCCTCCTAGAGGTGAACTAGCCCCCACGAGGCGGCTGCAGCCTCGTGGAGGAAGGCTTGGGTATCCACGGATGAGCGTCAGAGGAGCTGTGTGGAGGAAACCGTATATTTCTGGCTCCAATTAAAGGATTAATTGTGTTCTCTAAATATAATATGGTAATTGTAGACATAATGGTTATTTCCTGGTAGCATATGTACTTACTGTGCTGGTAGATAAAACATCCCTGCATTAAAAGGAATTATTGTATTTGTCATAAATTCCTTTGAGAATAATTCTGCTTTCAGCTCCGGGCGGGAGGGTGTCTTTGATGAGACGTGAAGGCTTGCGCGGAGGGGGCTCGGGGCCGCACCTGACAGGTGCGCGCCTGGGCCGGGGCCAGGGAGCTCAGAAGACCCGCCGGGGGCCCGTCTACCTCTGAAGAGACCAGCCCCACAGCCAGAGCAACCAACGTGCCCGACACAGCTGAAGGCTTTATATTTGGAAATGAAGTTGAAACGCAGGGGTCGGGACCAACGCTGCTGAGTTCAGGTGGGCCGAGCCCAGCCCGCGGATGGAGACGAGGCCCAGGGACTGTCCTCTTTAATCTGAGCTCCGGCGCCCCAGCGGACGCCCTGGAAGCTGCTCACACCTCACGCTTCCTACACGGCTCTTCTCAGGCCGGAGCCGGGCAGAAAAACTTCCAGTCTGATGGGAAACAGTCTGCTGTGTGACTGTGCCGGACCTCGCCGGCTTCAGAATATCCATGGCAGAGACTCCACGAGGAAGAGGAGGGCGTGTTTAAGGGAGGGAGGGGAGAAAGAGAGACAGAAGGAAGACGGAGGGGGAGAGAGAGTGCATTTATTGTCAGTATCTGTACGCAGGAGACGCAGCCTCCATCCCTGGGTCTGGAAGATCCCCTGGAGATCTGGAATTACTCTGGTGTTCTTGCTGGAAAAGTCCCATGGACAGAGGAGCCTGGCGGGCTACAGTCCATGGGGTCACAAAGAGTGGGACACGACCGAACAACTAAGCACACACCCACATCTGTAAAATGGAAACTAAAATGGAAAATAAAAATGACAGAGGACATGGAAAAAATTGTTTAAAGAACAAGTGTCTCATTTTCTGCTGAGCCGAAACGGTCACATAAACCCAGAGTTGAAATGAGAGGGTCCACAGCTCTTTTGGGGCTTCCCTGGTGGCTTAGACGGTAAGGAATGTGCCTGCAATGCAGGAGAGTCAGGTTGGATCCTTGGATCAGGAAGATCCCATGGAGAAGGGAACGGCTACCCACTCCAGTATCCTTGCCTGGAGAATTCCATGGACAGAGGAGCCTGTGGATACAGTCCATGAGGTCACAGAGTCAGACATGACTGAGCGACTAACACTCTCACTTTCACAGCTCTTACATGGTGATTAGGTTTCTGTTCCTCAAATGTGTTATCATCATTTCTATCATTATCAACACCACTGCTGCCTTGCCGTGAAGGTGGGCGAGGCTGGACCGGCGTGGTCTATGCAGTCACAGGCAGCCCCACGTGTGCTGTGTGGTCTATGCAGTCACAGGCAGCCCCACACGTGGTGTGTGGTCTATGCAGTCACAGGCAGCCTCACGTGTGGTGTGTGGTCTATGCAGTCACAGGCAGCCTCACGTGTGGTGTGTGGTCTATGCAGTCACAGGCAGCCCCACGTGTGCTGTGTGGTCTATGCAGTCACAGGCAGCCCCACACGTGGTGTGTGGTCTATGCAGTCACAGGCAGCCCCACGTGTGGTGTGTGGTCTATGCAGTCACAGGCAGCCCCACACGTGGTGTGTGGTCTATGCAGTCACAGGCAGCCCCACACGTGGTGTGTGGTCTATGCAGTCACAGGCAGCCCCACACGTGGTGTGTGGTCTATGCAGTCACAGGCAGCCTCACCTGTGCTGTGTGGTCTATGCAGTCACAGGCAGCCCCACGTGTGCTGTGTGGTCTATGCAGTCACAGGCAGCCCCACACGTGGTGCGTGGTCTATGCAGTCACAGGCAGCCCCACGTGTGCTGTGTGGTCTATGCAGTCACAGGCAGCCCCACACGTGGTGCGTGGTCTATGCAGTCACAGGCAGCCCCACGTGTGCTGTGTGGTCTATGCAGTCACAGGCAGCCCCACACGTGGTGTGTGGTCTATGCAGTCACAGGCAGCCTCACCTGTGCTGTGTGGTCTATGCAGTCACAGGCAGCCCCACACGTGGTGTGTGGTCTATGCAGTCACAGGCAGCCCCACACGTGGTGCGTGGTCTATGCAGTCACAGGCAGCCCCACACGTGGTGCGTGGTCTATGCAGTCACAGGCAGCCCCACACGTGGTGCGTGGTCTATGCAGTCACAGGCAGCCCCACGTGTGCTGTGTGGTCTATGCAGTCACAGGCAGCCCCACACGTGGTGCGTGGTCTATGCAGTCACAGGCAGCCCCACGTGTGCTGTGTGGTCTATGCAGTCACAGGCAGCCCCACGTGTGGTGCGTGGTCTATGCAGTCACAGGCAGCCTCACGTGTGGTGTGTGGTCTATGCAGTCACAGGCAGCCCCACGTGTGCTGTGTGGTCTATGCAGTCACAGGCAGCCCCACGTGTGCTGTGTGGTCTATGCAGTCACAGGCAGCCCCACACGTGGTGTGTGGTCTATGCAGTCACAGGCAGCCTCACCTGTGCTGTGTGGTCTATGCAGTCACAGGCAGCCCCACGTGTGCTGTGTGGTCTATGCAGTCACAGGCAGCCCCACACGTGGTGCGTGGTCTATGCAGTCACAGGCAGCCCCACACGTGGTGTGTGGTCTATGCAGTCACAGGCAGCCCCACACGTGGTGCGTGGTCTATGCAGTCACAGGCAGCCCCACGTGTGCTGTGTGGTCTATGCAGTCACAGGCAGCCCCACACGTGGTGTGTGGTCTATGCAGTCACAGGCAGCCCCACGTGTGCTGTGTGGTCTATGCAGTCACAGGCAGCCCCACGTGTGGTGTGTGGTCTATGCAGTCACAGGCAGCCCCACGTGTGGTGTGTGGTCTATGCAGTCACAGGCAGCCTCACGTGTGGTGTGTGGTCTATGCAGTCACAGGCAGCCTCACATGTGGTGTGTGGTCTATGCAGTCACAGGCAGCCCCACGTGTGCTGTGTGGTCTATGCAGTCACAGGCAGCCTCACATGTGGTTCGTGGTCTATGCAGTCATGGGCAGCCTCACATGTGGTGCATGGTCTATGCAGTCACAGGCAGCCCCATGGGTGCTGTGTGGTCTATGCAGTCACAGGCAGCCCCACATGTGGTGCATGGTCTATGTAGTCACAGGCAGCCCCATGGGTGGAGCTGTCAGTTCCAGCCCTGGGGACAGCCCCTCCCTTCCCCACTCTTGGCTCCTGGGGGCCAGAACAGGACCCTCGAGCTCCCCATCCCAACACTCCCCAACCCCCCCAGGCACCCAGGACCACGTGGATTCCCTCCCAGACCAGCAGCTTCCGGTCTCTCCCTGACACCAGCGACAACTGCTTTGTGTTTTTGTTGTGAATTCTGTTCCTGTGTAGAAATGAATCATTTTGTTTATGGATACCTTGGCTGAAATGAACGCTAGGGCTCTAATCATCTCATTTTCTCTTTCTGGTTGCTGGAGTCTGAAGGTCTGAGCCCCTCATAACTCACATGTTGGCCCCTACTCCCTCCCAATGTGATGGTGTCAGGAGAGGGGTCTGCGGGGCGGTGAGGAGGTCATGAGGGGATCAGGGCCTTATAAAAGGGACCCCAGGGAGCACCCTGCCCCTCCTCCAGGTGAGGATCCAGCGAGAAGACGCATCTGCCCCTAGACACGGAAACTGCCCATGCCCTGACTGTGGACGTCTAGCTTCTAGAGCTCAGAAAAAGAAGTCTCTGTTGTTTCAACAGCTTTGTCTGTGGCCTTGGGTGGTGGTTGGTGGTGGTTTAGTTGCTAAGTCATGTCCGACTCTTGCAGCCCCACGGACTGGAGCCCGCCAGGCTCCTCTTGTCTGTGGCCTTGGGTGGTAGGAGCCCCAGTTGGCTAAGATGCTGGTCATGACACCCCTGGGTCCTTTAGCAGTTTTCTCAGGATGGAGACCCAGCGTCCACAGCCCGGCTCCTCCAAGGACACTTCAGTGACAGAAAGGGCCAGTTCTCAGCATCGCCTCACAGGGCCCCACTGTACTCGGACACCAGCCTGATTGAAAGAATCTGCTGTGGCCCCTTCCTGCACGTGCCAGCGTCCACTGAGACTCAGAAGAGAAGCCAGCAGCCCCTGGCCATCAGAGAGGGTAGACCCCACCCACCAGGGCCTCCATAAGACAGGCTGGTCCCCTGGGCCATGTTCAGGCACGGAGAGGGTGGACCTGCCTTGTCCCGGGACGGTCAAACGGCCCCCGAGGGAGAGACAGGCCCTGCCCCTCAGCGTCCTGCTCCACGGCCCTGAGCTGGCCGGCCACACAGAGCACAGACCACCACTGCAGAACCGGACACCCCTCTCTGTCGCTGACATGCGCTCTGCTTCCTTCTGAAAGATCAAACCGCTTCCTACCTGGCGGAGTGGTTCAGATTTCAGGGAATTCGTGCCACCCAACTTTCCACGGGCGTGGAAAAGCCTGACGGTGCCCCACCCCCTCATCCCCGCACCCAGCCCATGGATATGGACAGTCCTCTAATCTGTCGATCAAGAATCTGTAACCAGAAAACTTGAAAGGTGGCACCTTTTGAGCAAGCCATGCCTCCTGAGCAAGCCGCACCTCCTGAACAAGCCACTCCTCCTGAACAAGCCACGCCTCCTAAACAAGCCACGCCTAGGGTCAAACGGTGCCGGGTGAAGCTGGGTCCCTCCTGCCCTGGAGCACAGACACCCCATCACCTGCTCTAGACTGGGGTGAGGCTTGTGGGTTGGGGGGACGCCGCCCCTCAAGTGGGGATGTCAGCTCCCTACCAGGGCTCACATCTGGCGTATCCCACTTTAAATATGTGGCTAAACGTTGTGGTTTGTCTGGTTAAACATCTTCTTTAAGTCTCATTACATGGCGAAGTAACATGCTTTTCATTTCCAAGATGTGATTAAACTCACATCTCGTCTTGATTGAGCTTTGGAATCTTTTATTTCAGAGGAAAAAGAAGAGACTTCAGAAAGGGAGCAAGCTAGTGCTGTGACTCTCGGTGAGGCCATTAAATTTAATCCTCCTTTCACACTCACTCCAGGGGGGATTTCAATTAAATTTGTTCAAAATTTATCAGTTTCCTGCATGTTGGCATAAATGATTCAGGACCACTTATCTATTCAATGAGTAGAATGTACTGAAGGGTACACATTATTGTTATAACTTTTCACAGTTTCTTCATAAATTCACCTAATAGGAGTTTCTATTATTTAACACCCTCGTCCTCTGCATTAAATGGTCTTGTTGTTCTTGCCCCGATGGAATCTAATTATCTATGCAAATTTGGGGAGCACTCCTGAGTTACCAAAGCTGCTCTTTTCCCTGGTGGGCTGGCTTGCAGGACGTGGAATATGGCATTTTTTTTCTCCTATGAAAGCAGCAGGAAGACAAGTCTGCAGACCCTGAGGGCACTGGGGTGGCTCGAGGATGGATGTGTGTGTGGGTGGGGTGGGGGGTTCAGGTAACTGGTTCACATAGCAGGAAGGAAATAAATGAATTTGGGAGCAGGTCCATCGGACTCTGGAATAGGTCAACGCTATGTAACACAAAAAATTTATCTCTCTGGGCTGAGAAGATGAACAGTCCAGAGATCACAGTCCCCTTGAGATGACACCAGATATGTGGGTGGCCACCGAGGCCATCATAAAACTATGTGCTGATCTGTCTAAAATGATTCACTGGGCACTTTTATGACCTCAAGAATTTATCTACAGAAGTCCATTCGGCAAGGATGTGGTAACATGAAAACCCTGTGTATGGCCACATAGGAAATACTTGTATCTGCTTTTTCACTTGAAGACTTACATCCGTAAGAAAGCGCTGGGCATCTCAGCTACTGCTCACTCCCCTTAACTGAAGGACCGTGTTCACAGGAAAGTGAGCGTCTCTCTAAAGAGACACACAGCAAGGACCTCACTGTTCACAGTCTTCTTTCGCTTGAGTTCAGATCTCACGAAGGGAAGGTGCATTGGCCTCAAGTCAATGGTCAGGAACTTAGGGGTATGAGATGGGTTTAGCCAACTCTTTCCTTTTTAGAGCATCGCCCCTTATGAATTCTTCAAAGTGAAGGATGTACATGAAGAGCATACATCTTTGCCTCTTTGCAAATAAAACAGAAAGAGCTGGTTGTTGGAAAACTATGGATGAGATTTTTAAGTTTCATCCTTTACTCGGTAGTGAGAAATGGAATCCTTTTGTCTTTCTCCACCTTGTCTGCTGTTACAGAGTAACTTTTCACAAGCCGAGTGTCGCCAGATCAGGCGTTTCCCTGAATTCCAGGTCTTGCCCCTCAGTGCCCACACCTCGAGGTCCATGACGGCATCTCAGAACATGAGCACCTCATGGAATTTAACTGGTCTTTTGTGTCTTCTGGGACAAGGACTCCATTCCTCCCTCCGTCTGGCTGCTGATTTCTGAGGGAAAGTGCATTTTCGTTCCTGCTCTGTTGTTTTTTTTTTTTTTTTTCTCTCTGAGTCAAATGGTTTCCTAAGATACACAGTGGTTGGTGTCTCTGGAGACTCCCTTCTGGAGACCTGCCCTACGCAGATGGAGAGTGCATGCTGCCCTTGGAAATGTGAATGTCAAGAGCCTCAGTCCCCGGGTGGAAAGTCCAGAAGTGTTCAAACGCCACAGCCTGAGGGCCAAACGAGGGGCGGATTTCTCTGCAGCCACTGAAACTCCTCCGCTGTAATCTTTCAGTGTGGAATCATTAGAACTTTAGCCAGGAATCTTCGGTGCTATGTGACGCTCTTCTTCGCGCTACAGAAAGTTTATAATCCTTGATCTTTGTCAACAAAATGCGGGTAGAGACCCCAGTCATTGTGATATCTAAAGTGCTCCCACGTACCTCAGATAGCTACTAGAGGAGAGAGCCACCAAAAACAAACAAAAAATAAATCTTTGAAAGGGCCATAAAGAAAGGTCACGCCAACTTCAAAACTAAGACAGTAAGACTGATGGCTGACTTCTCAGTGGAAACAATGGAAACTAGAACATAATTCGTGACAGATTTTCAATGTTGAAGGAAAACAACTGCCAAAGTAAAATTCTGTGCTACACGACATAACCTTCAAAAGTCACAGCAGAAAAAGGAAAGTCAATGAAAATAGCAGAGTAAGGACCTCTCAGTCATAAAGCCAGAGAGAACACTGTACAAATTTTACCAGAATCAACTGTTTCAAAGCTCTGGAAAATAGCCAAGGGCTGGTAGAAAACCAGGGAGTGTTCATTCAAGACAGAAAAAAAAAACCAAAAAAACAGAAACCATCTGAATCTCATTAGGAAGGGTGAGTTGTGGGCATGTTAATTTACCCATTTCCATCCTTCCCCCAGCCAGTTCTGCAGCAGACTTTAAAACCTACAGCCCACGGTCGTGCTAAGAAACAGCAGCCCGGCAGCCACTGGAGCAGTGGAAGGTCCTTCAAATGCCCTTCCCAGGGACTGGCCTTGTTTGACCTTTGCCACGTTACCCTGGGAGACTCACGCATGAGGTTGTCTTTGTTTAACTTGATTTGGAGTTCACCCAGCTGAACAGTCTCTTCCCCAGCGGTGAATGTCGAAAACAACTGAGGACAAGTTGTGAATACTGAGGTTGCTCAAGGCATTAGATCATAGCTAGGAAAGCTGTTAGGCTAACCCAGAAACCTCGGGGATGAGATGTCCCTGGAAACTTGAGAAACTCCAAGATAGGTCTTGGACTATGGATGGACATGTGTCCAGAGCTGTGCTGTGCTCCAGAAAGGGCTGAGGGTGCCCTAAGCTCTCCCCTTGCCTACCCTTGAGGCTCTGCACATGCAGGAAAGAAGAAGCAGAGTTGCAACCTTGCTGAATGGGTGTCAAAGGTGCTCCCCACCAGGCACACACAGCCCTTCAGTAAAGACTGGTAAACTTGTGGACATCTCTGCCCAGGCATTAGCCGGCCAGAAAACTGCCTAAGCAGAGACATCAGTGGCATGGCAGAGAATACAGATGTGCAGTGTACAGAAGTAGTTTAAAAAGCGAATAAAGAAGCCAAATGAATTCTCTATTTGGTGAGAATCATGTCTTACCAAACAGAGAATATATATATATCTCGGAGAAGGCAGTGGCAACCCACTCCAGTACTCTTGCCTGGAAAATCCCATGGACGGAGGAGCCTGGTAGGCTGCAGTCCATGGGGTCGCTAAGAGTCGGACACAACTGAGCGACTTCACTTTCACTTTTCACTTTCATGCATTGGAGAAGGAAATGGCAACCCACTCCAGTGTTCTTGCCTGGAGAATCCCAGGGATGGCAGGGCCTGGTGGGCTGCCGTCTATGGGATTGCACAGAGTCGGAGACGACTGAAGTGACTTAGTAGCATATATATATATATATATATATATATATATATATATGGAAAAATATATAATATATATATTAGGAAATATACATATTAGGAAAAATATATATATATAGGGAAAAAGAACCGAATACAAACTGAGGATTTGGAGAATATGACTGAAATGGAAGTTTTATTAAAGAGGCTCGGCAGTAGACTTGAGCAGAATTCCATGAGCTTGAAGGGAGGCTCGCTGAAGTCAATCAGCTGGAGGAACCGGGAGAATAAACAGGGAAGGGAAGGGAGGAAGCCTGTGGGCACCATCAAGTGGGCAAATGTGGGCTTCGTGGGCATCAGGGCAGAGGAGACACTGGAGGGAGCCCAGGACGCCCATGGAGATATGAGGCCAGAGCGCGGCAGCCACGTGGTCTCAGTGAGATTGACAAATGTGTCAGTAGACCCCCAGGAGGCCGGAGGACTGTCAGCCAAGCGGCAGCATCCCGAAAAACTATTCTCTAAACACAAGGAGAAATTAAGGCATTCCCCAATAAAGAAAAACTGGACAAAATGCTACTAATAGGGTAGGTCATATGCTAGGGCAGGAAAAGCAAAGCCTCAATGCCTTTAAAAAGATCGCAATTATGTTTTCTAACAAAATGGAGTAAAATTAGAACCCAAAACCTGAAGTAATTTGGGAAATTCACAGGCATGCACAGAGTAAACAGCACAGTTTGAAATAATAATCGGGGGACTCCTCGGGCAGTCCAGGGGTTAAGATTTCTCCTCCAGCGCAGCGGTGTGTGTTCAGTCCCTGGCTGGGGGGCTAAGATCCCACGAGCCTCGCAGCCAGAAAATCAAAACACAAAAACAGAAACAGTGTTGTAGCAAATTCAATAAAGCCCATGAAAAACTGTACCAATCAAAAAAAAAAAACAAACAAAAAACTTAAGCACATGATATTCGGGACAAAAAGAAATCACAAGATAAACTAGAAATACTTTGAAATAAGTACAAAGAAGCACAGTATACAAAACTTGATACCATTCGGGTGAAGCAGTGCTTAGACAGAAATGCACAGCTTCTTGCCCACATTAAAAAAGAAACATCTCAAACAACCTCATCAGAGAGTGAAGGACAGAGGAGCCTGGTGTCCTGCAGTCCATGGCGTCACAGAGGGTCAGACAACTGATTTAACAAGTGAACAACAATAGCAACACGCAAAAGAACAAAGTTAGGGCATTCTCTAATCCCATGTACAAACTAAACTCAAAGGAATAATTTAATAAGAAGAGGAAGAAGAAGAACTAAAGGTAAAACCAGGTGGCCTAAAGCACCCAGAGGAAAACAGAGGCAGAGCACACGGACATAAACTTGCAGGGTTTTGGTGGTGGGGGGGGTGGGGGCGGGGGGGATCTAGCTCCAAAAGCAAAGGAAGCAAAAGGAAAAACCAACAAACGGGACGCGTTACACTTACAAGCGTTGACGCAGCAAAGAAAACCACTGACAAAATGCAAAGACAACCTACTGGGTGGGAGGAAATGTTGCAAATGACACGACTGATAAGGAGTTGATATCCAACATATATAAACAGTTCATACAGCTTAACGTCAAACACAAATGACGTGATTTTTAAAAAAATGAACAGAAGAAATAGACATTTTTTCAAAGAGGAAATGCAGATGGCCAACAGGCGCGTGAAAAGATGGTCAACACTGCTAATCATCTGGGAAATGAAAATCAAAGCTGCAGTGAGGTATCACCCCACACCTGCCAGAACGCCATCAACAAAAAGAACACAAGTAACCGACGTTGATGAGGATCTGGTGAAAAGAGAAGCCTCTTGTACTGTTCGTGGAAGTGCAAATGGTACAACCCCTGTGGAAAATAGTATGCAGGCTTCTCAAAAAACTAAAAACCAACCTATCCTATGCCCCAGAAATTCCACTCCTGGGTACACATCAAAACAAAAACGCAAATTTGAAGAGGTACGTTCACCTCAATGCTCATAACAACGTTATTTACAATTTCCAAGATATGGAGGCAGCATAAGTGTCCATCGACAGATGACGGATAAAGATGTGATATATATGCACACATGTATGATATGTGTGTGTGTGTGTGTATGTATGTTACTCAGCTATAAAAAATAATGAAATGTTTCCATTTGCAGCGAAGTGGGTGGACCTGGAGGGCATTAGACCAAGTGAAACAAGCCAATCAGAGAAAGACAGACACTGCAGGACAGCACTTATATGTGGGCTCCAAAGAAATCCAAGAAACCAGTGAATATGAGAGAAAAGATGTAGCTCTAAGACACAGAGAACAAACTGGAGGTTGATGGGCAGAGGGGAGGGACGGGGGAGAACCTAAAGGTGGGGAGAAAGAAGGTTATTATGGAATTACATGTGATCGTGAGTGTGAAGATTTTGAAAATTATAAATTACTGTAGAACTTAAAGATTCTTTCATTCATTAACCAGAAGAAGACTACAGCTAACAAAATACTTAATGGTGAGAAATGCACTGAGATGAGAAAAAATGTTCGCTGTGACCACTCCTTTTCTACATCATACTGGAAGTTCTAGCGAATGCAATAAAGGTTATGCAAACTGGGAAGAAGAGATAAAACTGTCTTTGTTCACAGATGTCATGACCGTCTACTTAGAAAATCTTAAGTAATTGACCAAAAAACCCTCCTGGAACTGAGAAGCTATTAAAGTAAGTTTACAGAATATAAAATTAATATACAGAAGTCAATTGCCTTCTTATATGCCAGAGATGAATAATTTGATTTGACATTAAAGACTCGATCGCATTGCATTGGTACCCCTGAAAATGAAGTGCTTAGGTATAAATCAAATAAAACATGCAAAATAGCTGTATAAAAACCCCACAAAACTCTGATGAATAAAATCAAAGCACTAAATAAATGCAGAGACATTCTATGTTCGTGGATGGAGAGACTCAGTATTATCAAGATGTCAGTTCTTCCCAATTCAGACTACAGATTCAATGCAATTCCAATCAAAACCCCAGCGGGCTGTTTTGTGGATACGGACAGACTGACCCTGGAGTTTATGCAGAGACACAAAACACCCAGAAGAGCCAACATAAGGCTCAAAGACAAAGCCGCAGCTGGGGGACGGCCGTTTCCCAGCTCCCAGACGTGCTGTCGAGCTGCAGTGGTGAAGACAGGGAGGTGCTGAGCGGAAAGCCACCCGGGAAGGTGCACGTCCCTTGCCACGCGTGAATGGCCGCAGAAGCTCAGCCTGCCGCCCTCCCTCCGCCCTACCTTAGACGTAAGCATTGTGAAATCTTTAGCCACATATGTCATAGTTTTGAAAGAGAAGGAAAATGTAGATGTATCCGAGTAGTTTTTAGAGAAGAGAGCCGGGACCAGCGAGTGGGTGCTATGGGGATGCAGTGTGGGCTCGTATAAAGAAGACTTTCTAGGAGCATTGTCTGTGGGAGTGTGAGAGGCCTCGCGGGAGGGCCACTGCTCAGAAACTGGAACAAGTAGATGTCAAGGGCGTGAAATCAAAGCACGCGGCTTCCGCAGAGTTGGTCCAGCCGGCGAGGAGACTTCCCAAGCCTCCCCTCTTGGCGTCTCTGCTCGGCTCCAAGGGGCCGCAAGGCAGCAAGGCGCTCCCTCAAGCTCTGCCCTGTACCTCTCTCCTCCACCTCCATTACAACGCGTGCAGACGGAACATCCACAACACTTCCAGGCAACTTGCTCCGTGAGCAGTCAGGTGACATGGCAGCCGCACCGTTACTTATCAACTCGCATTAAAGTTTCATGGGCATGCTATCAATTATTGAGGACCGAACGCTGAGACCCAGCTGTGCGCCCCAGTTCCCTCACAAGAGCCCGAGTCTGGGAGCAGGAAGCCTCTCCACCACGTCTCACGGCTTCAGCTTCTGAAGCAGAAAAAGCAGGAGACAAAACTGAAAACCCGTGCTGAAGACAAAGGCGGGGGTGGGCTGCCAACCTTCAGGTTAGATTATTAACAAGACACGGGCACAGTTCCTGCTAGTCGGCACTCACTTCGGCAGTTCTCGGGGGAAGCCTTTCTTCTAAACGATTTGGTGTGTCCAATTCTGCCGACAAACGTCCCTGATAAGCGCCGCCCTGTCCATTCACGGGGTGGTGAGCCAGCGGCCAGCACCGCACATCCACGGTCATTGCTGGTTCCCTCTCTGGCCCTAGATGGAACAAATGCTCTTGCTTTTCGAAATGCAAATATCTCACCCTAAACCTTCTGTCGTTCGACACATTTCTCTCTGAATCTTGCTCAGGACAGCTCTCCCCACCATCACAAGTCATAAGGCACAAGGAGAAAGATGCCATTCTTGTGTTAGTTCTGAAGGTTGCTCCTCAGTGAAATTTAATTCCCTCTGTTTAAAGTATACTCATGATTGCATGAAGATAAGGCACGGGGTCATTAAACAGAAATTAAGAATGAGATACGCTTGCTCTTTGGATAGGAGATGAAGTCTCAGGCTCCTGGGAGCACTCGGCTTGGATGATTGGGTACAACATATTTTCATGTCGAGAGTGTCACCCTCTGCGCCCCCGGGAGGGGGGCCTGGGCACTCAGGAAGGATGTTCGTATGAGCAGAGCAAGAAGCATCATTGAGTGCTGTCCGAGTGTGTGTTAAGCACCTCACCCAGCTCTTACAGGCTGGCCCGTAACAGTTGTAAGAAGGCAGGAGAGCTTACTTCATGACTCAGAGTCGGATGCAACTTGATTTTTAAATAATTGGGTTAAGCTACAAAAGGCTCTGAGACAAGTGAGTTAACAAACCCCTTATTATTTTTAATGACAACGTATTAAAATATATTAGTATTTTAAACCTTCACTCACACTGAATACAAATTAACGACATGGCTTCTTAAACCTAGCTGGTTTTGTTCAACTAAAAGCGAAGGAAGTGAGAAATGTTCACTCTGTCGTTCAGTTCTTAGCTTATGTCTGCGAGATGACCATACCCCCACTACAGTCGAACCCACCGCCAGCCCACCTCTCACTTGATTTCTCATCGCTTGTGAACTGGTTATGGGCTGGCTAAAGTTTGGGGAAAGCGAGCTGGTCACTGAAGGGGCGACCACCATCAGGATGAGGGAGACCAACGGTGAGGCCCCCAGTTGATCTGGGGTGGGCAGGGGGCAAGCATGCAGAGAAGACGGTACGCAAAACAAGCGAGTACTGCAAAACCACCCAGGTACAATGACGACGAGGTTCCCACGAAGCGCGGCTTATGCTGGCTGTGCTGGGCGTGGGGGGCGGGGAGGATGAGTGTGGATGCCGGGCACCAGCCTCTGGGGTCGGGGGAACTGCATCAGTCCAGAGGACGTATCCGAAGGGGATGCTGAGACAGGTGAGCAAATCCTGCCCCAAGGAGAGGGGCAAGGGGACTCCCCCCGGGGTCTGGAGCGGGGCAGGACGCAGGCTGGGAGGACACACTGTGTGGGGTACGCAGAGAGGCTGGTAACCAAGGTTCATGGCCATCCCTGCAAGACAGAGCCTCACCGGGTCCCCTAGTGTGGTCCTCCTATCCTGAACCCGGGCCTGATGCCCTGCACACACACCAGCGCCCAGTGGACAGCTGCTCCCGGAACGCTAGAGCCTGGGCCTCTGGGGAAAGAGCCCCTTCAGGCCCAGAGGCTCAGCTCCCCACATGTCCCCAGCACAGCCAGGGGCATAATGTGAGTGTCCAAGGCTTGGGTGAAGTAGTATCATGGGAAGCAAGGGGACCCCAGTGGGCAGTGAGATCCCTAAGCAGAGAGAGGTCAGCTCTTGGGAAGAGCCCACCCCTCAAACCTTGTCCTGGGAGAAGGGAAGGGGGGCCTCCCTGGCTCCCTGGGAGCTGCAGGTGGGGACCGTGAGTGGCGTCATCACCCAGATGCTGTGATGCTCGACATCCTGAGGGACTGGGAGGAGTCTGGACGCCGAGCCCAGACCCAGACGCCTCCTGGGGACAGGGTAGTGACCCGACAGGCGACAGTTGGTGGGTAACCAGGCACGGGCCCCCTGCACACAGGACAGCAGCCCCGAGGCCACGGTGCAGGCAGGCGACGCACAGGCAAGGCCGCGGGTCTCCACTGTGCCTCGGCTCATAGGAGCTCTGCCTGGCACCGTGGCAAAGAGGGTGCTGTCAGCATCGGGTAACCTTGACCCACATGGGCAGGCGTGAAGACAGGGCCCACGGCATGCTCTTGTAAGGAGGGCCACAGCGGGGAGCATCCGTGTGACTAGACCACGGGTGCCCAAGCAAGCTCATCCCCTCAGGGCACTTCTGGGTGGGATTTGGGTCCCGAGGAGCAGGTGCCCCAGGATCTCCAGCCCCGCTGCCATGGGAGGCGCTGGAAGACAGAGCAGCCCAGAGTGGAGGAATCCACCCAAAGCCACTCCTCCAGCGCACGCGTGCCCCGCGGGTGTGCTTCACTGGCTGTGGGGGTGATGGGCAGTGGTGGCTGGCGTGCCTCTGTTGTCAGGGCGTCCGTGTCTATTACACATATGTATTTCATGTAAATCATGGCAGAGGTCAGCTGAGTGGCCCGAGAGCTCAACCCTTCCAAAGTGCCTGCTCCCCCAAAATTCGGGGAGAGGAAAACACTGCCCCCAAGGTCTTCCCAGAACGAACGTCCAGCCCTCTCGGCCACACCTGCAGACCTTCGTGCTGGCCTGGGTATGTGGGGCAGAGGTGTATGGTGGTGTGCACAGGTCCATGAGTGCAAGTGGCTACATGTGTGTGCTTGCAACTGTGTAAGTGCCCAGCGGGTGTGGGCATCTGTGTATGCTTACGTGTGCATGAGTGTGAATGCTTGCATATGCCTCTGAATGAGGGAACGTGTGTCTTTATGTGCAAACATGCACTGCACACAGACGTGCTCCCATTTGTGTGTTAGTGAGTGCACATGTGGTGTAGGGTGTGTGCACAGCTGTGGACAAGCTTGTGTGTGAGCCGTCAGTGCACGCTAGCGTGTGTGCAGTTACCTGCATGAATGTGTACCCATGTGTGCACAAGCCCTTGTGTGTGCATAAATGTATGCTCGTGGCATCATATGTGAGTGTGTGTGTTTGTGTTACACATCTTCGTGCGCCTGTGTGTGAGCATGCATGTGGAGGCTCATGGGTGCACAGATGCACATGTGTGAAAATGGATCTGCACGTAATGTCTAGGGGTGTGCATGTGTGTGTGTAGCAGTGTGTCTAGTGTGATTTTAGTGGGTGTGTACAGGCGCATGAGTGTGCAAGTACACTGGCAGCATGCACACAAGGGTATGCATGTGTGCTTGTATGTTCATGGGCAGCCTTGCAAGTCCATGCTTGTACACGTGTGTGCCTGCATTTGTGTGAGTACTTGTTATTTTGTGTTCACCTGTGCACGTGTGCTTTATATATGTGTCCGTAAGTGCTGCTTGTGTGTGTGCATTGTACACACATGTGCTCTGTGCCTCTGTATCAGTGCCTGCCCACACATGCAGACCTGCACGGCAACAGGGGAATAAACACACCTGTGTGAACGTGTCCACATGCATGGACATCGACATGTGCCAGTCCATGCCTGCCTGCGACACATGTCTGTGACTCTGCGGTTGTGCGTGTGCTCATGCGTGTCTGTGATTCTGCGGTTGTGTGTGTGCTCACGTGTGTCTGTGACTCTGCGGTTGTGCGTGTGCTCATGCATGTCTGTGATTCTGTTGTTGTGCGTGTGCTCATGCATGTCTGTGACTCTGTGGTTGTGCGTGTGCTCACGTGTGTCTGTGATTCTGAGGTTGTGCGTGTGCTCACGTGTGTCTGTGACTCTGCGGTTGTGTGTGTGCTCACGTGTGTCTGTGTGCTCCTGCAAACACACATGGCTACGGGTGCACAAACATTCTCGTGTGGATGTGTGCACATGCATAGACATATGTGTGCAGGTCCAGGAGTGCCCACAGCATGTGACTCTGCGGTCGTGCGTGTCCTCGCGTGTGCTGTGACTCTGCGGTCGTTCGTGTCCTCGCGTGTGCTGTGACTCTGCGGTCGTGCGTGTCCTCGCGTGTGCTGTGACTCTGCGGTCGTGCGTGTCCTCGCGTGTGCTGTGACTCTGCGGTCGTGCGTGTCCTCGCGTGTGCTGTGACTCTGCGGTCGTGCGTGTCCTCGCGTGTGCTGTGACTCTGCGGTCGTGCGTGTCCTCGCGTGTGCTGTGACTCTGTGGTCGTGCGTGTCCTCGCATGTGCTGTGATTCTGTGGTCGTGCGTGTCCTCGCATGTGCTGTGAAAGAGGCAGTCCTGAGTCCAGTGAGAGCAGTTGCTCTTGGCTGGTGGCTGAGTCTGGACCTGGGGCCACTGCATCCTGGCCCTGAGTCCCGTGTGACTCTCGGACCCACTGAGCCTCCATGTCCTCATCTGCGGCATGGGATCCTTCAAACGGAGCCTTCCTCTCGGGGTCACTGTGAGAAGCAGCCGAGTGGCCCTTGAGCTGACGTGGTGGCGGGCTCAGAGGCTGCACTGTCGTGGTTGTGGGTACTGTTAACTTTGCTGTTATTATTCTAACCCTGTGGTTGAGGTTACCCAGGGCCATGTCTTTTCTGCCAGTTGTCCTGGTACTTGTAATGTCTGCTTCACTTAAGCATGGGTCATAAATCACAGTTTTTCACTATTTAGGCATATGGACTTAGAAATCATTATTATATTATGAATTCTCCTGCCCCTTTATTGAGTTGGAGAGAGACTGACTGCTCACCTCTCTTACTGAGCCAGCACCTACACCTGCTTTTCCCAGCAGCCATCAAGCACACTGCGTTATTAAACCCCCTGACATGTGACCGAATCAGGATGGAGTCTGGCGCGTCCAGAGACGTGTGCAGTTAGAATCAAAATCCACCCCATCCCATCATGATTTGTTAGGTGAAATTAGAATGAAAAGAAAAGATGAGTAGCGATGTAATTCTTTCTAAAGAACAAAACTTCACTAACATTCCTACTTCATTACTTTAAAAATTATTTAAATGCCATTTGAAAAATGACCATGTAATTTTAAAATTCTATATTTAGGGTTCCTTTTTATACAAGTTTGCCCAGAGGCATGTGCTAGTCAGAAAAATGAACAATTAGGCTTCTTCTGAAGCTTTTTCTTTTAGGAAAACATCCAACCTGAATGCACCATTAAAATCAGACTTCAGTAATTTCATGATCAGAGTTAGCTGCCCCAGAGGGTGGTTTTCCAGTATCTTGGTTATGCTTGAGGACAGGTCGTGCCACTAGAGTTGAAAGCGTGTCTGCACGTGATGCCAGCTGTAGAGCCGCGTGGCTGAGGGCAGCTCAGCCCCTGCAGTCTGGCCGAGCCCACACAGAGCAATCTCTCAGGTGACAGAGACTCACAGGAGCTGCTTATGAAGCAGAAGTCAGACTTTTCTGACTGTAAAGGTGAGGTTGAAGGAGCCTCATTGTGTTTCTCACCCTGCCCGTGGTGCTCGCCTACTCTGTCCAAGCGTGTCCATGCTCCATGCAGAAAGAAACAGCGTGCCGGGGTCTTAGGCAGCCCCTTAGTGTCTGTGATAAATCCCTTTCTCTCCAGGTATTTGCCGAGCACACCGTGGAGCCGAGCTTCCCGGGTGGCACCAGCGGTAAAGGACCCGCCTGCCAGTGCAGGAGGCACACGAGCTGTGGGCTCCATCCCTGGGTCGGGAAGACCCCCTGGAGGAGGGCACGGCAGCCCACTCCAGTCTTCTTGCCTGGAGAATCCCATGGACAGAGGAGCCTGGTGGGCTGCAGTCTGTGGGGTCGCAAAGAGTCGAATGTGATGGAAATGTCTTGGCAGGCGTGCACCATCAAGCCAGGAGGAAATAATGTGTGTCCTGCCTCTTTGGGGTCTGGGCAGAGACACCCTGGTCCTTACAAGAGCTTGGACGAGCCTGACCTGGGGCTCCCCAGTGCTCAGCCTCGTGCAGTCCTGCTCCCCGTCCTCCCCAGCTCGGCTCACACTCCCCACTGTGGGCGACTAGCCGGGCTCCTCAGTGCTCAGCCTCGCGCAGTCCTGCTCCCCGTCCTCCCCAGCTCGGCTCACACTCCCCACTGTGGGCGGCTAGCCCGCTGCCTACTGCCTCGCCTACCAGACTCCCAGTGCCGGGGGTCACCCCGAGAAAACAATTCAAAGGCAGCGGGAAGTGGGCTGGGGGTCCTGAAGGCCCCAGGGCGGGGAACTGATGGTTGACAGCTGGAGAGGAGGCGGTGCCTCTGACAAAGCCCGCCCCTGCAGCCCGCCCACGCTCTGGCACGGCCCAGGGCCCCTGTGGCCGCTCCTGAGCCGCGGTCCTCTGTAGGAAGGGGTCACGGGTGGCAGGAGAGGGGCCTGAAGCCCCTTGAGGACCAGAAAAATCGCACCCTCGTCCAAGGCACCCGCTGGAAGGATGGGCACGGCTCCCGGGAGTCTCCAAGCTGTGGAGAGGCCTAGGAGGGAAAGTGTTTTGGCCGGTCAGGTCATTTCCCTGTCCTTACCAAAACGGAAGTACCACGTACAGTTATTATGAAACACGTGTTGGTCATTACTTAAAACACCTGCACAGACTTGGAGCTCGTCGTGTTCCCTGTGCTCCCAGGACTGGGGAGGCGAGGCGTTCTATTAATATTCCAGAAAACCGCAAGAGAAGAATTTGGTAAAGGTTAGGTAATCCTTGTGGTTGCTGTTCTTCACCCGTAAGCCGCGTCCGACTCTTTGCAACCCCATGGACTGTAGCCCACCAGGCTCCCCTGTCCATGGAATTTTCCAGACAGGAATACTGGGGTAGGTTGCCATTCCCTTCTCCAGGGAATCTTCCCAACCCAGGGATCAAACCCACGTCGCCTGCATTGCAGGCAGATTCTTTACTGCTGAGCCACCAGGAGAGCCCCTGGGTAATCATGGTGCTATATTTACATTTCTCTCTTGATCCCTTATTTTCAATGAGAAAATCCCTATGTTGAAGCCCTAAGCCCCTTGACTGTATTTGGAGATGCTGCTTCTAAGGAGGTTGTTAAGGGCACGTGAGGTCACAGTACTGATTCAGTAGGACTGGGGTCCTTATGTGAAGAGACAGACACCCCAGAGGCCTCTCCACTCACACTCTCTGTGTCAAAGCCACCTGAAGACACGGTGTGCCTGCGGCCATCTGCACTCTGGGCAGAGTCCTCACCAGCTGCACCATGCTCTCAGCCTCCAAAACTGTGAGCATTCAACATTTGCTGTTTAAGCTGCCCAATCTGTGACATTTGTTACGGAGCCCAAGCTGACTAAGACAAGTGGGTTCTGATTTATTGACTTGATAATATCTATTGTGTCAAAAAAGCTTAATCACTTGAATATATCTCTAATAATGCCTGTTTTTTTCAGCATGAATTTTTGTGCAAGTCATAAAAATATCTCTACCTTAAAATAGACAAGTACTTAAAATAAAAAAGGGAGGGGTGGGGGTGTTGTGTTACTCCTGTCCGACTCTTTGCAGCCCAAAGGACTGTAGCCCGCCAGGTTTCTCTGTCCTTGGAATTGTCTAGGCAAGGATACTGGAGTAGGTTGCCATTTGCCCCTCCAGGGGGTCTTCCTGACTGAGGGATCAAGCCCACGACTCTTGCTCTCCTGCACTGGCAGCAGATTCTTTACCACTGAGTCACTGGGGAAGCCCATGAAAAGTACTGAAACATCATTTTAATTTTTAACAATAAACTATAAAAATATATAAAGCAGTATAAAGTACAAGAATGTCTGAATGACATCCCATTTAAATTAAAAAAAAAAAAACTAACGGTAGAAAAAGGATAACAAAATAAAAGGAGTCAGTGAATCACAGCAGAAGTGTCTCACGGACGCCAGAGGTATTCCACGAAACAATTAAGCCCTAGACATTTTGCTGCATAGCCAGGATTCTACTCTGTGAAGCGATTGAGATTTACTGAGAAAGGTCTTTCCTGATGATTAAACCCCAATTGATTAATAAGAACCCACTACGGAGGTTTAGCGAGCACAGCATACGACCGTCTGCTTCCGTCACATAGTTCTTAAACCTCCATAAACACCTTTTAAAGAATCGTTTTGTCTTTAATTAGCGTGCACTCACTGTCCTATTAAATCTAAATTAAGTCTTTATTTGAGGCCATTAATTTGGAGACTCAATCAAACGTGGACTCTTGCAAGGTAGTGATTTCAGCTCCTGGCCACTGTCAGGGCCGAGCAGTTCTGTGACATTGAAGGTTCAAAAGCTTGGCTGCATCTGCCCGTGTGGAGTGTGCATGAGGGCGTGCGTGCACGTGTGTGCCTGTGTGTGCCTGTCCGTGTGGAGTGTGCATGAGGGCGTGCATGCACGTGTGTGCCCGTGTGTGCCTGCCCGTGTGGAGTGTGCATGAGGGCGTGCGTGCACGTGTGTGCCCGTGTGTGCCTGTCCGTGTGGAGTGTGCATGAGGGCGTGTGTGCCTGTGTGTGCCTGCCCGTGTGGAGTGTGCATGAGGGCGAGTGTGCACGTGTGTGCCTGTCCATGTGGAGTATGCATGAGGGCATGCGTGCACGTGTGTGCCCGTGTGTCCCTGTCCGTGTGGAGTGTGCATGAGGGCGTGCATGCACGTGTGTGCTTGTGTGTGCCTGTCCGTGTGGAATGTGCATGAGGGCGTGCATGCACGTCTGTGCCCGTGTGTGCCTGTCCGTGTGGAGTGTGCATGAGGGCGTGCGTGCACGTGTGTGCCTGTGTGTGCCTGTCCGTGTGGAGTGTGCATGGGGGCGTGCGTGCACGTGTGTGCCCGTGTGTGCCTGTCCGTGTGGAGTGTGCATGAGGGCATGCATGCACGTGTGTGCCTGTGTGTGCCTGCCCGTGTGGAGTGTGCATGAGGGCGAGTGTACACGTGTGTGCCTGTCCATGTGGAGTATGCATGAGGGCATGCGTGCACGTGTGTGCCCGTGTGTGCCTGTCCATGTGGAGTGTGCATGAGGGCATGCGTGCACGTGTGTGCCCGTGTGTGCCTGTCCGTGTGGAGTGTGCATGGGGGCGTGCATGCACGTGTGTGCCCGTGTGTGCCTGTCTGTGTGGAGTGTGCATGAGGGCGTGCATGCACATGTGTGCCCGTGTGTGCCTGTCTGTGTGGAGTGTGCATGAGGGCGTGCATGCACGTGTGTGCCCGTGTGTGCCTGTCCATGTGGAGTGTGCATGAGGGCGTGCGTGCACGTGTGTGCCCGTGTGTGCCTGTCCTTGTGGAGTGTGCATGAGGGCGTGCGTGCACGTGTGTGCCCGTGTGTGCCTGTCCGTGTGGAGTGTGCATGAGGGCGTGCATGCCCGTGTGTGCCCGTGTGTGCCTGTCTGTGTGGAGTGTGCATGAGGGCGTGCGTGCACGTGTGTGCCTGTGTGTGCCTGTCTAGACCAAACACCCCTTGGCCACTCTATTCGTCAGGAATGTGCAACTTAGGGACTTTCCTGGTGGTCCAGTGACTGACAGTTGCCAAATGCAGGGGACACGGGCTCCACCCTGAGGTGGTTTCACATGCCAAAGGGCAACAAAGCCTGTGAGCCCAGTTATGGATCCCAAGCTCTGGAGTCTGTGCTCTGTGGCAGAAGGAGCTGCCGCAGTGCTCACTGCGACCAGAGAAAGCCCGAGGGCGGCAGCAAAGGCCCCGCGCAGCCAGGTAAATAAACACTTGCTAAAAGGACAGACACAGCGCATCAAACAGACATTAAAATGAAGTTCTCGTAGGTCTTCACAGAGCTGTTTCACTTCACTTTCTTCAGCACTAGTGGCTGGGGTATAGAACAAGATCATGGCATACGGTCCATCACTTTATGGCAAAAAGCGGCAACAGTGACAGATTTTATTTTCTTGGGCTCCAAAATCACTGCAGATGGTGACTGCAACCATGAAATTAAAAGACGCTGGCTTCTTGAAAGGAAAGCTATCACAAACCTA
This sequence comes from Bos taurus, assembly GCF_002263795.3. Classification (NCBI taxonomy): domain Eukaryota; kingdom Metazoa; phylum Chordata; class Mammalia; order Artiodactyla; family Bovidae; genus Bos; species Bos taurus. The sequence continues at coordinate 70,291,347 of NC_037347.1, read as the reverse complement.
GACAGTATGTTAAAAAGCAGAGACATCACTTTGCCAACATGTTCCGTATAGTCAAACTTACGGGTTTTCCAGTTGTCATGTAAGGATGTGAGAATTGGATCATAAAGAAGGCTGAGCACCAAAGAACGGATGCTTTCCAACTGTGGTGTTGGAGAAGACTCTTGAGAGTCTCTTGGGCAGCAAGCAGATCAAACCCGTCAACACTGAAGGGAATCAACCCTGAATTCTCATTGGAAGGACTGATGCTGAAGCTGACGCTGCAATACTTTGGCCACCTGGTGTGAAAAACAGACTCACTGGAAAAGACCCTGATGCTGGGAAAGAACGAGGGCAGGAGAAGTGAGTGACAGATGAGATGGTTGGATGCCATCAGCGACTCAATGGACATAAGTTTGAGCAAAGTCCAGGAGATAATGAAGGACAGGGAAGCATGGTGTGCTGCATTTCATAGTATCTCACAGAGACGGGCACAAATTAGTGACTAAACAACAAAATTAAATTCTATTGTGAAGGTTAGCCATTTGTTAACTTTGAAATATTCTGCATGACGGGACACTGTGAAAAATCATGACTTGGGTCTCCGAGGTTCTGGGTTTTAGGCTCAAGTCTTCCAACAACTTTTTCCTGCTTTCACTTCCAAATATCCTTAAAAATATTTTCAGGTTTAATATTTTCTGAGAGTCTTCCTATACTAAAAATATGTGATAGTAAAATAATATTTAAATGCCTGTTCTTACAGTTAATTGTACAGGGTCTGAAGTTCAAATGTGCTTTAAATTCTAGTGTATTTTCATTTTGGGGATAGGGCTGAAAACAACACAGAAATGGATTCAAACACAAGTGTAAATGAGCTTCTAAGAAGTCTTCGAGTTGATCGCCTTTCCCTCCTGGGGTTAGCCCCTACCATTGGCCTTTAGGCAGTAGGTGGGCTCATGGATCACAAGAGCCCCTGGGTGCTGGTCTAGTCCGTGAAACCCAGCCCTGTGATGCATGGGCTCATGATGATTAATTTGAGCTCTGCAGGCCTTCTCTGAGTTTCCCAGGAGGCAGCAGTGGTAAAGAACCCGCCTGCCAATGCAGAGGACTTAAGAGAAGCAGGATCGATTCCTGAGTCAGGAAGATCCCATGGAGGAGGGCATGGCAACGCACTCCAGTATTCTTGCCTGGGAAATCCTATGGGCAGAGGAGACTGGTGGGTTACAGTCCATAGGGTGGCAAAGAGTTGGATACAACTGAAGTGACTTAGCATGCAGGCCTTCTCTAAAACTATATCTATTCACAAGTGATGACTGAAAAGAAACCAGAGAGAGATAAGAAGATACAATGCATATTTAATTGTTAAATTGTGTCTCTTACAGAAAATGATCCATGTGAGATAAGAATGAGATTGTTTTAATTGGCTAAATGATTGTATAAATAATTCTAATTTACAAATTGTTTATTCCCTATGTATGTTTATCATCCAAAAAGTTGTCTCTGGAAACGAGGTAAGATTTATTGCTTGTCTGCTGTGTTCCAGGGCCTCTGCTCACTCTCTTATTTAATCCTTGCAATAGCCATATGGCACAGGCGGAGTTCTTGGTCTAATTTTACAAATGAAGCAACAGAGGATCTTAGGCAGATTGTTTTAAAGCAGGCACTGTTTGAATTTGCACAATCTTTAAAGTTCTTTTCCGTTTTATTTGCTTACTTCTTGCATTTCAGTTTTATGAATTGTTGAATGAGTTTTGCTCATTTTTAAAGTATTACCTTGCTCTGATACATATTTGTGTTATTTTAATAATTACTTTTACATAAAGAAGATTTTAAACAAATATGGATGTAACACTAACCTTTTACTTTTTTTTTTTTTTTTTGCTTTTGGTGTTATGAGTAGGAGGACTTTTCTTATAGGAGATTATAAAGGTAAATGCTCATCTGTTTTTATCTTGTTTTATCTTATTTTTATCTACTGCCCAGTGCCATTAAAATGTGGCTCGAGCAAATGAAGTGTGCTTTAAGTAGAAAACACCCATGGGTTGCAAAGTTTTAGTAAGAAAAAAAGGTAAAACTACTTAAAAATATTTTTTCGATTGCATACAAGTTGAAATGACATAATTATGATATACTGGATTAAATAAAATGTTATTAAAATCAGTTTCACCTTCTCCCTATACTTTTCTCACATGGCCACTAGAAGTTTACAACTGCCTCTGCACTTCACATAATATTCCCACTGGATAGCACTCTCCTGCTGGATTTCACTTTACACTTTTAATTGTATACACATATGTCATCTGCCGCACAGGGAAAGGAAAAGTGAAGTCTCTCAGCCTGCAGCATACCAGGCTACTCCGTCCATGGGATTTTCTGGAGTGCACTGGAGTGGGTTGCCATTTCCTTCTCCAGAGGATCTTCCCAAGCCAGGGATCGAACCTGGGTCTCCTACACTGCAGGCAGACGCTTTACCATCTCAGACACCAGGGAAGCCTGGTATCATGGTAAAGAAATCGCCTGCCAGTGCATGAGAAGTAAAAGATGCAGGTTTGAGCTCTGGGTCAGGAAGATCCCCTCGAGGAGGAAATGGCAACCACTCCAGTAGTCTTGACTGGAGACTCTCACGGGCAGAGGAGTCTGGTGGGCTACAGTCCATGGGGTCACAGCCAGTCAGACATGACTGAGTACACACACACACACACGTACATGTATGTACAAATATGTAATATATATGTACATAATGTGTAATAGTAAACCTGCAAAAATATATGCATAATTATATATATATATCATCAGAAATTAATTTTGGTATTTTTTAATTTGAAAAAATAATTAGGCAACAGCTGAAAGTCGTTTTTTTAAAAACAATGACTCTTTGTTATTATCAGAAATGCCGACATAATCTATCAAGTTCTTACTCATAGCTGAGCCTATGTCTGGGCTTCCCAGCATATCTCATTGGTCTGCTCGTAAGTGTTTTAATTCTTGTGCTTTTGTAAGATCATACTTTACTGCTGGCATATTTTTTAAATATTGTTTTAATTTACTTCTGGTGGCATTGTATCGTTGCTGCTGTGAGCAGGCTTTCTTTGGTTGCGGTAGACGAGGTCGACTCTCTGGGTGAGATGTGGGGGACCTCTCACTGCAGCGGCTTCTCTCACTGTGGAGCATGGGCACGAGGGCACACAGACTCACTAGCTGTAACATGCAGACTCGAGTGTAGTGGGTTCAGTAGCTGTGGTGCATGACTTTGTTGACCTGTGGTATATGGAATCCTCCCAGACTAGGAATCAAACCCATTTCCCCTGTATTAGCAGGTGGATTCTTAACCACTGGATGACCAGAAAAGGCCTGCTTGGCATCTTAAAGTGACTATTTGCTACGTATTTTTTACTTCCAAATAAGCTTTAGAAAAATTTAGTAATATTCTAAGTAAGTCATGTCCAATTCTCTGCCAGACTCCACTGTCCATGGGATTTCCCAAGCAAGAATACTGGGGTGAGTTGCCATTTCTTCCTCCAGGAGATCTTCCTGACCCAAGAATCAAACCCACGTCTCCTGCACTGGTGCAATGGCAGGTGGATTCTTTCCCACTGGCCATCAGGGGCTTCCTCTGATGTAGTCTTTGCTTTAGGAAAGCAGTTTATACAATGTGAGCCCTGTATTTGAGGGCTGCCACTGTAGCTCAACTGGTAAAGAGCCCTCCTGCCAATGCAGGAGAGGCAAGAAGCAAGGGTTCAATTCCTTGGTCGGGAAGATCCTCTAGAGAAGGAAATAGTAACCCACTCCAGTATTCTTGCCTGGAATATCCCATGAACAGAGGAGCCTGGAGGGATACAGTTCAAGGATTCACAAAGAGTTGGATGCAACTGACACATGCCATGCCAAAGTTGTAATACTAAATTATATATATCTGTATTTTTAAATATACAGACATACACACATTACTATAAACTGTATTTCTTTTTCCATGTAGTTTATGCATCTGCTGATATATGATCACAAGTCACATCTCTCATCAGCTCTAACAGCGTTTCAGTGAAGTCTCTTACGTGGCCACGTATACGTTTTTATCTTAAGCAAATACGACAATGTTGTCTCCTCTCTATTATTTGTAACTTGTATTTTTCTTTCCTAATTGCATTGACTTGAACTTATGGGGAAAAAATAATAGCATTGACTTTGAGAGTATTTCTGATTCTTAGCTATTTGTTTGAAGTGGATATAATTAAAAATATATTAAGAGATTTTAATATCTATTTATTGATCACTAAGGCAATGGCACCCCACTCCAGTACTCTTGCCTGGAAAATCCCATGGACGGAGAAGCCTGGTGGGCTGCAGTCTATGGGGTCGCTAAGAGTCAGACACGACTGAGCGACTTCAGTTCCACTTTTCACCTTCATGCACTGGAGAAGGAAACGGCACCCCACTCCAGTGTTCTTGCCTGGGGAATCCCAGGGACGGGGAGCCTGCTGGGCCGCCGTCTGTGGGGTCGCACAGAGTCGGACACGACTGAAGCAACTCAGCAGCGGCGGCAGCAGCTCCCCAGGTTGTGCCAGTGGTAAAGAGCCTGCCTGCCAATCCAATAGGCATGAGAGACGCAGGTTCAGGCCCCAGATGGGGAAGATCCCTTGGAGAAGGGAATGAAAATCCACTCCAGTAGTTTTACCTGGAGAATCCCATGGACCAAGGAGCCTGGCAGGTTGCAGAGTCAGACACAACTGAAGCGACTTAGCACACAGCACCCACAATTAATTAATACGCTTATATATTTATCTGGCTGTGTTAGGTCTTCGTTGTGGCATGTGGGGTCCTTAGGTGTGATCTGTGGTATCCAGTTCCCTGAGCAGGGGTCAAGCCCAGGCCCTCTACATTGAGAGTATGGGGTCTTAGCCACTGGACCGCCAGGGAAGTCCCAGGAACTAATATTTTTAAAATATTTTTCATCTAATTATCTGTTTTTGCCTATTGACTGGCTGATGTGAAGATTTATTTTAATGGTTTTCTTAACATAAAATACCACTGAATATATAAAATAAAGTCAATTTAGTCTTGACACATTTTACACCTAATATACTTTCAATAATGCATTGTCAATATCAGAACAGCTTAAATAAATTTATATTTCATCACTTTTGAATTAATAAAAGTAGTAAAAAAAGAATTTGAAACTTCAATATCAAACTAGGCTTATCTGTGTACCCTAACAGATTATCCCCACTGGAACCTTGACATATTTAAGACAATGGGTAGAGTATGATCTAAATTCTACCAAGTCACCCTTGCTGATCCACACCTATGGCTCTGCTATCTTCTTTTTTCAGTTCTGGGTGCCCTATTCTTAGATCCTCTCATTAGAATACTTCATGCCTACTTTCCCTTTCCATAATAAAAAATTACTTAATTTTAAACTTTAAACCTTATTTACAGTATTTCTGTCTCTACTCGTCAAGGAAAAGTTATTTCAGCACACTGATAACTTTCCTTTTTGCAGCATAGCTCTGTGTTAAAATTATCATTTGTTTCTTTAAAGCCTTAGGATATAAAAAAGAAGGAAATAGTATTGGAGTCATATAAATTGATAGGATACGTTCAAGTTTATATTCAGTTCGGTTCAGTTGCTCAGTCGTGTCTGACTCTTTGTGACCCCATGGACTGCAGCATGCCAGGCTTCCCTGTTCGTCATCAACTCCTGGAGCTTGTTCAAACTCAAGTCAGTCGAGTCAGTGATGCCATCCAACCATTTCATCCTCTGTCATCACATCAATCAGAAAGTTGAGATATTTTTATGAAAGCAAAATTTTAATTAGGGTTGTTAATTATATGCATATTTGCCTTATCACTCATTTTTATGCAAGTTTATTCAGCTTATATAGTATCAGGAATCCTCAAACTTACAAAAACAAGCAACTGCAGCTTGTGGAAACTTTTTAAACTGAAACACAAACTTTTCTAATTGCAAAGTCAAGTTGTGCTTCAACTAAACCCGTATAGTAGCTTGAACAGCACCAACATCCGGCAGTTGTCAAGTTGAATCACTGAAGACACAACGGCACAAGACCGCATCTGGCGCTCCCTAGGCCTGTGACGGGAGGGCTCCACGTGTCCGATGACGCTTCCACACCAGTGTGAGTCTTCGCTCTTCCATGTAAAGAACGTAGCTTGAATCGTGTCATAATTTTAATACCTCACATACCTCACTGTTGATTTTGGTTAGGTTTCTACTCAAAGTTTCAAAACAACCAGAAGTTATGCTTGTTTGTTTCTTAAAATTCCCATCTCTTCCCTTGCTTTATGCCCAGGTATAACGCATTATAGTTTAACCCCAAGTTGTCCACGGAGGTTACTCATCATTTTAAAGGTCAGCTAGAGTCACCCAAGCTTCTCACATGTAATAAATGTAATACATGTATGCTCTATTATGTGGGAAGTGTCACATGTAACTCGGCCTTGCACAGCTATTAGAGGTGCCCGTGCTGCACGTGTTACCACGTCAAGATGCACATGGCTTTGTTCTGAAGTGGCCGCACGGAGCCGCAGCGCTCCGCATCCAACAGCCACATCTAGACGAGGCACAGGCCGATGAAAGCCTGTACTCCAAACACCCAGTGACCAGAGCTACTCACCACACGCCAGGGCCTCCAGTGGTTCCGTCTGGTTTACCATACACTGGCTTGTGTATTATTTTAAACTTAAGAGTTTAAAAACATTCTTCTTATGGTGAAATCAGGATCAAACATTTGTGGAACCAGAGAACCTTGCATTTCCTCAGAACTCGGGAGCAGAGACATTGACTGATGAACATGAATTACAGTATCACCCCCCTGGGATATTTGAATGTTAGTTGAATTACTCTCTAATATGCGATTACAGGCACTGTGGACAAGTGATACAAGATCGTGAGGCGGGCTGACCTGCTGTCCTTCCCCAATTGTGTTTCAAGAAAACAATCTTATCTGTCACATTAAATTTATATTGCAATTGGAATTATATTGGATTTGAAATTTTGTTTGTATTTAATTTAAAATCCATTTTAGTTTTACAGTTGTATGGCTGATATAAGTATAGGCATTTATACCCACTATTCAAATTATAGAAATTTAAGCAATATTATAACAAAAGTCAAAATAAGTGAGTAATGGGAGTCTTCAAGCATTTTGAAGGGTTTAAGAATTGCTCAGATTCAAGAAACATAGCTAACGCATTTTATGTTGCAGTTTCAAATATTATTATTTTTAATCCAACAGCAAATAAAGAAAAAAAGTTGCAGATAATCATTGGAACTAAGTAAATTATATTGGCCAGGTAAACAAATTCTACCTGATAAAAATTTTATGCAATACTCATATCAGACAAAATAGACTTTAAAACAAAAGACTGTTGCAAGATACAGAGAGGGACACTACATAATGATAGAGGGATCCATTCAATGAGAAGATATAACAACTATAAATATATATAAATATATATGCACCCAACACAGGAGCCCCTAAACACATAAAGCAAATATTACCACACAGAAAGACAGAAACTGACAGTAACACAGTAATAATGGGAGACTCCAACACCTCACTTACCTCAACGGACAGATGATCCAGAGAAGTCAATGAGGAGAAACAGGCCTCGGATGTCCCATTAGGTCAGATGGGCGTAATAAGTATATAGAGAGCATTCTAGCCCATAGCAGCAGAATACATATTCTTTTCAAGTGCACGAGAAACATTCTCCAGGATAGATCACAGGCTAGGCCACAAAATATGTCTCAATAAATTTAAGAAAATTAAAGTTATATCAAGCATCTTTTCCAGCCACAATGATCTGAAACTAGAAATACACTCTAAGGAGCAAAAAACACAAGGTCATGGATGGAGCCCAAACAATATGTGACTAAACAACCAACGAGCCACTGAAGACGTCAGAGGAAATAAAAAACACCTAAGGACAAACAAAAATGGAAATGCATGGATCCAAAATCCACAGGACACAGCAAAAGCAATTCTAAGCGGGAAGTTTATAGCAATACAAGTCCACTTCAGAAAAAAAAAAAATCTAAAACAAATGATCTGACCTTACATCTAAAGGAACCAGAAAAAGAAGAACAAACAAAGCCCAAAGTTATTGAAGGAGGTCAAAGTGTACATAATAAAATAGCGCCTAAAAATGATCGACGCAACTAAAAGCTAATCCTTTGAGAAGATAAATCAGATTGATAAAAATTTGGCCAGACTCTTCCAAAAAAAGAAAGAGGATCCTCCAAAATAATATAAAATGAAAGATAAGTTTTAATTAATACCACAGAAATATAAAGGATTGTAAGAGACAATTATGAGCAATTCAGTTCAGTTCAGTCGCTCAGTCATGTCCAGTTCTTTGTGACCCCATGGACTGCAGCACGCCAGGTCTCCCTGTCCATCACCAACTCCCAGAGCTTACTCAAACTCATGACCACTGAGTTGGTGATGCCATCCAACCATCTCATCCTCTGTCGTTCCCTTTTCCTCCCACCTTCAAATTTCCCAGCATCAGGGTCTTTTCCAATGAGTCAGTTCTTCACATCAGGTGGCCAAAGTATTGGAGTCTCAGCTTCAGCATCAGTCCTTCCAATGAATATTCAGACTTACTTCCTTTAGGATGGACTGGTTGGATCTCCTTGCAGTCCAAGGGACTCTCAAGAGTCTTCTCCAACACCACAGTTCAAAAGTATCAACTCTTCAGTACTCAGCTCTCATTAGAGTCCAACTCTCACATCCATACATGACTACTGGAAAATCCATAACTTTGACTAGATGGACCTTTGTTGGCAAAAGAATTATACACCAATATAATGGATAACGGATAAGAAATGAATAAACTCCTGGAAATATACAGTCTCTCAATACTGAATCAGGAAGAAACAGAAAATATGAACAGATTGATTATCAGTAATGAAACTGAATCAGTGGGAAAAGAAACAAAATAAAACCTTCCAATCAACAAAAGTGTTCAGGATGTGATGGCTTCACCAAACCGAGAGAGAACACCATCCTTCCCAAAGTATAAAAAACTGAAGAGGAGAGAATGCTTCCCAACACATTCTATGGGGCTATCATTGCCCTGATACCAAAAGCAAATCAAGATGCCATCAAAAAAGAAAAGTTCAAGCCAGTGTTACTGATGAATATAGATGCAAACATCCTCAACAAAATGTTAGCAGACCAAATTCAACAGTACGATAAAAGGATTATACACCATGATCAAATGGGATTCACCTCAGGGGTCACAAGATGGCCCAACACCCGCAAATCAATCGATGTGCTGCAGCACGAGGACAGACCGAGAATAAAATACATGTGATGATCTCTGTAGACATAGAAAAAGCTTTGGCAAAATTATACACCACAAGGACAGACTGAAGAATAAAATACACATGATGATCTCTGTAGATACAGAAAAAGCTTTGGCAAAATTCAACAACTATTTATGATTTAAAAATCCCCTCAACAAAGTAGGTATAGAGGGAACCTATAACCTATACCTATGTGGTAGGTATCTCAACATAATTAAGGCCACATATGACAAATCTACAGTCAACTCATACTCAACAGTGGAAAGTGGAAAGGATTTTGTTTAAAGTCAGTAATAAGACAAATATGCCTGTTCTGGCCACTTAGAGACATTTTTCCAAAGACATATACACGGCCAATGGGCACATGAAAGGGTGCTCAATATCACCAGTTATCAGAAAAATACAAATCAAAACCACAACAAGACAATTACTCCACACCTGTCAGAATGGCTATCATTAAAAAGATGAGAAATATCAAACACTGGCAAGGATGTGAAGAAAAAAGAATCTTCAAACACTGTTGGTAGGAATGTAAACTGGTGTAGCCGCTGTAGATAACATATGAGGGTTCCTCAAAACACTTAAAGTAGAGCTGCCTTATGATTAAGCAATTCCACTTTGGGATGTCTGCATGGAAAAAACCACTAAATCAGATATATATATATATACATACTAATAGTCATTGCAGCATTATTTACAATAGCCAAGATATGTAATCAACCTAAGTGCCCATCAGTAGATGAATGGATTAAAAAAGACATATATACATATATAATGGCATATTATATATATCTGGCATATTAGCCATACTAAAAATGAAATCTTGCCATTTGAAACAACATGGACGGACTTAGAGGATATTATGCTAAGTGCGATAAATGGTGGCATAGCGTAAAGAATCTGCTTGCAGTGCAGGAGACGCAGGTTGATCCCTGGGTCTGGAAGATCCCCTGGAGAATGAAATGGCAACCCACTCCAGTATTCTGGCCTGGAAAATCCCATGGACAGAGGAGCCTGGTGGGCTACAGTCCATAGGGTCACAAAGAATCAGACATGACTGAGCATGCACACAATAAATCAGACAGAGAAAGACAAATGATCTCACTAACATGTGGAATCTGAGAAACACAAATGAAGCAAACAAGCAAACAAGCTCATAGATACAGATAACAAAAGGGTGGTTGTCAGAGGGGAAGGGAGAGGGGTGGGGTGAAATAGGTAAAGGAGTTTAAGGTGTACAAACCTCCAGTTATAAAATGATATGACAAAGGGATGTAGTAAGGAGAATGAGGATACAGGCGATGATGCGGTGATAACTTGTTTGGGATGGGAGTCACTAGGCTATTGTGGTGATCATTCCAAATAATACAAATGTCAAATCACTACATAGGACATCTGAAATGTACATTGTATTACATGTCAACTGTACATCAGTTAAAGAGCATACACATCGTGTGGTCTCTCAGGGACAATATTAACAAGCTTTACAAGTGGCCCCCTCCGTGGGTCACAGCCATGACGTGCACCTTGCCGGGGAGTAAATGAAGGCAATCGAGAATGAAAAGGGGCCACCTGTTGAGCTCACCCAGGGTGCTTCAGCAGTCAATCGGAGGCCAGGGGCCAGATCAGGGCCTCCTGCAGATTAGCCAGGGCTTGTTTGGAACTGGCCCTGTGGACCTGTGATGTTCAGTCTCCATCCCACACCCTGGTCCTCACCACCCATGCTGGACACAGCCTTGCTGCTGCTGCTTTGGTTGTTGTTCAGTGGCTCAGTTGTGTCTGACTCTTTGTGACACCCTGGACTAGAGCACGCCAGGCCTCCCTGTACTTTGCTCAAATTCATGTCCATTGAGTCGGTGATGCTATCCAACCATATCATCCTCTGTCACCCTTTTCTTCTCCTGCCCTCAATCTTTCCCAGCATCAGGGTCTTTTCCAATGAGTCGGCTCTTTACATCAGGTGGCCAAAGGATTGCAGCTTCAGCGTCAGTCCTTCCAATGAATATTTATGGTTGATTTCCTTTAGGATTGACTGGACTCCTTGGAGTCCAAGGGACTCTCAAGAGTCTTCCCCAGCATCACAATTTGGAAGCATCAATTCTTTGGAGCTCAGCCTTCTTTAAAGTCCAACTCTCACATCTGTATGTGACTACTGGAAAAATCATAGCTTTGACTATACAGTCCTTTGTGGGCAAAGTGATGTCTCTGCTTTTCAATACGCTGTCTAGGTTTGTCATAGCTTTTCTTCCAAGGAGCAAGTGTCTTTTAATTTTATGGCTGCAGTCACCATCTGCAGTGACTTTGGAGCCCCAAAATAGAAAATCTCTCACTGCTTATACTTTTTCCTCTTCTACTTGCCATGAAGTGATGGGACCAGATGCTGTGATCTTAGTTTTTTGAATGTTGAGTTTTCAGCCAACACTTTTTACTCTCCTCTCTCACTCTCATCAAGATGCTCTTTGTCCCTCACTGCTTTCTGTCATTAGAGTGGTATCACCTGCACATCTGAGGTTGTTGATGTTTCTCCTGGTAATCTTGATTTCCGCTAGAGATCTCTTCAAGAAAACTGGAGATATCAAGGGAACATTTCATGCAAGGATGGGCACAATAAAGGACTGAAATGGTAAGGACCTAACAACCTTCCTGCATCTCCTTGATCCCCTCCTCTGCTGCCTTGGAGGACATCCCTGTCCAACTCCCAGACCTGGCTGGAGTCCAGTGAAACTCTAGGCACCACTCCCTGAGCTCCCTGGGTTTTACCCCGCTCCTTGGGTTCTGATGCAATGGCAGATTATAATGGAGCAGCTGTAGTGGTGGTTAAGGGCTCAATTCCACAGAGGGGCTGCCTGGGTGAAATTCAGCACAATGACCGCTGATTGTATAACCTGTCTGAACTGCACTGTATTCCTCAATAAACTGCATGTGAGTCATTCACCCTCGGAATCTGCATGGCTGCAGGTGGGCACCAAGGAGAGTTCTCCTTTCCTTGTGGGCATGGACATGAGGATGCACTTCCTCAAGTACCTGGAAGACAGTCATCTTCACATGACTTCTTTGGCAAATAAAATGCGGGTGAGAGTGATCTGGGTCTCTTCCAGAGAAACATTTAATGGCCTGTGCTCCGTTTTCACCCACTCCGGTGTTCTTGCCTGGAGAGTCCCAGGGACGGGGGAGCCTGGTGGGCTGCCGTCTATGGGGTCGCACAGAGTTGGACACGACTGAAGCGACTTAGCAGCAGCAGCTCCATTTTCTATCCTGATCGCCCCTTGCCCTGGACTCTATGGGGGGATGTGTGAACAGAAAGATGCTTGAAGACTAATCTGGCTGCAGCTGGACCAGTTCATGGAGGGAGCTGCCCTAGGAAGCTCGGCAGACCCCCCAAATCATTGCAATGACAAGAAGCAAACATAGCTATAAGCCTCTGACGAGAGAATGCTTGCTACTTCAGCAAAACCTAGCCAGTGCTAACTGATACACTGCTCCGCAGAATTCCGTGAGTATAAAAAGGGGTAACGTGTATACAGCTGTGTGGAGCTGCCTGACGCAGGGTCAGTGCTGCACGTGTGCTGGGCCCAGACTGTCTTGTCTCAGGATCTGAGCTTTTCTTTGTCAAATGGCTGCTTCCTTGGCTTGTTATTCTGATCATGCTCTTGCTTTGATTCCTGGTAGAGTGTCTGCTGTGTAGCAGGTGGCTGATAAACGTGTGTTGAGCAAAATTAGGAAGACAGCCACATGGGTTTCTCAGACACAGCTGGATGCCATGAATTCAGACTACATCGGAAGAAATCAAACCTTGTCGGAATGATGCTAGAGGACAGTGACTTCTGCACCAGTTCCTAGTAGAAAATTGAACATTCCCTCCAGTATATGTTCTAGAGGCTGAATACTTTCGAACTCGGGTTAGCAGAACCAGTGTGGTCAAGCTCCGTGTAAATAAGGAGGAAACACTACCGATAAATAACCCTGAAGGAGGTCCCTGGCACCTCTCAATTCCACGGGGTGGAGGGGGCGTGCAGATCAACCTGAGGAAAAGCCTCCCCACCCCCACCGCCCCACTTCAAGCTGGCAGAAGTAGTCTCTGGGGGTCCCTGGAGAGTCTACACCACCGTGCAGGTGGGCTTCCTAGAGCGGAGGGATTAATAGCTACTCATTTTGTGTGCAAGCCCTGTCATCTTTTCTCACCTTCACCTCGGTACCGGATAGACTCTGCGAGACTAATGAGGCGCGCGTCGCAGCCACCCCGTGGGGCACGGAGCTGGCCCGAAGCGCTGGCGTGCGGGCCCCGTGACGTCACTGCGGGCCAATCAGAGCGGGGCGAGAGCCGGAGGCAGGCCAATCAGAGTGGGCCAGGAGCTGGAGGAGGCCTTCCACGGGCGCAGGTGTGCGAGCGGAGCCCCGCTGCTCCCCACATCACCTCCAGGTACGGGGGTGTTTTCGTGGCTCTGGCTGTGTTCTGCCTGCTGGCTGGGAAGATGGGCTTAGCAGCTTAGCGATGCTCCCGCTCCTCAGAAAGAGCAGCCGTCACTGAACTTTAGGATGAAAAATTATGGAAGAAAAAGGAGGCTATAAAGATTGTGCCACGTTAGCTCCTGGCTTTATAGGGACAATATTCAGATAGATGAGTGATAAGGCATTTATAAAACCTGCAGAAACGACTCTTTGCAAAGTTTCCGATCGCCGTTGTAGACACGACACACTCTGCGGTGTTAGATCCTCCATATCACATGAACAGAGAAAAATGTGTCCTTATTGTATAATTACTGTCATGCAGATCATTGGGTGGGTCAGCTTGGGCTGCCAAACGTGAGCATTTCGTGAAAATGCTCAGAGCCAGCCCTTCCAAGTGTTCCTGTTCTTAGTCATCTAATCGGTTTCAGTTTATTTCTGATAGGAAAAGGGGTGATGAGGTCATCTGGAAATGTTGAAAGGAATTATGTGTGTTTATTTATAATTAAATTCTATTTGACTACAGTTACACACACGTGTAAATTTATACTCCCTTGTCAGAGCCAGAGGCCCCTTTACTCTTGGTTTAGCCCTTTTGGTGAAAGATCCACTTCTTCAAGGAGCAAAGAGGACTGAATTAAGAAGAATAATTAAAAATAGGCAGTAAAACATGGCTGTGGCTTTAAAGAAATCCATGATTAAACACAAGCCACTCATAATAAGGTGCATTTAAAGACAATAGCCTCAAAAACATATATAAAGCCATGTATGTTGCTGCTAAGTCGCTTCAGTCGTGTCCGACTCTGTGCGATCCCATAGACGGCAGCCCACCAGGCTCCCCCGTCCCTGGGATTCTCCAGGCAAGAACACTGGAGTGGGTTGCCATTTCCTTCTCCTATGCATGAAAGTGAAAAGTGAAAGTGAAGTTGCTCAGTCGTGTCCAACTTAGCAACCCCATGGATTGCAGCCTACCAGGCTCCTCCGTCCATGGGATTTTCCAGGCAAGAGTACTGGAGTGGGGTGCCATTGCCTTCTCCAAAAGCCATGTATAAACACACATAAAAACATATATAAGTTTTTGAGGCTTTTGTCTTTAAGTGCACCTTATTTTATACATGTCTATATATGTACGTATGTAATTACTTTGCTATACATCTGAAACGAATACAACATTGTAAATAAATTATGAAAGTGAAAGTGAAGTTGCTCAGTCTTGTCCAACTCTGCAACCCCACAGACTATAGTCTACCAGGTTCCACTGTCCATGGGATTTTCCAGGCAAGAATGCTGGAATGGGTTGCCATTTCCTTCTCCAGGGGATCTTCCATACCCAGGGACTGAACCCGGGTCTCCCACATTGTAGGCAGATGCTTTACCATCTGAGCCACTAGGCAAGTCATACTTCAATAAAAAATAAAATTAAAAAAAAAACTTTTAAAACCTAAAAAGTGGGGGGAACCCTCAGCAATGATTCTCTTTAGGACTCACCTCACTTCTCAACTACTTTACTGCTGAGACTGGGAGAAAACTGGGCAAGTTTTATTAAGCGTAAATTCCATATCAGTCTATTCTCTCAGTTATTATTTCCCACTCTCTGTGTACTTTATCTAATGATGTGGACATTTTAAAAGCAAGGTGAGCATTTTCTGTCCATAACCAGTGAGAAATGAAATTCATGAAGTCTTGGGTTTTGTGTTGGTGATTATTCAAGCCTCCTCCTGTGATCTGAGGTCTTGGCAGCATGTCAACCAAGTTGGAACTGTCTGGGCTGCTTGTCGCCCTGTGAACTCCTTCGACAGCAGTGCTGTCTCAGGGGCCGGGGGATGGAGACGAGGGCCTACCCTGCAGACCAGCGCCCACCCCACCGGAGCATGCAATGCTGCCTCCTTGATCTGCAGCCTTGGCGAGCTTTCAGGGATTCACGCAGATTCTTTGTGCCCAATTTGAGTATCTTGGATAAGCTTTAGAATCCGTAACATCTCTACCAAAATCCTGAAGGGGAGAGAGAAAGGTGTATTTGGAAAGCCTGGCGTGGTGAGTTGCAGCTGTATATTTTCCCAGCCCCAAGAAACTTAAAATAATTACATTTCACACATCAGGTTTTCAAGGTGATAACAGTCATCTCAATGTCTGGAAAAGATAATTGCGTCCTGGACATATATTCTTCCCTGCTTTGCTCTGTGGTTGCTGCCTGTACCAACAGTCCTTGGCTATTTCTGAAAAAAACTATAAGAATTTTATTTGAGGAGAGTCCAAATTTTATGGTCCTTCCCTACAGATAGCCACTGCCCATGTGTGTGGTTGATAATTCAGAGATGAAATCTTACAAAGACTCAATCTACACATTACTTTCTTAAGTAATACATTATGTATCTTAAGAACATTCAAAAGACAGTATCTTGCTTCTTTTTGATTGTAAATTCCGGATAATAATGGTCAGTCGAGTAACTCAGCTCCTGAAAGAAGAGAGGTTCATCTTGGATACATGTTCCTGGCTGCTGTTGCTGTTCTGTCGCTCAGTCGTGGCTGGCTCTTTGTGACCCCATGGACTACAGCACACCAGGCTTCCCTGTCCTTCACTAACTCCTGCAGTTTGCTCACACTCATGTCCATCGAGTTGGTGATGCCATCCAACCATCTCATCCTCTGTCGTCCCCTTCTCCTCCTGCCTTCAGTCTTTCCCAGCATCAGGGTTTTTTCCAGTGAGTCAGTTCTTTGCATCAGGTGGCCAAAGTATTGGAATTTCAGCTTCAGCATCAGTCCTTCCAATGAATATTCAGGGTTGATCTCCTTTAGGATGGACTGGTTGGATCTCCTTGCTGTCCAAGGGACTCTCAAGAGTCTTCTCCAGCACCACAGTTCAAAAGCATCAGTTCTTCGGTGCTTCTGGTGGCGGCCCAAAAATTGTTTGAACGTTCCTTCCACATTTCGGTACCTTTCCACATTATGAGTCTGTTAGACCTGCATTTAATAGAGGGGAAAGACCCTTGTTTCTTAGACTCCTGTGCACCTAGAGGGAGCCCCATGTGCTGATGCCCAGTTGCATGCAAGAAGGGCTGGGAAGACAAAGGCCCCACATCTGGTTCTCCTGGAATGGTCCACGGAGCCCCCTGCATCAAGTTCAGGGGTGGTGAGGCAGCAGCAGAGGTCTGACGCTAGAAGAACATAGCCCACTGGGTGGACTGTGCTGTGCTTGGACCTTTGCCTGGTTCTTGCTTGTCCTGGAGACACTGGGGCTGCTCACAGCCTTTATGAAACCACTGTCTGCTCTAGCAGGCAGGCTGGAATGGGTTCTCTTCCAGCAGCTGTGTATTTCGACCACACAAAGCCTGAATGCAGTCGGCCACTAGGGCCCAGGGCACACATCGTCAGAGGGGGCCTTCCTGATTCTTACCTCCTCTACCGCCCTCCTGTTCCCCTAGAACATTCTAGAGAGAAGAATAGAACTGACGGCATAGCTGATGGCAGAATGCTTACCAGGATCATCCTGTTCCTGCCTGTGGCTGGTCTCAGGAACTTGGGGCCGGAGCACGTGACATCATGGGTGTCCACTTGGGACCTGGCTTCAGTTTCACAATGTTATGAAAGAAACCATGGAGCTCTATGCTTTTCTCCTGATGGAACAGAAAATCCAACAGATTTAACAGATGACTTGCTGAGGAGTAAATTAATAAATGGAATGAAATGAGGGATGGAAAATTTTGCAAAGTCAACAATCATTTTCTAACAATATACATTTTAACAGATTTGTAGGAAAAAACGTGGGTTTTCAATGAAAGAGAGGGTAGGAACAACGTGTGAAAGTTGTACTATCTTTGCCCAAGAGACCAAAGATGACAGTGTATTAACCAAGTCGTGTGTAAGTCAGTATAAATAAGTAAATGGAGACCAAGATGCTTTTCTCTTATAATTCAGTTTATTTTGATAGAAGTCAAACTCAGACTGCACTCTGGGTATTTTTTATAGAGAAAGAAAGGTAAGTCACTCAGTCGTGTCTGACTCTTTGCGACCCTATGGACTGTAGCCTACCAGACTCCTCTGTCCATGGGATTCTCCAGGCAAGAATACTGGAGTGGGTTGCCATTTCCTTCTCCAGGGAATCTTCCCAACCCAGGGATCGAACCCGGGTCTCCCGCATTGGAGGCAGGCGCTTTAACCTCTGAGCCACCAGGGAAGCCTTTTTATAGAGTTCAGTTCAGTTCAGTTCAGTCATTCAGTCATGTCTGACTCTCTGTGACCCCATGAATCTCAGCACGCCAGGCCTCCCTGTCCATCACCAACTCCCGGAGTTCACTCAGACTCATGTCCATCGAGTCAGTGATGCCATCCAGCCATCTCATCCTCTGTCGTCCCCTTCTCCTCCTGCCCCCAATCCCTCCCAGCATCAGAGTCTTTTCCAATGAGTCAACTCTTCACATGAGGTGGCCAAAGTACTGGAGTTTCAGCTTTAGCATCATTCCTTCCAGAGAAATCCCAGGGTTGATCTCCTTCAGAATGGACTGGTTGGATCTCCTTGAAGTCCAAGGGACTCTCAAGAGTCTTCTCCAACACCACAGTTCAAAGGCATCAATTCTTTGGCTCAGCTTTCTTCACAGTCCAACTCTCACATGCATACATGACCACTGGAAAAACCATAGCCTTGACTAGACGGACCTTTGTTGGCAAAGTAATGTCTCTGCTTTTCAGTATGCTATCTAGGTTGGTCATAACTTTCCTTCCAAGGAGTAAGCGTCTTTTAATTTCCTGGCTGCAGTCACCATCTGCAGTGATTTTGGAGCCCCAAAAAATAAAGTCTGACACTGTTTCCACTGTTTCCCCATCTATTTCCCATTAAGTGATGGGACCGGATGCCATGATCTTCGTTTTCTGAGTGTTGAGTTTTAAGCCAACTTTTTCACTCTCCTCTTTCACCTTCATTAAGAGGCTTTTTAGTTCCTCTACATTTTCTGCCATAAGGGTGGTGTCATCTGCATATCTGAGGTTATTGATATTTTTCCCGGCAATCTTGATTCCAGCTTGTGCTTCTTCTAGCCCAGCGTTTCTCATGATATACTCTGCATATAAGTTAAATAAGCAGGGTGACAATATACAGCCTTGACGTACTCCTTTTCCTATTTGGAACCAGTCTGTTGTTCCATGTCCAGTTCTAACTGTTGCTTCTTGACCTGCATACAAATTTCTCAAGAGGCAGGTCAGGTGTTCTGGTATTCCCATCTCTTTCAGAATTTTCCACAGTTTACTGTGATCCACACAGTCAAAGGCTTTGGCATAGTCAATAAAACAGAAATAGATGTTTTTCTGGAACTCTCTTGCTTTTTCGATGATCCAGTGGATGTTGGCAATTTGGTCTCTGGTTCCTCTGCCTTTTCTAAAACCAGCTTGAACAACTGGAAGTTCACAGTTCACATATTGCTGAAGCCTGGCTTGGAGAATTTTGAGCATTACTTTACTAGCGTGTGAGATGAGTGCAATTGTGCCATAGTTTGAGCATTCTTTGGCATGGCCTTTCTTTGGGATTGGAATGAAAACTGACCTTTTCCAGTCCCGTGGCCACTGCTGAGTTTTCCAAATTTGCTGGCATATTGAGTGCAGCACTTTCACAGCATCATCTTTCAGGATTTGGAATAGCTCAACTGGAATTCCATCACCTCCACTAGCTTTGTTTGTAGTGATGCTTTCTAAGGCCCGCCTGACTTCACATTCCAGGATGTCTGGCTCTAGGTCAGTGATCACACCATCGTGATTATCTGGGTCATGAAGATCTGTTTTGTACAGTTCTTCTGTGTATTCTTGCCATCTCTTCTTAGTGTCTTCTGCTTCTGTTAGGTCCATACCATTTCTGTCCTTTATCGAGCCTATCTTTGCATGAAATGTTCCCTTGGTATCTCTGATTTTCTTGACGCGATCTCTAGTCTTTCCCATTCTGTGGTTTTCCTCTATTTCTTTGCATTGATCGCTGAAGAAAGCTTTCTTATCTCTTCTTGCTATTCTTTGGAACTCTGCATTCAGATGTTTGTATCTTTCCTTTTCTCCTTTGCTTTTCACTTCTCTTCTTTTCACAGCTATTTGTAAGGCCTCCCCAGACAGCCATTTTGCTTTTTTGCATTTCTTTTCCATGGGGATGGTCTTGATTCCTGTCTCCTGTACAGTGCCACGAACCTCCTTCCATAGTTCATCAGGCACTCTATCTATCAGATCTAGTCCCTTAAATCTATTTCTCACTTCCACTGTATAATCATAAGGGATTTGATTTAGGTCATACCTGAATGGTCTAGTGGTTTTCCCTACTTTCTTTAATTTCAGTCTGAACTTGGCAATGAGTTCATGATCTGAACCACAGTCAGCTCCTGTTCTTGTTTTTGCTGACTGTATAGAGCTTCTCCATCTTTGGCTGCAAAGAATATAATCAATCTGATTTTGGTGTTGACCATCTGGTGACGTCCATGTGTAGAGTCTTCTCTTGTGTTGTTGGAAGAGGGTGTTTGCTATGACCAGTGCATTTTCTTGGCAAAACTCTATTAGTCTTTGCTTTGCTTCATTCCGTGTTCCAAGGCCAAATTTGCCTGTTACTCCAGGTGTTTCTTGACTTCCTACTTTTGCATTCCAGTCCCCTATAATGAAAAGGACATCTTTTTTGAGTGTTAGTTCTAAAAGGTCTTGTAGGTCTTCATAGAACCGTTCAACTTCAACTTCTTCAGTGTTACTGGTTGGGGCATAGACTTGGATTATTGTGATATTGAATGGTTTGCCTTGGAAACGAACAGAGATCATTCTGTCATTTTTGAGATTGCATCCAAGTACTGCATTTCGAACTCTTTTGTTGACCATGATGGCTACTCCATTTCTTCTGAGGGATTCCTGCCCGCAGTAGTAGATATAATGGTCATCTGAGTTAAATTCACCCATTCCAGTCCATTTCAGTTCGCTGATTCCTAGAATGTCGACATTCACTCTTGCCATCTCTTGTTTGACCACTTCCAATTTGCCTTGATTCATGGACCTGACATTCCAGGTTCCTATGCAATATTGCTCTTTACAGCATCGGACCTTGCTTCTATCACCAGTCACATCCACAGCTGGGTATTGTTTTTGCTTTGGCTCCATCCCTTCATTCTTTCTGGAATTATTTCTCCACTGATCTCCAGTAGCATATTGGGCACCTACTGACCTGGGGAGTTCCTCTTTCAGTATCCTATCATTTTGCCTTTTCATACTGTTCATGGGGTCCTCAAGGCAAGAATACTGAAGTGGTTTGCCATTCCCTTCTCCAGTGGACCACATTCTGTCTTTTATAGAGGGTGCTGGCTAATTAGAAATTGCTGCTTTGCTACTTCTTCTGCGATGTTTTAAGCACCTTGGTACCAAGGACCCTGATGTGTGGTGCAGTCCCAGTGCATCCTCAGTGCTCAGCGCTTGGTCCACTTAGGCCCTGTTCTCATCTGTGCTCAGACCTCTGGAAACTCTGCATCAGGCCGCTCTCCTGAGGGTGGACTCGGGGATGTGCTCTAGGACTGGGCCGTGACTGCTGGGCTCCGCTCACCCCCGCAGCCCCTCCCTACGGGTTTACCAGACCACGCCCGTCCTCCTGGCCCCTGGGCACTGCGTGCGTCCCTGCCTGTCGCCTGGAGCGAGAACAGAGCCGGCCTCGAGCATCAGGTGGACCTCATCCCTGAACCTCACCCGCAGCTGTCCGAGTTTACACCGATGCCCTCATCCCTGAACCTCACCCGCAGCTGTCCGAGTTTACACCGATGCCCTCATCCCTGAACCTCACCCGCAGCTGTCCGAGTTTACACCGATGCCCTCATCCCTGAACCTCACCCGCAGCTGTCCGAGTTTACACCGATGCCCTCATCCCTGAACCTCACCCCCAGCTGTCCGAGTTTACACCGATGTCCTAGGTCTAGCAGGTCCACAGCCCTCCGTGCCCTCACGGAAGAGACTCACTGTATCTTTACCGAGAACAGTTACATGATTGTCAACCTGGCGGCGTCTTTGCCTCAACTCACCTCCTTCTGCTGATGCGCTGGTCCGATCTCAGGGGCAGGGGCTGGCACACGGGCAGGAGTCTGCGGATGTCTGCTGGTCTTCACTCTTCCCCTTCCTCCGAGGGCTTCCCTCCATCTCCCAGTCTCGCTGGGCCCTGGGCATCACAGAGTCAGGGCTCACATCAGTGTCTCCTTCCAGACCCCCCACCTCCCGGGTTTTGCTCTGCACGTCAGGCTCATTTTCTGAGCCCTCGTCCCTGTGAGCTAGGTTCTGAGCTCTGTTCCCAACTCTGGAAAGCACACCCCACCCCTTCCCTCTGGAATGATGACCAGCCTGGAGCAAGCCCCTTTGCCTTCACACCTTCTCTCAGCGGTCTCCTCTTTCCTGTAACTAGAGCCCGACTCCCGAGACCCCTCCCCATCATCCCCCCACCCCCGCCGAGAGGCAGAGTTACTCTTCTCTGTCCACCCACCACTAGCCTGGAAGCCGGTGTTGCTCACTGCTGCTTCCAGATGGTCCTGTCTGCCTCCTGCCTATATACGCCCTCCCTGGGACCTGCTGTGGTCGGGCTAGCCCTGCTGACTTGGCCAGTCTGCCCCTTGGGACGCCTCTTTGTCCCCCAAAGACCGCTGCCCTTCTCTGCACCAGTTCTGCACGACAGTGATGCCATCAGCAGGTGCGTTGATGGCGGCTCCCCTGACCACTGAGGATCGCACACCTGGGCTCTCTGGGCACAGAGCAGCCAGGCACCCTCCTTCCCCCCAAACTACCCCAGGTCCGCCCAGTCCGCAGGCCCAGGTCTTGGAGGACTCGCTCGAACACCTGCACGCTCGTTCGCCGACCTCTGCCTGCTCCTCCCAGTGCCCGTGGCCCCCGGACACTGCGGTGCAGGTGCTGTGACTCCCCTGCACCTTCCAGAGCCTGGGACGTTCGTGGATTTTAGACGGATGGCATCACCCGGCATTCATGCTCGGATTTCCGGTCCAGCGGAGGACGGTGGGCTCCAGCCCCGTTGCCTCATGTTTGTTTTGTCCCCTTTCATGCCGACAGTCCCACCGATGTAAGTGCTCACCTGCTGTGTCCGGCACCATCTGCAGAGCATCTTACCATCCAGACACAATCGCTGAAGGAGCTTAGTGGGGTTTCGGCTTGTTTTGCAGTTTGTGGGTGTGCATGTGTTTGCACTTGAGAGAACTTCCTCTAGTGACACAGACTCGGGTCATCCTGTCACACTCGCTGTGAAGGGAGCCTGTCGCAGCTGCGGGTATGTGTCTATAGCTCTTACCAGCTCCCTCTCATCACCCCCAGGCTCAGCGTGCCGACTGAGTAGCCCTCCCCACACCCTGCTCTTCCAAGAGCACAAGAGACCTGGGAGCATGGTGGTCCCTTGGAGTCAAGGCCATCGCACAGGTGGGTCCCATGACCCACCGTCTGGGTGTGAGGAGCCCCCTTGGGGGTTCCCTGACCCACTGTCTGGGTGTGAGGAGCCCCCTTTGGGGTCCCCTGATCCACCATCTGGATGCGAGGAACCCCTTGGGGGTCCCCTGACCCACCGTCTGGGTGTGACAACACCCCCCCCTCGGGGGTCCCCTGATCCACCATCTGGGTGTGAAGACACCCCCTTCGGGGGTCCCCTGATCCACCATCTGGGTGTGAGGAGCCCCCTTGGGGTCCCCTGACCCACCGTCTGGGTGTGAAGACACCCCCCCTCGGGGGTCCCCTGATCCACCGTCTGGGTGTGAGGAGCCCCCTCAGGGGTCCCCTGACCCACCGTCTGGGTGTGAGGACACCCCCCCCCCCGGGGGTCCCTGATCCACCATCTGGGTATAAGGACAGCCCCCCTCGGGGTACCCTGATCCACCATCTGGATGTGAGGAGCCCCCTCGGGGGTCCCTGGCCCATTGCCTGCAGTCACTGCCTCCTTTGCGGCAGTTCTCTCTCCAATCAGCCGTGTGGACCCACCCCCCGCCCCGCACCAGGCCCTGCTGCTTGGACTCACGCATCCACGTATCCTCCTTCACTCAATCTCAGTCTTGACTTTAAGTCTATTTACTGACAACCTCACAGTCCATATCTCAGTCTAGGCTCTTGTATCCCAAATGTCAACACGAGGTCCCCGAGCAGACACGTAACAGCAACCCCAGACTCGCCACGTGTGCAGCCTGCTTCCTCATCTCTCCTAAATCTGCTCCCTCCATGGCCACAGGAGCACAGCTCCTTTGTCTGCTCAGCTAGAAAATCCCCAGGATCCCACCAGACTTTCAGTCCGGCAGTACTTCCTGCTGGTTCCACCTCTGAATCTCATCCAGCATCTCTTTTCCAACTTGGGCTGAGCAGATTTCTTGAAGGATGCTGCAGTGAACCCCTAAAGGCTCATGTCCCCCGTCCTTGCATGAGTGACATCCCTCAAGAGGAGCCAAAGCAATCTTCACACCACATGAATTTGATGGAGCCCGTCTTGGCTCCACCATCTCGAAGGCTGCCTGTCCGATCCACGTGGGACCCGGCTTCTTTTGGGGGATCTGTCCTGCTCCTCGTTCCGACCCTCCCTACAACCTTGCTCCAGTGCAGGTCAGCTTTCGAACATCCTCTCTGCAGATTCTGCAGGTGGCCAAGTCCTTCGGTGAAGTCTTCACACCCATCAACTCTTGGAGTCTCAGGGAAGATTCCCTGTGAACATCTTATTTCCTGGCTGTATGGCATGGCAGCTACGGGAAGGAAGGGTGGCTGTGGATGTGGCAGTCCCTTCGGGGGGGGAACCTTCCACCTTTGACAGCGCTGGCGTTGGCAGATATTAAGTGATTCTCAGTGTCGGTGACTAATGCGTTGGTCAGGGAAAGACCTCGTAGTAAAAAACGCTTGACTTGGTGTTCTGGGGCTTCTTCGGAGTGCAGATTGAACGGATACACGGCAAAGGGTCAGGAAGTCGATGGGTCAAAAGCTGGGGTCCTCTGGCTTCTCTGGTGTTCCTGGCTTATGCACTGAGGCCTGGCATTCTGTCTTCCCAGCCCCTCCTTCTGTTTCACTGACCCCCAGCCCCGGCCACTTCATATCTGTCCCATGGAATTCTCTTGCCCTCATGGAGATGAAAGCCAGCCTGGTGGAGCTGCCAATAGGAGCCGCCCTGAGAGAAGGACACGTGGCCCACGGAGACCAGGAGCACTGTGGCTCCTGTGGGGAGCACGGAGGCGTCCTGAAAGCCCTCTGTCGAAACGCAAACTCGTTACCTCGTTTCCTCAGTCTCACCCCGGAGCCTTAAATGTCCGAGCAATCCTTTCTTTTAGGGGAGTGGTCAGCTTCTTATTCCACAGAGGCCCTGACACCCCACAGAATGGGGCTGCCACACCAATGTCTGCATCTTCAACCAGTGGAAGGACGTCAGAGGGCCACATTCAGACCGAGGATCCAGGCAGGGGTGGAGCACCCACTACCCCGAGCAGAGCCTGGCCCCCTAACGGGAAGGTGACCCCTACAAGGGACGTGTGTGGGCAACTTTGTGCTTGTGCAGAAGCAGCCCACAGCAACCCCAACTCCCCAGAGGCATGTGCATCGCCCTGAAAGGTCAGACATGGATATCTCACTTCCTTGCACTGGCCAGAGATGGGCACTCACAGCACACGCAGGACAGAGGCCAGACCATATTCCAGCCAAAGAGACGGGGTGGGGGCTTCCTGGAGGGGGTGATACCATGAAGGACGTGTGCTCCAGCCCTGCTACCTTCTGGAGTCCTGTGTGCACAGGTCAGCTCTCTTCTGCTCCCCTCAATGATACTCCAAGCCCACCCACTTACCGCAGAGACGTAGGTCTGTTGGAGGCTGACCTCTGCCCCGGGGAACCCTAGAACACGCTTCATTTCTGCACTTCTTAGCGCACACCAGGGAGCATGTCCAGCTAGTTCTGCGCCTGGTTGGCAGGAAAGTGTGCAGCCGGCATTTCCAGGGCATGGGGGTGCGGTTGGGTGCCACAGGGCAATTCAGAGACACAGCCGGGCCTGGGTGGTCAGCGAGGGGTAGGTGGTTGGGGGCAGCTGGTGACCTTGTGCGGTGGTCCCAGGGGAAGGTGCCTGCCTCCCAAGCGACGTGGCCCCTTCTCTCTGCTCGTCTGGACTTCCCACTGTCCCAGGGGCACCCGGGGCCCTGTACAGTTACTGTGGGACTGCGGTGTTCTGGAATGAGCAGCAGTTCAACATGCCCTCTTAGTCTTATCAAAATGGAAAAGCCTTCCAGGGACCATGGCCGCGGCTGGAGGATTTGTTCCAAAGCGAGTGGAGGTGAGACTCCCAGGCCGGCACAGGAGCCCAGCGGCCAGCCAGGCCTCCTAGGGCAGGTTTTCGGCTCCGGGGGGTGGGGGCGGTGCTTTCCAGGCTCGACCTCTTGACACAACCTTGGCCTCTTGATCACAAGAGACCACTCAGGGGCTTGGGAAAGCAGGCTGCCTCCCCAGCCCAGACTGCCCAGTGAGCCCTGGGCAGGGTTTTGGGGTGTGTGGCTGCTCTAGTCTCATGAGTTCGGGCAGCTGTATCATTCAGGGGACAGAAGTGTCTAGGCTTCTGGCCGGACAGACGGGCTGCTGCTCCCACCCAGAGCACGGGGGCTGAGGAGCAGGGTAGAGGGATGTCAGCAGAACCCAGCACAGCTCAGCTTCTCATCTAAAACAGGGGAAGTCTGCCAGCTTCACTGTCTGTGGTTCCTGGCACTGAGGGGTCTGTCTGTGAAGGTTTCTTTTCCAATTTAGTAAGAGAAGACGAGGAGGAAACTGTTAAGTCCTAGCTGGACACGACCGAGCGTGTGAGCACAGCACAGCCGGCTTTGTAGTCGCCATGGCTTGAGCGTACCGCGCCAATTCAGAGTATTTGTTTAAATGTTTTTTGTTTCATTTTACTGAGAAGCTGGGGAGACAAAGCCCCAGCCCCCACAGAGCAAAGCAGGTGTGCCCCAACGTTGTCTCATGTGGTCAGGAGGTCAAGGCTGGGGCAAGAGGTCAAGAGCCGCAGGCCCCTGCCTCTGCACTGCCCTCTCTCTGCACTTCAGGTGCGACCACAAGGCGGCTGAACCCTGCAATCCGGATGAGATCGAGGGGCCGTGTTTAGCAGGGGCGCAGCCTTTCAGCCATGAGGCAATGAGCGACTGTAACTATTATTCTCTTATTTGTGCAGCTTCTGACAGGACTCAGCTGATCACCCCAAACTGAAAAACCTGCCTCTTGAGCCCCACTGGATGTCACAGGGAGCTTCAAATTAACTTTCAATTTGTGGATATGGCTAAATGGAAAATAGTTCATAAAATGTGATTCTGATTTACCATATTGGGCTTTTTTAGGGGTGTTAAAAACAGCAGTAAAAATTCTCATTGGAAATAAAAAAACCAGTATCTTTGCTCAAGCAATACAAAGTCTTGTTTAGATTTTGTGTGCTAAGTTGCTTCAGTCGTGGCTGACTCTCTATGACCTCATGTACTGTGGCCCCCCAGGCTCCTCTGTCCGTGGGATTCTCCAGGCAAGAATGCTGGAGTGGGTTGCCATGCCCTCCTCCAGGGGATATTCCTGATCAAGGGATCAAACCAGCCTCTCTCAGCAGGCCAGTTCTTTACCACTAGCGCCACCTGGGAAGCCTCTGTTTAGATTTTAGCTTTACCCAAAAAGCCCTGGAGAGAAGACAGTGAGAGTCCTCCACACAACGCCTGTCCAGCTTGGTTGTTTTTAGAGCATGTTAGGACTGACAAGGACACAAGACTGTGTATAAACTAGATAGCCAGCAAGGAAGGGAGCAGTCATCAATATCATGTAATAACCCGCACGGGAAAAGCATTCGAAAAAGAATAGGCATATGCGTGTATTGTTGAATCTGTGCCCTTGAAACTGGCACAACGCTGATGAGCAACTGCACTCCAGCATAAAATAAAAATGACAGGAATTTAAGACGTGGCTCTGTCCACTTCCGGGATGGCTGGAAGCCAGTTGAGCTGGGTGGTGGGGGCAGATCGGAGCCTCCAGCGAGCCTGACATCAGGTCTGTGGGCTCCTGGAGGCTGCCTGTCCTGAAGTTCCTTGTCCACCCCCGGGAAGGGCTGCCCAGACCACGTGAGCCTGGGGCCGCGGTCCGTTCTCCAGAGCAGCCAGCCCCGACTCCGTCCCGACTTGCTCTTTGCCCAGAGCTTCCCCTCTTTGCCCAGAGCCTCCCTTCTTTGCCCAGAGCCTCCCCTCTTTGCCCAGAGCCTCCCTTCTTTGCCCAGAGCCTCCTCTCTTTGCCCAGAGCCTCCCTGTTTTCTTCCCAAGCTGTGGAATGTGGGATCACCCATCCACGGGGACTCTGAGGAACCCGTGACCTTGATGATCTCCTCGCAGGTGGCCTCCCCTGGCAGCCTGGAGGTGGCCTTGTGCCTCCAGGAGGTTCACTGAAAGAGGGTCCCCGACGAGACTTGGTGTTGGCTGCACTGCAGGCGTCATTCGTGGAAGAATTTGGGGAAATGGAGAAGCCTTTGATGGAACATGAAGACCAGAGAGCGGGCAGAACCCCAAAAGACATGCAGCACGTTGGCCGAGCCAGGCGGGGGGCTGCACGCCAGCCCGGGATGCAAGGCCTGTCCTCAAGTTGCAGGGTGGAAGGAGGGAGGCAGGGGCTTCACGAGAGAGGAGGCAACAGAGGATGCATGAGGGGAGACGGGCGCTTCCCTTTAAAATCCCTGGTGCTGCCTGCGCGGCTTCTCTCACTGGGCACCTGTCTCCTGGCACCTCTGTGCCCCATCCTTCTGTCACTGGGGGTGTCTGAGCCCCGTGTTCACTGATGTCCCACTGTCCCCACTAAAGAGTGAGTGCCCAAGGGTCTGTGGTCTCCCCAGTGGGCACAGACAGCTCAACACTCCCCAAACACAAAACCCAGGCAGGCTGAGGCCCAGGAGGTACCCAGTTTCAGCCAACTGGGTGTTGTTCAGTCACTCAGCCATGTTTAATTCTGCAACCTCGTGGACTGCAGCACGCCCGGCTTCCCTGTCCATCACCATCTCCTGGAGTTTGCTCAAACTCATGTCCACTGAGTCAGTGATGTCATCCAACCATCTCATCCTCTGTCTCCCCCTTCTCCTCCTGCCTTCAGTCTTTCCCAGCATCGAGGTCTTTTCCAACGAGACAGCTCTTCGAATCCGGTAGCCCAAGGATTGGAGCTTCAGCATCAGTCCTTCCAATGAATATTTAGGTTTGATTTCTCTTAGTATTGAGATGAGGGAGATGACACTGAATCCTGAATCCTTAGAAGCTGAATTCCCCGGAAACCCCAAAACTTTGTGTGGGCATATATGTGTTAAAATCATCTTAGATCCTACATATTCCTGAAGTTGTTACACACTCATCCTTCTTAGATTCTGCATGTGCGGCTGGATTAGCTCTGGACTGCTCAGTCATCAATTTGCCATCAGGTCTTGCCCTGCGAGGCCTCCAACTCCAAAGAGGAATTTAGAGAGGATGGTTCTGAAATGTTTAAATAAGGTATATATATGCATTGTATGGTCTGTGTCTCGTTTGCTGGGGGACTCTGTGACTTTCCCCTTCCAGCAGAAATACCTCTAGGATGACAGGTGGGAACCCTACCTTCTTCCAAGTTTTCGATTCTAATTATTCGGGAGGTGGCTCAGATGGTAAAGTTTCTGCCTTCAAAACAGGAAAATCCTCCAAAGCAGGACTTGATCTGGTGGGGAAGATCCCTTGGAGAAGGTCATGGCAACCCACTCCAGTATTCTTGCCTGGAGAATCCCCATAGATGGAGGCGCCTGGCAGGCTACAGTCCATGGGAGTTGCAGAGTCTGACATGACTGAAGGGACTAACACTTGCTTTTTTTACTGAGTGAGTTTGGAGGCTGTGGATGAGGCTAGGGGCACGCCTCTAGGCGGGGGTTTCTCTGCTTTGAGCTGCATTCTCCTCCAGGCTCGGACACCAAACTCCTCATCCTCTGCTGTCCCAGGTGGCTCCTGGTTTCCCGTGAAGCAGCAGCTCTGCAGTGACTCCCTGTCTCCCCGCTGAGCCCCGGGGGGCACCTTGCTTCTAGGTGTGGGCTTCCAGTGCAGGCCAGGTGCTGCGTGCGGCTCCCAGGGGCTGACCTCCCCGTGGGGCAGGGTTCACTTGGCTCTGCTGCCCTGGCGGGTGCCAGGCTGTTTGAACCAAACCACCTGCAGACAGGCCCACCTGGGGACGCGCAGAGGTGACCACAACTTTGCTCCGAATCACATTCTCCTCACGTATAGTCCAGCTTCTTTTCTGGCTCTGGGCTCGTGTTCCAGTCACAAGGCCAGTCTGGAACTCAGAGATGACCATGCTATTTTTAACGGAAAGAATCGAATACAGCAAATTGATTAAACAGATTCCAGAGAACTGGAGGTGATGCGTGGAGTCCCCGAAGTGATGACCTCAGGAACCAGGGTGGCAGCCCCCAGCCTCGTGCTGGGGGAGGGTGGGGGAATTGTCTCAGGGCTTCGAGGCTGAGAGCTTGGAGGACCTCCCCCTGGAGTGGGACCCTGACCCTAAGGAGGAACGGCAGTGCCTGCCCACCCCGCCCCGTGTCCTAAGGGGAGGCTGCCCCCGGGAGTGCAGGACCCTCAGAAGCAGGACACTGGGGCGGTGCCATCTGGGACCACAGACCCTGAAAGGACGAGGGTCTTCGCCTTCCCGCGGCTCCGGAGTCTCCGTGGCCCCTGCTGGAGTAGCCTGAGGGGACAGAGGTGGCAGAGAGGATGTGCCATCTGCAGATCGGGCCGCACAGCGGGCCAGCTGACCATCCGAGGGCAGGTTTAAAGTCGAGACCCTAACTGGGAAAGGACGCCAAGGCTTGCCTGTAGCCGGAGCTGCCTGCTTCAGCTCGGGGAGCCGGCCGGCCAGCCACCTGCGGAACTGGCGCTCAAAGTGGCCTCAGTCTGGAGCATCCAAACACCAGAACCATCACTCCGTGGCCGTGCTGGACGGCGTCCCTGCTGTGTGATGTAACTCTGAACTCCAGCCGGTACACCCTGCACAGTCTCGCTATGCATCTTGCCAGAGACCAAGCTCTCCCAGTAGATTTCCATGACACACGTGGCTTGTTGATCCCAGAGTCCAAGTACCATGCCAACCACCCCTGATCGAAAAGGCACTGGAATCTGGAGGGTTTTTCTTTTTCCATCCAGTCGGAAATGGAGAGAAGTCAGTCATCTGGATACAGGAGTGCTTAACAGTTAAAGTAAAAGCTTGCTTTGCTTTAATGATACTTCTAGTGGCATCTCTCTTCCATTTCTGCTGAGCAGCCTGACAAAACCACCTGAACCCTGAGCTCAGGTGACTTACTGGAAGATTCCAGGTCCTTCACCTGACACATGCTCCGAGGAGGGATGTGTGGGGGGCAGGGGAGCACTGGTTGGCCATGGGAGCTCCTGATGCTGGTTGCCATGGTTACTGACACCTGCATCACCCTTTCCCCATCAATTATCAGGCAGATCTAAGGACAGGGTGGCCCCATGTCCAGCTAATTTCGAATATATTATTTACTCTAATCAATCACTCTTTCATCCCAAGCAGCTTAAACCCACACTGAGTTTTCCTGAAAGGTCCTGACTAGCAAAAGAAACTATAAAAACACGTGAGGTAAGACCAGTTGTATAGCTCAAGGTCTTCCCCAGAGACCTTTTGCCACCAGCCCAGCAGAGCGGGACCTGGGACCCACAGCCCACACAGCAGTCTGCAGTATCATGTGTCCTGCAGGGGTGGGGGGCTCGTCCCTGCGGCTGTCCCCCATGACCCGAGGTGTGGCGTGGCAGCGGTGTTTGTGTTAGAGCAGCCCTACTTCGGGGAGTCTAACCCGGGGTGGGCGCTCAGAGGGGCCGCCCGCCCTGATGCTGTCTTACTCTTGCAGTCCCTCCCTGCTGGCGCCCTGCTCTCGTGCTCCGTGACCTCCCCTGAGACAGGAGGGCAGGAGGGGAGGCGCTGCTCCATTGTGGAGATGAGGAAACTGGAAGACACAGAGCAGACACGTATTCACATGTCATGACAAAAGCCTACAGGAAGCGGAAACTCGGGCCCAGCCCTCCTCTTGCAGCTTCCCCATGAGACCCCGGAGCCCAGCAGTCCAGGAGCGGCCCTGTCCTGGGCATGGACCCCGCCTGCCAGCCCCACGGCCTGCCTGCCCCAGCTCCCACTTCTCGAGGGGACCATGTGCAGACCCGTCACTGACCCACAAGTAGAGGGAGAGAGGCTGTAGGGGCTCTGAAAGAGCCACCCCTGCAGGGGGAATTCTAAGGGGGGACCAAAGCTCCATGCCCAGCCCTCGATTATGTGAATAACAGAAGGGGAGTGAGGGCCCAGAAAGGTTGCTGCTGAACCACGAAAGACGCTGGGATTCTTGGCCTCCAGAGGAGAAGAATTCAATCTGGGGTCAGAGACACTTGATCTCTCAGAGCTTTTGTGTCATCAAGTTTTATTAAGGTACAAAGAGAGAGAGAAAGCTTCTGACATAGACATGAGAAGGGGGCAGAAAGAGCACCCCTCCACCAGCGTTAGCGATGGAGCTGTGTACTTTAATTAGTCATCACGGTGAATCGGAAGGATGTCTGGTGGTTGTAAAGACCTCACTAGACCCACTCCCATAATTCACATGTTAAGATGACAGAATCAGCCAGAAGGTTTTTCTAGAAACTGCCCTCAAGCAGGATACTGTATTGTTATATGATCCTAAGGAATGCAAAGGGAAAGAAGTTTGTCCTTTCCTCCTCCTTGAGAATTCCAGACCCCTCTCTCCTTGGGGACCCCCGTCTTATCAACCTCCTCCTCCTTGAGAATTCCAGACCCCTATCAACCTGCCTAGGAACTGACTCTCCCAGCCTGGGGTTGTTTCCCTTCCTGATTTACTCCTTTTGATCACCGTCTTTCGTGCTGTGACCGCAGGAGCCCCTGGGCTGAAGTCCTGCCTGGGAAGGAAGGTGAAGGGGTGACTGCTGAGGCTGTGGGTGCCTGGTGGGCACACCCCCTCCACTGGCGAGCACCTTGGAAACAAAGCACGTGGCCTGAGGGCATCAGCAAGTCTTCCTCTGGTTGGGGGAGTGGCTCCACGAGCGAGTCTTACACCCTTAATGATGCAACACCATCTGAGAGCAAGCTCCTGGCCACGGACACCCTCCATCAAGGGTCTCCCCAGCGTGGTGGCCACAGAAGGCCTCCAGCAGCTTGATGCAATTTCTCACAGACTTGTGTCTGTGCAGAAAATGGTGTTGGATGCCAACAAAGTGTGATGGCGACAATCAAGACTGAAGTCTTGGGGAGCCCGACGTTCGCGCTGAGCTGGGTGTGGTGCTGAGTAAGCTGGATGGGGCATCTTGTGTCACGAAGTCAAAGGACAGGTGTAGATCTTACCTCAAGCAATTTGAGCTAAATAAGACCACACTCAGTTTCCCTCTTGTGGCCCTAAAGTCTAGAGGGAAGTGACAGTGTGAATGCTCGGTTGCTCAGTCGTGTCTGACTCTTTGCGACCCCATGGACTGTAGCTGCCAGGTTCCCCTGTTCATGGGCCTTCCCAGGCAAGAACACTGGAGTGGGTTGCCATTTCCTTCTTCAGGAGATCTTCCCGACCCAGGGATCACACTCTGATCTCTTGAGTCTCCTTTACCAATCTGGGAAGCTCGAAATGCCAACAGTTTGGTTAAAATGCACATTCAATCAGGAGCCTCAGGTCCACCTGTGATCCCAAGCCCCCTCAACGAGAACCCTGGTGCTGGAGGAGCCATGGGTCCCCGAGTATCTCCCACCCAGTTCCCAGAATCAGTCTCCCACTCACCTTCCTGACCAGGGAGCAGCTTTTTAAATGCAAAGTGTCATTTGTGAGCACACAAGATTCAGACTCCACTCTGCGAGTGAAATCCGTCACTGAGTACAATTCGCTGTAGCACTGTAGCTCCGTGGAGGTGGACGGCGTTTAGTTTTTGTGCTCTGGATGGCAGGCAGACGAGTGAGCCTCCTGTGATGTGGGCTGGTTAAATTTAGCAAATTTTATGGCTCTCGTCTGCGAAATAAAAACAGGAAGAGCATCCTTCTTCGGTGTTATGCTATGTAAATTAATTAACTACAAGTCGTGCATAGGGAAAAATAAAAATGTCAGTAAGTACATCAGCGATATCATAAATCCCCATCCAATTAACCAAAGCTCCATCTCCAGGGAGACTTCTTCAGACTTCGGGGTCTAACCTCTGTCACCAGTTCACAGTCGTCTCATGCTTTCTTCTGGGTTTAAAAAGAACACTCCTCAGGGAACCCATCTACCCAGCGGCAGTGAGCATGGAACAGGGCAGGCTTTCTGGTTCTCAGGCCTGATTCTCCACTGCGGGGGTCTGGGGGAGACCCCCTTGGAGCGGAGACCCTGCCCCCCGAAACCCCGCGCCTCCCGCTGCCCGCCTCAGCCGCACACACAGCCCTTCCTCCCACCGTGGCTGTGGTCACGCCCTGGTTCCAGTCATACCACTGGCTGCTCCATGCTCTTCCAACTGCTGTGGGCACTCACGCAGTTCGGGACAAGCCCAGCCTGCACGGGGGTCACCTCTGGCCAGTTCCTGGTCCTCAGCTCTGCATGGCGTGGCTTGCCTTCAGGAAGGCGGGGTTCACCGAGCCCCACACCCCTCTCCTTCACCCACTGCTCCCGGTGTGGGCAGGTGTCCCCTCACCCTGCTGGGGGCCGGCCTCCTGCCCTCTGGAGACACACGGCCCCTCCCCTCAGGGTGGGCTGCCCACCTCCTAAAGGCCTGCCCTCCCGTCCCCTGAAATCCTCCCATGCCTTGCCTTTACGGTCCCGGAATCTATCAAGCCTTCCTGGTGTCCACCCGCCTCCATAAGGAGCAGCGGGGTCTCTAGAGCCAGGCGAGTCTTGCCCATCCCTGGGGGAGGGGGCATCCCAGCACCAAGCCCCCACTCACAAGGCATCTGGCAGCAGCAAGTTTTGACTTGAATGGAACCCACGAGGTGGCTGGCCGGTGGGTCTCATCTAGAACCGTCTAACATAGACGGGCTGAGACTCCTGGCTGGAGACACAGCGGCCCCTCAGAAACAAGGCCTGGCAAGAACGCCGTGTGGATTGTCACCCCCGCCCCAGTTTCTGCAGCACCGACACCTGCATGTCTGGCAGACCCCCACCCCGGCCCCCTGCGCAGTTGATGGGCCCCTGGACGGCTCAGCGTCTCTCCAGGAGAACTCACCTCGTGAGTCCCATCCAGATCAAAACTCGGGCCAGAGGTGAGAAGGCCGCCTCCTCAGAGAGGTGGTGGCTTGGAGGCTCAGTTCCGCATGCCCTGGTGTTGCAGAAGGTGATCTTGAGACTGTTTCTTAGAAGCAAAGGGAAAAAGCCGCATCCATCACTGTGCTCGGTGCCCATTTGATGACATAGGCTTCCCTGGTGGCTCAGCTGGTAAAGAATCTGCCTTCAATGCGGAAGACCTGGGTTTGATTCCTGGGTTGGGAAGATCCCCTGAAGAAGGGAAAGGCTACCCACTCTGGTATTCTGGCCTGAGAAGTCCATGGATGATACAGTCCATGGGGTCGCAAGGAGTCAGACATGACTGCGTGCCTTTCACTTCACACGCTGACTGCTCTACCACGTCTATTTCATATTTTTACATGTCCGTGTATGTATTTTAAGGGAAATGTGCTGGTGACTGCCTCCTCCCTCCCCACCCCAGGGCAGGAGCACCATCCAAGCTCCGTCCTGCAGCCTGATGCCTCGTGGGTGTCACTCTCTGAGGCTGGAACGTCCCCACTGGCACTTTGCACGATGCTAACGGCAGAGCCGATATGAAACCAGAAGGAAAGAATATGCTTGGGGAACAAAGGAGCCATCCTTCTATGCCCGTTCTCCTCTCCCCTGGCGGTTTCAAAGGCAGCACACACCTCCGCAGACTCGGGCTGAGAGGGAGCGCCAGCCACTGCCCCGTCCTGTGGCGTGCACCCCACGAAGGTGCTGGCCGCTTTCCCGTCCCAGCTCCCCTCTCCTCTCCCCTTCTGATGTCTTTCCAGGTTGGAGCTCCTGCTTAGATGAAACAGATGACTTTCTGGGCCCGCTTCTGCTCACAGCAGGCAGGTGCAACAGTGACGGATTGGTTGAAACATGAGGATTAATGGGTATTTATATTTCATTAAATTTTATGCTCACTGGAGAATAATGTATCACTCGCAGATATTGAAACATATGTCAACCCTATCCACTTACATATAATTCAATTTGACTTAAATGCATTGATCAAATTTTATTAAAGTCCAATATATCTTCCAAAAAGGCCGGGGAACATAGAACTGTCCTTTCAGAATCACCCGATGAAAGGAGGCGTCTGTGCTATAATCCTATTCATGTACAAAGAGAGACGGTGCTGGGTGAAGCTCTCATCTACAGTGACCAGGGGCTGCTAGGAGACTTGGTGAGTGAGATTATCGAGCAAATTCTAAAGGGAGGCCTTGCTGATGTGACCCCAGAGTGTGTGACATCGCTGTGAACGTCCCCAGGAACCAGTCACAGAGGTGAGGAATCCCCGGCTGCTTGGTGACACCTGGATGGTGCTGTCCTGGCAGGGACAACCACCTCTGCCCCATCGTCTCCTGCCCGCCTCTCCACCACTGCTGTCCCTACCGCTTCGAAGGCATTTGTGTGCGTTTCATACAGATCTGCTCTCAAACCAAAAAATTCACAGATGCATGCAGAAGGGCCCTCGACACAGGCTCGAACGGATGTCATGACGATATCGTTGTTTATTTTAAATTCTATCTGAAATGGGCGTCCATGCTCCCCTCTACACACACTGTATTGTAACTGGAAGGTGAGCGTCTGTCCGCAGAAACAGACACTGTTCAACAGGGTATGGCTATTCACTAATCAACTTCACTTGTGGAATTTCTAAAGCAATGAAATAAACATTGCCTCGATTCGAGGAAAGTCTTGGCTAAAGTGTCCTTCAACTTTCCAGCAGCTTGCATGAAAACTTCAGGCAAGTCAATCCTGCTTTAAGAATATGGACTTTGGGACCACGATCCTGCGCTGGAAAATAAAATTCCCTGAAAAATAAAATTCTGAAGTCAGGTTGCAGTTTCTCAAGCTTGGCAGACTGGATGATTGATTGATTTGATTACAATGATAAAAATAATATAAGAAAGGAAAGATGGGGCTTTCCATGTTCGAATTCTTTTGAAAAACCTTCAGTGAAAGCATAAGTTGTGACATGACGGTTTGTCCAGGGCTGGTGGGATTGGAGGTGATCTGTCTTTTTTTACCTCTTTTCCAAACACCTGTAAACACTCAAGAGAGTGCCGTAGGAGACGCCATGGAAGCCCTGCTCAGCAAATACCGGGTCAGCCGCCTCCCTTTGTGTTTGAAAATGCTATGACTTGGGTTAGGTAGTAAATGTGTTGTTGTTCAGTCGGTCAGTTGTGTCCACCTCTTTGTGAGTTGAGGGCCTGCAGCACACCCAGCTCCTCTGTCCTCCAGTATCTCCAGGGAGTTTGCTCAAACTCATGTCCGTTGAGTCAGTGATGCTATCTAACCACCTCATCCTCTGCCTTCTTCGCCTTTTGCCTTTAATCATTCCCAGCATCAGGGTCTTTTCCAACAAATTGGCTCTTTGCATCAGGTGGCCAAAGTGGTAACTAACAGTTGTTGACGATACTGTTGCCCAGATATTTCAGACATCACAGACACGAGTGAGAAATAGGGAGACTCCCATGCCCTCGAGTTTATAAAAGAATCGGTGGTAAAGAAGATAGCGAAGGACAGGGAAGCCCGGTATGCTGCAGTCCATGGGGTCGCAAAGAGTTGGCCATGACTGAGCATGATTTAATGACTGAACAAAAAAGAAGGCTGATTTTCCTTCACCACGTCTATTACAAACAATCAAAATACAGCTATAGCTTTGAAACAGTGAACTAGTATCCTAATTATGATTATTTCTTCAGAAAATAACTAAGTGGCTCAGAAGGCTGCCCGCCAGCCCCACGGTGACTGCAGTGCCCCTGGCTACAGCTGAGCCCTTCTGTATCCCAGACTCCGGGGTCCTAGTGTGGGGCCACCATGCTGGGAGGCCCTGGATCCCATGGAGTCCAGCACAGATGAGATCTGATGGGAGGAGATGTCCTCACCACACGAGCCGCAGAGTCTGAAGCCCTGATGCAGGTGCCCAGCGGCATGCAGCTCCCAGGCTCCCTGCCCTGCGGGTGGTCTGGGACCAGTGATGGAGATGCTGCCAAGTGCATCCTGGGAGGGAAGGTCCAGGCCTGGCTCCCCAGTGCTGCCCCTGCTACTTCCCCGACTGCTGCTCTCTGGACTTGCCACTCTGTCTGTGAGGACCACAGAGGCCTCCGGAGGCCCTGCCGGGTCTCTGGGCTGTGGCTCCGCATACCGCTCACCTCCACTGTCTGCACAAGTTTCCTGGGAAACTCGGTGGCCCTGGGGTGCCAGGAGACCTTGACCCCGGCCTTTCAGTTCTGATTCAGCCTTCCTGACCTCCTGACTGTCCCTCCAGAGCCCAGACCGGCCAGTTTTTCTCTGTCTGGAGTCACACTCCCACCTGCCCTTTGCGCCAGATCTGGTGAAGTCTGGGGTGCTGCCAACCCAAGTTGGGTCCTGCCTATGAGACCATCTTGTCACCACGACATGGGCAAGGCCATCCTGGCGGCCCAGGCAGAGTGTCTGCCCCCCAGATTCCAGGACTGTCTGCCAGCTGTTTTGCACCCTGGATGGCTCAAAGGCTTCCGCCCCTGAGTACCGGATGTGCAGAGTAGTGGTTTGGGTCCCTGTGGTCCCTGGAGCACCAGCAGAACCTGCAACACCCGCAGAACCTGCAACACCCGCAGAACCTGGCGCACCTGCAGAACCTGGAGCACCCGCAGAACCTGCAGCACCCGCATTACCTGGAGCACCCGCAGAACCTGGAGCACCCGCAGAACCCGGAGCACCCACAGAACCCGGAGCACCCGCAGAACCCGGAGCACCCACAGAACCCGGAGCACCCACAGAACATGGAGCACCCACAGAACATGGAGCACCCGCAGAACCTGGAGCACCCGCAGTACCTGGAGCACCCGCAGAACCTGGAGCACCCGCAGAACCTGGAGCACCCGCAGAACCTGCAGCACACGCAGAACCTGGAGCACCCGCAGAACCTGGAGCACCCGCAGAACCTGGCGCACCTGCAGAACCTGGAGCACCTGCAGAACCTGGAGCACCCACAGAACCTGCAGCACCCGCATTACCTGGAGCACCTGCAGAACCTGGAGCACCCGCAGAACCTGGAGCACCCGCAGAACCTGGAGCACCCGCAGAACCCGGAGCACCCACAGAACCCGGAGCACCCACAGAACATGGAGCACCCGCAGAACCTGGAGCACCCGCAGTACCTGGAGCACCCACAGAACCTGCAGCACACGCAGAACCTGGAGCACCCGCAGAAACTGGAGCACCCGCAGAACCTGGAGCACCCGCAGAACCTGCAACACACGCAGAACCTGGAGCACCCGCAGAACCTGGAGCACCCGCAGAACCTGGAGCACCCACAGAACCTGGAGCACCCGCAGTACCTGGAGCACCCGCAGAACCTGGAGCACCCGCAGAACCTGCAGCACCCGCAGTACCTGGAGCACCCACAGAACCTGGAGCACCCGCAGAACCCGGAGCACCCACAAAACCCGGAGCACCCACAGAACCTGGAGCACCCGCAGAACCTGGAGCACCCACAGAACCTGCAGTACCCACAGAACCTGGAGCACCCGCAGAACCTGGAGCACCCGCAGTACCTGGAGCACCCACAGAACCTGGAGCACCCGTGAACCTGGAGCACCCTCAGAACCTGGAGCACCCGCAGAACCTGGAGCACCCACAGAACCTGGAGCACCCGCAGAACCTGGAGCACCCGCAGAACCTGCAGCACCCGCAGTACCTGGAGCACCCGCAGAACCTGGAGCACCCGCAGAACCTGCAGCACCCGCAGTACCTGGAGCACCCGCAGAACCTGCAGCACCCGCAGTACCTGGAGCACCCGCAGAACCTGGAGCACCCACAGAACCTGGAGCACCCACAGAACCTGC
This sequence comes from Bos taurus, assembly GCF_002263795.3. NCBI lineage: Eukaryota > Metazoa > Chordata > Mammalia > Artiodactyla > Bovidae > Bos > Bos taurus. Next base: position 70,251,554 of record NC_037347.1, on the reverse strand, counting down.
AGCACCCGCAGTACCTGGAGCACCCGCAGAACCCGGAGCACCCGCAGAACCCGGAGCACCCACAGAACCTGGAGCACCCGTGAACCTGGAGCACCCTCAGAACCTGGAGCACCCGCAGAACCTGGAGCACCCACAGAACCTGGAGCACCCTCAGAACCTGGAGCACCCGCAGAACCTGGAGCACCCACAGAACCTGGAGCACCCGCAGAACCTGGAGCACCCGCAGAACCTGGAGCACCCGCAGAACCTGGAGCACCCACAGAACCTGGAGCACCCGCAGAACCTGGCGCACCCGCAGAACCTGGAGCACCCGTGAACCTGGAGCGCCCACGGAACCTGCAGCACCCGTAGAACCTGGAGCACCCGCAGAACCTGCAGCACCCACAGAACCTGGAGCACCCACAGAACCTGGAGCACCCACAGAACCTGCAGCACCTGCAGTACCTGGAGCACCCGCAGAACCTGGAGCACCCGTGAACCTGGAGCACCCGCAGAACCTGGAGCACCCGCAGAACCTGGAGCACCCACAGAATCTGGAACACCCGCAGAATCTGGAACACCCGCAGAACCTGCAGTACCCACAGAACCTGGAGCACCCGCAGAACCTGGAGCACCTGCAGAACCTGGAGCACCCGCAGAACCTGGAGCACCCGCAGAACCTGCAGTACCCACAGAACCTGGAGCACCCGTGAACCTGGAGCACCCGTGAATCTGGAGCACCCACGGAACCCGCAGCACCTGTGATGCCTGCAGTAGCTGTGCCATCTGTGCGACCTGAATGCCCCACAATGCCTGAGCGCCTGCATCATCTGTGCCACCTGCAGTAACTACAGCACCTCCAGGGCCTGCAGTACGTGTGGTACCTTCAGGCCTGGCTCCTAGGGTTTGAGGGTACGCTTGCTGGGTCTTTATTCTTGTTGAGAGAGGGGGACACGTGACACCTGTTTACAAGTCTAGACGTCTAACACTCCCAGGTGAAAGGTGACCGAGGACTACAAACCAGCTGTCCATAAAGAAGGGCTGAAGAACAGCAAAGCCACGGAGGTTTTTAAAACTGTCAGACCACATGAGAAGGCAAAAAGAGCAAAAGGAAACCAGCAAACAGAGGCCAGAAACAGCTCCGAGGCCGTCTGCGGGGGGCTCGTCCCTGCCTCCTGCCGGAGGTGACAGCTCTCACCCCAAGTCTCGCCAGGATCGTCGGGCCACGGACGCTGCCTCACTTGCCAGACAACTGACTGCTCTTCGCAGAAGGTGAGGGTGATCTGCTCAGAAGAAGGTGATCCCAGAAGAACAAGTGCACATCAGGCAGGGCAGCATCTGTGGGAGATAGATTTCCACCCAGGGAGAATCTGTCATCCAGCAGGGGAAGAGTTTCCACCTCCAAGAAGCCTGCTGGGGTCTCGCCCAGCCAGGCACTGTGGCCCCACACCTGGGCCTCCTGCGTGTCCTTCAGTGGCGTCCAGTCTGCATCTCAGACGTGGGTCCCACAGAGCCGTCAGTATTCTTGGGGCTATATTGGATAAAAAGGTTGGCACTGCTGAGCTACAGTGAGATGATTTGGTTTGCTGCAGACCAGAGCCTGGAGTGTGTTCCTGGACTCAGCACGCTCCGCGAGGAGAAGGCGCCTTCGAAGCTGGTTTTGCATCAAACACCTGGTCCGCCGGAGCTCTGATAGATCACTCAGACCATGTCTGAAGAGACAGGAAGTCCTACAGATTCATCCTTTTAAACTCTAACAATGTTTAGAGCATCCAACGTGTGGCTGAGAGTGGCAAAAGGAAGAAAGCTGCTCAGGACACAAGGGGGCCCGCTCATCCCTTTTACCAGCCGCCACTCCATCACCTGCCTCACGACCAGTCCAGAGCTGGGAGGACCTCGAGCCCTCGGGGTGCCGAGCTGGGTGAATGGGTGCCTGCAGGAGTGTTACGCCGAATTGATAACACGTATGCGAAGATGCTGAGATTAATCTCATTTCACTTCTTGGAATATGAGGGAAAATGTGAGGCTGGCTCTGGAGATGAGCCAAGAGCCTTTGTGGAAAATTACTGTGTGATGTTGATAGCTTTGTTCAAGAATCTGGCGCTAGAGCTGGCCTGGGAGTCAGTGCCGCGGCCAGCCGGGGACACGGGAGGGGACTCGAGGTAGTTTGCGTGTGTGAGCATGCATGTATGTGCGTGTGTGAGCATGTGTGTGTGGTGTGTGCGTGTGTGTGTGTGTGTGTGCAGAGACAGGGACAGAGTGGGAACCAGCTCCACACTAGATTCCAGTTCATCAACTAGCCCGTATTTGCAGACCCCTGAGCCACGGTGACTGGCCCTCGTAACAGCCAGAGAGCAGCTGTGGGGCTCGCTGTGGGTGCGCGTCTCCCCATCCCGCTCATCCTTCCGTCTGAGATAAGGTCTGTCTCCACGTTGCCTCCTTGATGCAGGGACACTGGTGTCTGCTCTCCGTCTCAGGCAGGCCATGGACCAAGAGCGGACACCAGCTCGGGGCACCATGGCTGAGTCTTCAGGACCAGCCAGGTGTCCCCACTCCCAGGTGGTGAGGCTCTGGGGGCAGCAGGCCCCAGGCTCTGCCTCCATCTCCCTCCCCTTACACGACTTAGCAGGGAAGGCGGGGAGCCCTGGGGTAGCACCTCCTCACTGTCCCCCGGGTTCTCACCGCCTAGGCCGCTCTGGATCTGGACCACGCGGAGGCCAAGGTGGGGCTGCCTTGAGAGAGTGACCTTCTGCCAGAGAGGACGGGCGCCCATGAGGACGTGATTCCAGGATTTCATGACTGCCTATGTCCCGAAGTCACGGCCAATCCCCACAAGTCACAACGGCCCTTCTGCAAATAAGAGCGTGGACTCACCTCAAACTCACAGAGACATCTTGTGAAAATTAGCATTAGCTCCCCACCCAAACATGCACACACACATATGCACATATCCACGCACATACATGCAGATGCCCACACATACTGGAGAAGGCAATGGCACCCCACTCCAGTACTCTTGCCTGGAAAATCCCATGGGCGGAGGAACCTGGTAGGCTGCAGTCCATGGGGTCACAAAGAGTCGGACACAACTGAGCGACTTCCCTTTCACTTTTCACTTTTATGCATTGGAGAAGGAAATGGCAACCCACTGCAATGTTCTTGCCTGGAGAATCCCAGGGACGGGGGAGCCTGGTGGGCTGCCGTCTCTGGGGTTGCACAGAGTCGGACACAACTGAAGTGACTTAGCAGCAGCAGCAGCCCACACATACATGCACACATGCCTGCACACGCTCAACACACACACACACACACACACACGCACGCACCCGGTCAAGTGCAGATGTCACAGCCTCGGGCACAGTGGCCCTGATACCTCTTGTTGTGAAGGAAGGACTTTAACACCCACCCCAGCTCAGCCCTTGGGAGGCCCCCAGAGGTGCCAGCCAAGCTCAGAGAGCAAAACAAGCCAGGTTTGTACAATCGTGAGCCGTGGTGACACAGGAGCCTCTCTCCCAGGAAAGCAGCACGTCAAGCCCCCTGAGCCCCAGGCAGAGGAGGCAATTAAAGCCTGGTCTCCTGCAGATAGACCGGTATGACTGTTCCCCACCCCAGCTCCCCCATGACATGAGGCTGTGCTCAGACACACTGACAATGCTCCCACGGTCCGAATCCAAGATGGTCCGTCCTTACCTGTGGGCTCCGTATCTGCTGACTCTTCTGATCTCTGAGACATTTGAGCCCCCAGATCCCCAGAAGGACACTCCCAGAGCACTCGTGGACACCACAGAGTGGCTCAGAGCTTGGTCTCTGGACCCATCTTCCCTGAGCAAGGGGACCCCTGTCCCTTCTGTTCCATCTTCCCTGTAGCCTATTCATGGCCAGGACTTCTGAGGTTCCATGCTCACTAGTGACGAATTTGCTGTATAATGGGCCCTCAGCTGTGGCTCTGCTGTGTCTCACACAGAAAACTCCTCTGCTGGGCGAGCCTCATTCAGGCCTGAGTCACAGGGCTGTTGGCCGAGGGTTCAATGTTATAAACCAGCAGTAGGTACTCAGTGAGGTGTCTTTAACCAGACACACACATGGAGCAAGCTTAGGTACTAATCAGCTGAGAAAGACGCTGTGACAAGAAGCCCACAGAAAACTGACCCTGTGTTTTGGAGCGAGGGTTCCATGTCTACTAGGTCGGTCTCTTGGGGACTTTGCAGGACATAACTGCCATGGACAGCAAGAATCAGCGGTAATTACCATCTGCACCTGGCCTCTCGGGGACAGCAGAGGCCCCCAAATTTGTGATGAATGGTTACACTATGTACTTTGCTCTCAACCTGGTTGTGCATTAAATCATCTGTGAATCTAAACACACACACACATATGCACACACACACACACATGCACACACACACACACGCACGCACACACACGCACACACGCACACACACACACACACACACGCACACACGCACGCACACACACACGCACACACGCACACACACGCGCGCGCGCGCACACACACACGCACGCACGCACACACACACGTACACCTGTTGGAATAAACCTGCCTCCCACCAGGAGATTCTGTTTCAATCAGACTGGTCAGAGGCAGGGACACCTGATTTCTCAGAGACCCTGATGACTCTAACATGCAGCCAGAGCTGAAAACCACTAGTGTGTCTGGAGAGACCAGGTGGGATCTTTTCCCAGAAACACACACAACCCAAACCAGTGTGCCATGAACATGCACAGAAGCCCCGCTGTGGTCCTGCAAGCTCAGAGTTCCTGGAGGGCCACACTCCACGCACCTGGGCTGGCTTCAGACCCTTTCCAGAAGGTGCTGTGCTCACGCCATTTCACGCAGCAGTCCCGCAGTGAGCATGGCACGGCGGTCACGGCTTGGCCTCTGGGCCTGGCCTTTGGGATTCAGCCCCCACCTACAGCACCAGAAGAGCCGTAGGTTCCAGAAAAGCAGATAAAGGTTCACATAGACAATGAGATTCAGGGTCAGGAGTCGACAGAAGTGATCGTGGATGCTGCAAGATCCCACCGTCGGCTGTTTGTAAGCTGGAGACCCCGCGGGCTGGCGGTGTGGCTCCATGGCCTGCAAGGCAGAGCTGGCGGTACAGACTCTGGTCTGGGTCTCACAGCCTGAGAACTGGCAGCAGGAAGGCAGAAGAGCAAGCCCCAGCTCCGCACTTGGCTGGAGGGGTACCCAGCATCCCTCCAGCTTAGCTCATTAGCATTCTCGATGGATCGGATGGTGCCCTCCACACCTGCGGGTGGCGGCAGGGGGGTGGGGGGCGTCTGCTTTCCTCAGTTCACTGGTTCAGATGTTAACCTCATCTAGAAATACCATCACAGGAACGCCCAGAAATGACGTTAACCGAACATTCGGGCACCTCATGATCCCGTCGAGCGGACACAGACACGTAACCATGGGAACCCCTTACAGGTGACTGCAGAGCCCGGCAAGCGTCCCTGAGCCTCGGTCTCCTCACCAAGAGTGGAGGTGGGCACAGTTCCCAGATGGCATGGGCTTCCCGGGTGGCGCGAGCAGTAAAGAACCCGCCTGCCAATGCAGGAGATGTAAGAGATGTGGGTTTGATCCTTGGGTCGGGAAGACCCCCTGGAGAAGGAAATGGCAACCCGCTCCAGTACTCTTGCCTGGAGAATCCTATAGACAGAGGAGCCTGGTCCGTGGGGTCGCAAAGAGTAGAACACGAATGAAGCGACTGAGCACACACACAGGCTGAGGTTCATTCATTTGCAGCAGAAACGAACCCACCTCTTGGGGTTGAGCAGCTGTGGCCAAACCAGGGTCCTGGGGAGAAAAGCTCTGTGTCGTGGTCACAGTCCTTTGCAGAGGGCCAGGCGTGGGTGGCATGTGGTGATGGCAGCTGGAAAGCAGGGTGCGGACACGCTGAGACCCTTTGAATCATTAAATAGCGTTACACGAGGAGAAGTCCACAAACATGCCATGCTCTCTTTTTAAGCTTGGGAGTCAATTAACCTAGAAAAGGCAGCATTTAGCTAATCAACGGGCACACGCATCACCAGGGACACAGATGAGGGAGGCGGGGCAGCCTCAGCTGGGGACCGGGCATCTGGTGCCCTCTCAGCCATGCCACCTAGAGAGAGACAAAGCGGTGAGGGGCAAACAGGAGCCCCAGCTCCATCCCTGAGGCCCCCGGCCGAAAGCTCACTGCTGTCACTTGGGCAAGGGTCCCGGAGGCTCCGCTCCAGCCCAGGGCTTCCTGGGGACCAGTGTGTCCCCTGAAGCCAGTCAGGGCCTCCGCAGCCCCCTTGGAGAGAGACTGTGCAGGGCTAGGGGACAATTTCTGTCCAGTCACAGGGGCGCCAACTTCAGCAAAGAACAAGTCCGGGAGCAGCCGTGTCCATCCTTCCTCGGTTTAGGCAAGGTGGGGGGTCTCAGAGCTTGTATTTCCTCTGGTCAGGGCAGGAAGGACAGGGACATGCTGACCCCTGCTAACTCTTCCCACCAAGTTCACAGGACGTGGCGACCTCCTATAAACGCAAACAGATTTGACTTCATTTCAGGCCAGTTTGCCTAAGGTTCTAATTTACAATTGGTACTTTTATCTCCATGACAACTTGCTTTGTCTTGTTTTGTGCTCCCAGAATTTTGCGGAATAAGACAGTTGTATTTCATAAATCTCTGCAATGAATGTATCCCTCTAGTACAAGCACACACACACACCCACACGCACCCACATGCACATGTGCATATACACTCACTCACGTGCATACGCACCTGCTCTTACCCAGGAGGAGAACAGGCCCGAATCCAAGGAGGTCAGAGGTTCCTCGGGCTGGAAAACAGGTGCTTCACAGTTGGGTTCATTAGGTGCCTTTTCACTTCATTTTGTTTTTAAACATAAAGCAGAATCTCCGTCGTTTTGAAGGACAAGGCCTTCTTCTCTTTCAGAATCTGGCTCTTTGGACTGAAACTGCCTCTGAAGATGAGCTGATATGTGTGCTGCTCTTCACGTGAGCCGGCTGCACAGATCCTGGGTCTTGAACAGTGTTGGTCTGGGAGCAGCAGAGGCGGAGGGACCGGCCTGGCCAGTGAGACAGGCTTGGAGCCCACCGTCCAGGGCTCCGAGGAGAGCGAGGCCACAGGGCCAGAGCAGAACCGCTGAAGCCAGGCCACATCCCTGCCCCACACCCCCTCCACAGACAGGCTGGGATGGAGCCCTGCCAAAGCCCTTCCGTGTGCGCCCAGGAAGACCGTCAGCCAGGCTGTGTGTGGGGAAGGGGGCCCTGTAAGCTTTCCTGCCCTCAGAGGGCTGCCCACCAGCTCCGGAGTGGTCTGGCCCAGGGGAGGCCTCCTGTTGAGACGAGCTGCAGGCCCCGTGGTTGGAGCGGCCGGGGGCCTGGCCTAGCTGCGGTGACCAAGGAAAAGGTCTGCAACAGTGACCGCAGACCCGGGGGCTGTGCCGAGGGAAGCTGCCGAGATGACCGCACACACGGGACAGGGGCACTGCAGCTTGCCAGGGCGCGGGGTCTGGGGGAGAGACCCCTGAATTTGATGAAATTTACCTGTAAAATAGAAATTGGCGGGGGGGGGGTGGGGCTTCCCTGGTGGTTCAGTGGTGCAGAATCCGCCTGCCAATACAGGAGACGCAGGTTCGATCTTTAGTCTGGGAAGTTCTTACATATTGGGACCCCACAACTGCCAAGGCTGTGCTTTAGAGCCCGGGAGCTGTGACTATAAAACCTGCCTGCCCGAGCCTGTGCCCTGCAGCAAGGGAAGCCGCTGCAGAGAGAAGCCTGCGTGCTGCGATGGAAGGAGCCCCTACTCTCCATGCTAGAGAGAAGCCCGTGCGGCAACGAAGACCCAGCACAGCCAAAAATAAACAAATAAATAAAAGTATTTTAAAAAATCAGGTAAAGAAAATTAGGCCATTTCCCCTCCCAAGCAGGAATGGATGTCAGAAAACACTGAATCAATGAGTGATACATGTGGGTAGCTTCGTCGTCCAGGGTGGCCTGTCTGCGAGCCTGGGGCCCCTGCCACAGACCCTTCCGCAGCCTCCTGCCAGCCCACACCTAGGCACAAGCCTCCCCACAGGGCACTGAGAAGAGCTAGACTCAGAATAGCTCAGAAACATACAACTGGTTTCAACATTTCCAGGAGCAGATAAAACAGAACTAGCATTAAAGGAATGAAACTTGCCAAACAGGTAGTGGGGAAATAAAGTATTTATGCCCAAACAAAATAATAAAGTGGTTCACAGCTGCACCTGTGGCACAGAGACGGCACGGGCTGGCTTCCCTACTACGGGGCACGGAAGCAGCGCCGGCCTCTGCCAGCACGTTAACAATGAAATCGAACTGAAATGGGAGTAGAGAACACCGGACTTTATTGGAGACTGGGCTAAGGGGAGGACACTCGCTTGTGATACGTGCTGTGTCTGATCGTGTGCTGTCGCCTCGGGTCTAAAAGGCATTGTAATGATCAAATGCTGTCTTGGAAATGAACCCTCTCTATTTTCAGCGACTAGAAAAAGCCTCTTTCTGAACCAATAAGCCCATCATTTGATGGAGTTATAAGGGACGACTGTCCCAAGTCAAGCATCTCAGATCACCGGACAAGTTTGTGGAGAAAACACAGTAGCTGGAGACACCCTGGTCCCCAGTCTCGGTTTTAGCAACAGGTGCCCCGAATCTCAGGGTCCAGCTGTGGGCGCGAGGGTCCAGGTGGGCCTGGGGCTCTGTGCAGGGGGCTGTAGACCCCGTTGTGGTGCTCACGTCCATGCTTCTAAGCAACAAACATTCCTCAAAGGATTAGGAACCATTGGCTATATGGACTGTTCGATGACTTCCTAGATCTTAACCATCAAATAATTAGAAAAACAGCAAAGCTGGCAGATTTTTGCAGAGAACCTCCCAAATCCACTTGACTTAGAAACGAAGAGAGATGGTGCAAAACCCTGAAGACTCTCACGAGCAAATTCCTTTTTGTTTTGTTTTACAGTTTTAAAACAATAGAGGGCAGGAGTTTCAAACTGATTTCAAAACCCTGTGTACGTTTCTCCCTCGTCCTGGAATATCTCCTGATCATTCGTACTTTTCGCAGCGACTTTGAAAAACCCCGTTAGCAGGGTCAGTCCCTTGGCCGTTTATAACATTAAGAGGCACTATTTACAGGGTTTTGTAAATGTTAACAACTGCATTATTTAAGCATATGCTTCTTAGTGTCAATTTGCCACACATTTTCTTTTCCTGTCTCAGATTTAGGAAAGTTGTCTGAGCTATTTTAACCCATCTTGAAAGATAGATAGACAGATAATAGATGGATGGATAGATACGGATGATAGATAGAGGACAGATAGATTAAGAAATAAGCAGAGCTGAGGTTCCTCACAGTAGAGTTCCTAAGGTAAAGGACATAGGGTTTGCAGAGTTTAGTGCACAGCCGTCATAATGAGTTGAATAAAGGATTAAAATAAGTGTATCCTGGGTGCCAATCCTTTGGTCACCTGATGCAAAGAGCTGACTCACTGGGAAAGACCCTGATGCTGGGAAAGATTGAGGGCAGGAGGAGAAGGGGACGACAGAGGATAAGAGGGTTGGGTGACATCACCGACTCGATGAACATGGGTTTGAGTAAGCTCCAGGGGTTGGTGATGGACAGGGAGGCCTGGCGTGCTGCAGGCCATGGGGTTGCGAAGAGTCAGACACGACTGAGCAACTGAAAAATGTCCTGGGTGCCAGAACTGGGGCCCTCTGAGCCACCTCCACCCCACCCTTTGGGGAGACACCATGGTCTCCCACACGTTACAGGAGAAAAGACAGTGGCCCCGAGTTCTGAGACTGCCCTCGCTCGGCCAGTGCATGGAGCAGCTGAGGCTGTGGGTCCAAGCCCCTGAGCTGTGACACACATCTCCCTGAAAGGGGGGCTGCGCCCTGCTCTCCTCTGCCTCCCACCCTCTCTGTCACGGTGTCCATGGGCGCTCAGGGCAGAGAGACCCTCCATCGGGCGGGCCCTGTGTGTCCTGGGCCATGAGCAGGGCCCCTGACATCTGCTCAGCAGCGGCACTGGCCCCGGCTGACGGCCCTAAGGCCCCCAGTTCAGTTCAGTCACTCAGTCGTGTCTGACCTTTTGCAACCCCATGGACTGCAGCACGCTAGGCCTCCCTGTCCTTCACCAACTCCCGGAGCTTATTCAAACTCATGTCCATGGAGTCGGTGATGCCATCCAACCATCTCATCCTCTGTCGTCCCCTTCTTCTCCTGCCTTCAATCTTTCTCAGTATCAGGGTCTTTTCCAATGAGCCAGTTCTTTGCATCAGGAGGCCAAAGCATTGTAGTTTCAGCTTCAGCATCAGTCTTTCCAATGAATTTTCAGGACTGATCTCCTTTAGGATGGACTGGTTGGATCTTGCAGTCCAAAGGCCCGCAGACCTCGCCTGACCCTGGGGGAGCCACCCGCCCCCTTGGCCATCACTGCTCCGAGAGACCAGATGTCATCAGACGCATGAACAAAGTGATGTGCTTTTCAATCTTCAGTGGTCATCGACGTGGAGGATATAAGATGTCCTCAACGTCCTGAGAAGAGAAAGTGTCCACCTACAACTGATCCCTGTCCTGGAGAGAACTGACCGGGGGTCAAGATCAGATCGCCTTGCCCTCCCGCCCCCGTCCGGGCTGAGTTTCCGATGAGAGTCGTGGCAGGTCGGCTCTGGGCCTGACGCTCAGTGGGTGTCCGAGCCGGGCGGAGTCCCTCTGCTGTGGACGGCGAGGCAGCTTCCAGCACGGCTGTCACAGTGTCGCCGCCGTATAAACTAAGTGGAAATTTAGATACTGGAGCACCTAATAGGGAACATCAATCTTTTACAGCGAGAGAAGACATAAATTATAAACAAATACGTCCTCTGGTCCTGGTTGAACAGCACGGTGATCAAAGAGACACAATGGAAACGCGTTTGCTTCTGCCCTGCTCCCCCAGCTCCGGGCGGCGGCCGGGAGCCGACGGCCTTTGTTCCGTCTGTCACACGACACTCCCCTCCTGTTGTTTTACGTAATCAATACGGGGCTGAAATCACCTACTGCTGCCTTGACCACCTCCTATTTTGTCCACTCATGAATTATGGATCCCTGCACAACATCAAGTCTACAATTTCGATTGCATTTGCTAATCATTGATCAATAATTCAGGAGCGTTCTTCTTCAAGGGCCCCTGGTTTCCTGCAGCAGATGGCAGCGAGCAGAAGTCCCTTATCACAGAGCAGCGCCGCGGAAACAGCCCGTGGAGTTGCTCCTTGTCCTTCCCCCTTGGACGAGGACGAGGGCAGCCGTGTGCGGTGCCGGATTCGTCCTTCTGGGCCACCCGCCCTGAGTGAGGCGACCAGCACCAGCCCCCAGGGCGGGCGCAAGAGGCAGGGACGGAGCAGCAGAAAGGGCACGTCTCTCCTCTGGGTCCGGTCCCCTGTTCCTGCTCCATCCCTAATCGCGCCTCCTGGGAGAGGGACGTTTCCAGCCCACTTTCTGTGGACGTGGGGCTGGGGCCCAGACCCCTGTGTCTCCCCGCCCCACACGTGCAACCTTGCAAATCACCCTGCAGATCTGAACATTACATCCACAGCCAGCTCCCCGCAGGTGAGCTTGAAGCCCGGAGCTGTTTTCAGGCGCGCTTGCTGCTGCTTCGTTCAGCTCTGTTTCCGGCTAGGTCTGCGTGTCTGTTTATGTCCCTTCAGCGAGATGCCGAAATAAACAAGAACCATCCTTTTACAAACTATGCCGCAGTGTTCACTGTAAGTCACGCTATGGGGAAGAGTTCTTTTCATTTAGCCTTCCAGAGGGCGGTGATGTCCACCCCTCTTCAGGTGGAGCTGCAGCTAAAACACCTGCTTCCTGACGGGCAGCCCCAGCGGCTGGGGCTGGATGAGCCGCAGAGCTCGGCCGGGGCAGCACCGGAAGGTGGGAGCCGGGTGGGGACACCAGTCTAGGGAGCCTTCCCTGCAAAAGGCGCACAGAGGGTTCTGGGGCTGCCCAGGTCCCGCGTGGAAAGGGCAGGACAAGGGGCCTGGGTCACCTCCAAGGCCAGGCCCCGCTCCCCTACACGCCTTGAGCTGCAGGGAGAGGCTCGGGGCAGCCAGGCCCAGCCACGGTCACCCACAGTCACCCTTTGTCACCAGCCAGTGGGAGCCCCACCTCCAGAGTTCTCCCTGACTTTTAAAAATCCTGAAAACAGAAACAGCAGGAGAAAGGTTTAAAGCAGCTGCTGCAAGAAGCCAGGGAGACAAAGTAGTGGTGGGGCGGGGCGGGCAGGGAGCGGACAGGACCTCCAAACTGGGGAGAGGTGGTGGGACAGACGGGATTTTAGCATTGTAAGTCAAGATGAAGGGAATGAGAATGAGATGGGAGGAGAAGAGATGGGAAAAGAAAAATATTAACAAAAGAAGTCAGGAAAGGAAACAGGTGCCCACCTCACACACACTCACCTGCCCCACCTCACACACACTCACCTTCTCCCACCTCCACACAGGCTCACCTGTCTTCCTTCTCTTCCTGCCTCTCCTGGCCCCTGCCCCTCACCTGCGTGGTCCCTGGGGGACTGTGTCTGCTGGTCAGCTGTGGTGTATGTAGCTGATTTGGGTTGAAAATAGAGAATAAATGCATTATCCCAACTGGAATCCCTTGGCAGAGGCCCTGGTGATCTGGTGCAGGTCGCACGACCCCTCAGACCCTATCTGTGTCTAGAGTAGAGTCCGCTCAGCCCTGCCCCCAGAGACCTGGTGGACAAGGCCCTGACGGGCCTGCATTGCAGTGTCTGAGGGCAGAGCAAGGCTCCCTGGCACCCGCCGCTGAAGGAGGCACCCTGATTGCAGCAGCTCCATCTCTCGCCTCCAAGTGACTCATAAAATCCCAGCTGGAGATCCCGGCCCCCCGCTCTAGCTCAGTGTTGAGAGGCTCCCCTCAGCTCAGCATGGCCGTCTCTGCACAGAAGCTAAGAGATGGTCCAGCTCTCCCCATGACTTCTGGAACAGAAGCTGTGAACCACTGAGGTGCCGTGGGCGGGCAGCCAACTCTGGCCAGGAGCAGGTGGCCGAGCAAGGTGCCTCCTGAGACATGGAACCAGGATCCCCGCTCCTCCGGCGGGGGTGGGGCACGCCCGTCTTCTCGGGCCCCTTGCCTGCTCTGGCGATGTGGCACCATCACATCTGAGAAACCACCCTGCGAACACATCTCATGTCCTCCAAGAAGACTTTTCCTCTGCAGCCTCCGGAGCTTCCCCCAGTGGCACCGGATGTGGGGTGGCCGTCTTTGAACTGGGCTGAGCACCCAGGGAGGAGCCATTCAGAAACACATGCCCAGGGGCTCGGGGGTCTGCCCTGGGGCAGCGTCAGTGCCCCTCGCCCCGGACTCACGGCCCCATCCAGAGGAGCGCTCTGGCCACTGGGGGAGGAGGGGACACACGGGGAACACAGAGCCCCGGCCGAGTTGCTGATTCTCCTCTTTATGACTGAGGCTGTGGGCCTCTCCAAGCCAAACAAGGCCCGCACGTGAGGGGCCATGCTCCTCATGGCCTCGAAGATTCGAGGACTCACAGTAGATGAGCCACGTGTGTCGTCAGCGCCCTTGTTTACACCAGACCTACAGCCTCCTGTGCATCCCCCCACCTGTCATCCCCCCATCTGTCAGTCATTCCCCCACCTGTCTGCCATCCCCCCGCCTGTCATCCCCCCATCTATCATCCCCCCGCCTGTCTGTCATCCCCCCGCCTGTCTGTCATCCCCCTCCTGCCTGCCATCCCCCCACCTCTCCCACCTACTGATCATCTGTCTGTCTCTCTACCAGATTCTTCCAGTTGAAATGCTGTTTCCCTTTCAACAGATTCATAATTCACTGTTTTCCAGTAAACTGCAGGGCCATGCTGTTACCCCGACACCTTTCAGCCTCTCACTTCCCTCTCAGTGATGGAATTCATATCGTCCATGGAGAACTCTGTCCTTTTCAAGGAGCAAAAGCTTCAGAAGACTCACTAGGTTCTAAGAGGAGTGTCAGCCCCCCTGCAGCTGATCCCCTAGAGACCTGCTACCGTCTGACCACCCCCACCTCAGGACCCCACCCCCCACCTTGGGACCTCGCCCCCATCCCCCACCTCAGGACCCCGTCCCCCACCTTGGGCCCCCATCCCCCCACCTCGGGACCCCAGCCGCCACCTTGGGCCCCCACCCCCCAACTTGGACCCCACCCCCCAACTTGGACCCCACCCCCCACCTTGGGCCCCCATCCCCCCACCTCGGGACCCCATCGTGAGTTTTGACCAGCTTCTCTGAGACCAGCTGGTGGGTGAGATCACAGTAAGAGCTCCAGGTACAGGAGGACGGGGACTGCTGCTCTGCTGCACATCTCGGGGCGCTCAGAAAACACGACAAGAGACCTGCGCCGTTTCCTGGAGGTTCCTGCAGGTTCTGGCCACACAGCCCCTCCTGTTGCAAAGCCTGGTGTCCAGTCCCAACCACACCGTCCGTGCCCAGTCCGCGGCCACCATGCGCCTGCAAGGCCACCATGCTGCCGCCTGCTGGGCTCACAGCCCTCTGCCCTCCCAGACTGCCTGGCACACGTCGCCTGAGCCCCAGGTCCTGTGAGTCAGGGTCCCGGCCCCTTGGCCCAGCGTGCACCTAGCCCGGCACACCTGCCCGTGCCACACCTGTGCCCGGACGCAACCCCCATCAGGACCACAGAGGCCACCCGTGCATGCGGGGAGTATCTCCATCTGCCTCCTCTGCCCTGGTCCTCCTACACGCGGTGCTGACTCCGCCGACGGTGAGGGCCTTAGACGTGGTGAACTATGAGTTTTCTCTTTACTTGGTTAAAATACCTGCCTTCCCCCCTTCATTTCTGCTGTGTGCCCATCTGCGTGGCAACGCAGCTCCAGGGAGACAGAAGTGCCCATCGGCCAACCCGCCACCTGCCCTGGGCTCTCCCAGCCCCGGTTCCTCCCCATTTCCAGCCGGAAGCTTCAGGATGCTTTCCTGCAGCCTCGTTGGCCTGACTGCCGGGCCCTGGCCCAGAGGAGGGGGGTCGGGATGGGGGATTGGTTCTTAGGAGGCTTGAACCAAGTGTTCCATCAGTTCAGATGGAGGGGAACCGAACGGCTTTTTTCAGCCCAATTTAACATGATTGGTTTGACTCCCCGGGCTGAGCCCTTTCCCTTCCACCATGGCCCTTACAACAACAGAAGAGCGGCTGTGGGCCCCTCCAGATGTGCTCCTGGGGAAGAAAGGCGTCTTTATAAGGTGACTAGCACTTCTGTTCAGTTCAGTTGCTCAGTCGTGTCCGACTCTTTGCGACTCCATGGACTGCAGCACGCCAGGCCTCCTTGTCCATCACCAACTCCTGGAACTTGCTCAAACTCGTGTCCATCGAGTCAGTGATGCCATCCAACCATCTCGTCCCCTGTCATCCCCTTCTCCTCCCACCTTCAATCTTTCCCAGCATCAGGGTCTTTTCCAATGAGTCAGTTCTTTGCATCAGGTGGCCAAAGTATTGGAGTTTCAGCTTCTGTTCTCAAATGTAAGTTCCAGTAATAATGGTAACAATGAGTGGGGTCAGGGTCGGGGGGGAGCTCCCATCACAGTCCCGGTACTCAGGACCACACCAAGCCACCCACTCACTTGCTCTGCCAGCCAGAGGGGCTGGGGGTCCCCAGCCCTGAGCTCCGGAGGTCGTCAGGCAAGGTCATCTTGGGACAGTTTCCATTCTGAGGGGCAGCCCCATCCGAGTTGCTGGGCCACAGTGAGGAGATGCTTGGGGTGCAGGGCAAGGAGCCCCAACTGGGCAGAGCCCAGGGGAGGTGGAGTCAAGGGGGGAGCTTCCCTACTCCCCCAGGGCAGGAGGGAAAGGGGCCCCTGAGACACCCACCCTGCTCCCCATGTTCAGGCTCAGTGAGCCGCTAGCCAGCATCCCAGGGGACTGTTCACACAGCTGGGTGGATTCCTGCTGCCCATACAGAAATGTGACATTTCTCCCAAGAGCCTGTTTGATCTGCTTCAAACACTTGATTCACTGACCTCCCTGGGCTTGGAATGAATTGTGGAGCCTGAAAAGCAAGAAGTCAAGTTCAAATCCTTCTGGTTGCAAGTGGTGTCCCCACGTACCCACGGCTTATGTGCCGAGGGCGGCTGTGCACGGCCTCTGACCTGAGGGTCTTGGATCCCTGAGGGCATCACTCAGGAGATTACCCTGTCCTGGCCCCTGGTGCCCAGATCAGCTCCTGTGAGGTTCGGGCCCACACTGCCTGACAGCCGGGCCTTCAGCCGCAGGGCCTGCTGGACACTGGAAAGGTGCCCAGAAGCAGACTTGACATTCTAATCTCAAACAATTTATATTTTTATATAAAATATATATATGCATGTTAATATTTAGACCTTAAGGCTGAAGCAAGGCAAACTATCTTCCCACGAAGTACAGCTTGGTCTTTTGATAAGATTAAATATTTCACTAGAACCACTAGAAACTGGGTGCCTGATTTGAAATGGGATCTAAATGTAAAATGGTCACAGAGTTTAGACTTAGTCCAGTAACAATGAATGCAAACTATCTTATTATAATTTTTTATAACTCTCTGCGACTCCTTAGACTATACGGTCCGTGGACTTCTCTAGGACGGAACACTGGAGTGGGTTCTGCTCAGTTCGGTTCAGCTGCTCAGTCATTTCCAACTCTTTGCAACCCAGTGGACTGCAGCACCCAGGCCTCCTTATCCAGCACCAACTCCCGGGGTCTACTCAAATTCATGGCCATTGAGTCAGTGATGCCATCCAACCATCCCATCCTCTGTTGTCCCCTTCTCTTCCTGCCCTCAATTTTTTCCAGCATCAGGGTCTTTTCAAATGAGTCAGCTCTTTGCATCAGGTGGCCAAAGTTTCAGCTTCAACATCAATCCTTCCAATGAACACCCAGGACTGATCTCCTTTAGGATGGACTGGTTTGATCTCCTTGCAGTCCAAGGGACTCTCAAGAGTCTTCTCCAGCACCACAGTTCAAAAGCATCAATTCTTTGGCATTCAGCTTTCTTTATAGTCCAACTCACTTTCCCTTCTCCAGGGGATCTTCCCAACCCAGATATCAAGCCCAGGTCTCCCACATTGCCAGCTGAGCCACAAGTGAAGCCCAAGAATACCAGAGTGGGTAGCCTATCCCTTCTATAGCAGATCTTCCTGACCCAGGAATCCAACTGGGGTCTCCTGCATTGCAGGTGGACTCTTTACCAACTGAGCTATAAGGGAAGCCCTTTATTATAATTGTCTGTATTAATTACACATTGACATAATAATCTTTGGAAAAAATGAGGGTTTTTTTTTTTAAGTTTCATCTGTTTATTTTTACTTCTCTTAGGAATGGATACTAAACAACATAAAATGATCTCTGTGGCTCACATGATGCTTTTGTTGAAAGATTCTGATCTCAGGAAGGAATCTAGATCTGAGGGTAAACAGCAGATAAATAAACATGTGATGATCTCGGCTGGGTGGAGACTGATGGACGCCCCGCCCCGCCCGTGGGAGCGTGGTAGACCGGCGATCTGCTGCAGGACTTACGGCCCCTCCCACTCTGTGCTTCAGCGTTGCTCAGCTGTGAACTGGAAGAGAGGAGACCCTGACATCTTCTCAGGTGTTCGGAGAAATCCACCTTTTCTGTATTCATTCTTCATTCTCCCCTTCCCCTCAGTGGGCAGTGAAGGCTGCCACACCCCTGTCTCCAAGCCTGGGCTGGCCAGGACAAGACATGAACAGGCTAAAATCCAGGGAGACCCCACTAGGGTGGTTCATGGGGATCTTACAGGCCAAATGCATATACCCAGATTTTCCAAAAGCAGCTGAAGTTGGCTGGTAAATTAACTTGCTCTAAATCACTTAATGATCACACACTATCAGGGTTTAACTGAAACCTTACTAGAAATGGATCAATAGAAGTGGGATATATTATCAGTGCAGAAACGTCAACAATAGACCTGAAGCATCTTCAAAGCGTGCTTATCTTTTTATATGCCTTACCTGTTGGAAGTTTCTGAACAGAAGAGATTAAATATAAGGCTTTTCTTACACACTATTCTATCATAAAACAATCATTGTGGGCAAGTGTTCCTTCATATCCACATGCTCCTGGACAATCACTTGGTTTTTCTTGCATGTTTTAAACAGCTGTCGTCAGCATTCTCTGTGTGCTTCTGAAGACACCTTCTAGCTCCATCTCAAGGGCAAACAGCCTTAAGCCTGCCCCACATTTATCAAAATTCACCCCTGTGTGCAGACATATGAATAAAAAGGTTAGTCAAAAGACCTACTTTTATGGCAGAAGTAGGGATCCTATAAGACTGATCTTCTGTGCTTTTTAAAAAAAAAATAACAAACTAATTGGAACACAATTCACATACCATGAAATTCACTTGTCAAGGATGCACAACTAGATAGTTTTTTAGCGTATTTACAGAGCTGTGCCACCGTTAGCACTAATTTTAGAACTTTCTCATCACCCTCAAAAGAAACCCAGCAACCACTAATCGGCTTTCTAATCTTCGTGTAAAGACAGCAGAAAGAGCGAGTTTGTGTGTGGAGTTCATCTTTGGGGATCGAGTGCCGAGGCAGCAGGCGGACCTGGCTCAAGTACCAGGGGTAATTTAGAGACTGTCTTGGCCCGCCCATGCTGTCACAGCAAAACACCATGCCTGAGAGGCTTGAACAACAGGCATCTGCTCACAGTTCTGGAGTCAGAAGGTCCAAGTTCAACGGCCGGCAGGGCCAGTGTCTGACGAGAGCTCTCTTTCTGGCTCACAGGCACCTGATATCACCGTGTGCCTCCCTGAAGGACAGAAGGGAAGAGCCTCTTCTTATAAGGGCACTAATCCCATCAGGGGCTGCCCACCCTCCCAACCTCATCTGACCCTACTTACCTCCAAGCACCCCATTCTCAAGGCCAAACACCCTACTTACCTCCAAATACCTCATTTTCAAGCACCAAACACATGTCATGGCTTCAACATATTCGAATTCTGAGGGCGCATTCAGTCTCCTGTATCAGGTAGAGTCAGTCAGTTCAGTCGCTCAGTCGTGTCTGACTCTTTGCACCCCCATGGACTGCAGCACCCCAGGCTTTCCTACCCATCACCAACCCCTGGAGCTTACTCAAACTCGTGTCCGTCAAGTCAGCGATGCCATCCAACCATCTGTCATCCCCTTTTCCTCCCGCCTTCAATCTTTCCCAGCATCAGGGTCTTTCCCAGTGAGTCAGTTCTTCGCATCAGGTGACCGAAGTATTAGAGTTTCAGCTTCAGCATCAGTCCTTCCAATGAACGTTCAGGACTGAAAATATCAGGTACAAATGACTACAGTGAAGCGGCATTGGAGACCTTATAGTTTCTCTGTCCAAGCTGCAGGCTGTCCTTTTAATAAACGCGCGTTTCCGGGACAGCTCTGATTCAGCCGGGAGACGGTGGTTGGGTTGGGATCTCCGTTGGAGCCAACGAGAGAAAGGAAGCCTGCCAGCCAAAGGGGTGGCCCTGCTGCTGCACGACGGGGCGTGGCGGGCAGCAGCGTCAGGGTGGTGCAGAAGCAGCAGGAGGGGACGACAGCTGCGGTGATGGAAACGCCCGTGGAGGGCTTGGTTCCAAACACGGCGCCACGCGCTTCTACGTGAGCCCCTGTTTCCCTGCTGTGGACCCTGCCCCGGGCACCAGCCGTGGACTGGCCACACAGCACACAGGGCACCAGCCATGGACTGGCCACACAGCACCCGGGCACCAGCCATGGACTGGCCACACAGCACCCGGGCACCAGCCGTGGACTGGCCACACAGCACCCAGGGCGCTGGCTTCATGGCTGCCACACACCAGGTGCCACGCTGCTCGAACAGCGGGCCCTGTTGAAGGTGCTGGCACAGAATTAAGAGCAGGGCCTCATGAAAACGCAAGAGCGCTAGTGTCTCGTCCACACCGTGGACTCAAAGCGTCCAGCGAAAGCGCAGTGACTCCACGTGTGCTGAGAAGGAGGGGCCACCAAGGCGCGCACGCTGACGGTGGAGATGCAGAGCAGTGGGGCCACCGGGAGTGTGTTATAAAAGCATCGCCGCTGCTGCCCGGCAATTCCGGCTCAGGGTCTGCCCAGGGGAAGTGGAAGCCTTGCTGTGTGGACGCTCGTGGCAGCACTGTCCGTGAGCGCCCTGAAGGGGAAAGGAAGCCCAGAGTGGAGGAGCGGTCTGTCCACCGCTGGCTGTGCGAGGTGCGCGTGGCACCATGCAGGGTCTTAAAACCAACTTGCTGAATGAGAAAAGACCCCAAAGACTCACAGAACAGTGCCATGTGTACAAGAATCTAGGAATGTGAACTAGGGCAGAAAGCAGATTATGTTCCACGGGGCTGGGTTTGGGGTAAGCGACAGTGGGCACAGGGAAGCGTTCGGGGGCGATGGAAACATTCTGTGTGGGGGTGCTGGTGGTCGCAAACTGAATGCAGTTATGAACATTCGTGCAACTGTGGGCTCCCAGGAGGTGCAGATGATAAAGAACCAATCCGCCAGCACAGGAGACGTGAGAGACGTGGATGTGATCCCTGTGTGGGGAAGGTGCTCTGGAGGAGCCCACGGCAGCCCAGTCTAGTACTGTTACCTGGAGAATGCCACGGACAGAGGAGCCTGGTGGAGTACAGTCCATGGGGTCGCAAAGAGCCGGACACGACTGAAGAGACAGCAAGCACGAGCACGCACGCAACTGTATCCAATCAACACCCAAATAATGACACCACAGTGTAATCTGGCATGGCTAAAGTAAGCTAAAAAAATAAGTAAGACTGAAAAAGAAGTCTCAGAGGCAAAGCAATCTGTGTTGTCACACGATAGAAATGCTGCTTTTACAGCATTTAATTTGGTTAGAAACCCCTCCAAGTTTGTGGTTTCCGACACCCCAGGATCCTGACGTCTGTGGCAGGCCCCCTGGGAAAATCCCCCCAGGACACCACCGTTGCCTGCCCAGAACTCAGCCAGACCATGCACTGTTCATCCCTGCCCCTGGGCGCAGGGACACGGCGGTGGGAAGGGTGACCATCCGGAGTAGAATCAGCCCATCCAGTTTTATTGCAGGAACGTACAGTGGGGAGTCAGTCATCAGACAGGTCTGTGCACAAGTCTGGAGCTCAAATGAGAACAGCTGGATAGAAACAAGAAGCAAGAACCTACAGCAAGTTCTACAGGGAGAACCCCTGTGGATCCAAAGCCCCCAGACCCGATGCTTCTGCAACCAGTGAGCCTCCAGCGAAGCTGTGCCATCACCTGGCTGACACCCTGCCCAGGGGGAGTCCTGGAGGCAAGAAGAGATGGGTGGATAGCGGCCACTCTCCAACCAGGCAAAGAGTCTCCCTGGTGGCGCCCACGCGGGTCAAAGAGAGGGCCGGTTTTTCCCTCCAGGCACTAAGGCTTCTCTGGAATCCATTTGACACTTCCTCTTTATAAACAAACTGACTCATTAGAAAAGACCCCGACGCTGGGAAAGATTGAAGGCAGGAGGAGAAGGGGACGACAGAGGATGAGATGGTTGGATGGCATCACAGACTCAATGGACAGGAGTCTGAGTAAGCTCCAGGAGCTGGTGATGGACAGGGAGGCCTGGCGTGCTGCGGTCCAAGGGGTCGCAAAGAGTCAGACACGACTGAGTGACTCAGCTGAACACTTGTTGTATTAGAGTGAAAAAGAAGTGCAAGGTCATGACCTCTAAAGGCATTTAAAATGTCTGTGTTATGTGAAGGCCTCGTTATGTTGCATTACTGGCCCATCTGATTGCAGACAGCTGCTACTTCCCCAGCAGCGCTAGAGTCTCTAAGTCCTAGAGGCCACCGGTGCCCAAGGCGGATGGCGCTTCCAAGTACCAAGCATGAAGGGCGCCTGCGCTCCTCTGCAACCCCTCCTCACCCTGAGGGGGTGATCTCTCCTCCTGAGTTTTTCAGTAGCTCCTGAGATCCCGTTCCCAGCACCGGGCTGGTCTGCAGCTTCGGTGGCTGCCAGGTGCCCTGCCTCAGGTGGGAGGTGACCACGCCCACTCCCTGCCCCTGCTCCCCGCTGCAGAACTGGGCTTCTCCCCTTTCCTACCGCTCACCTCGACTGAAAGCCAGACTCGCTGCTTCGCTTCATGCTCCATGTCTTCTCTTGGTTTCCCGTCTTACTCACCTGCTTGCACACCCAATACACTCAGAAGACAGAAAGTTCGGTTTCCTTCTCTGTTCGCCGTCTGTCTCAGCGCTGGACACAATCACGCGTTAATCATGTCTCCTGATGCTGATGGCCAGGTCGGTGGCAGTAGGCTTAACCTCCTCCCGAGAGAAGGTCATGGGCTTTGAGGGCTGGGTTTTCTGCAGTCAAATTATGAAATGGAAAATCAAGCTCTTTATATTTTTTGTGAACTGCAAGGTGAGTAGTTTAATGAAGAGGAAGCTAATTAATGGTGAGCCAGACAAAGTTCTGCATTCCTCCCACTCATCTCTAGTGCTCATCTCTAGTTCAGAGGAGCTTGATTCTGCCCAGATCACATTAGTTCTACGCTCCCCTAATTGCAAATCCTGAATAAGAGTTCATTTATAAATTAGTAAGAAACACAGTGTTCCCAAAAAGCGGTTTTACATTAACATTCAGTTGTTAATAAAAGGAAGCTAATTTCACCCTGTTGAACTTTACCCTTCGCCTGCAATATCCATTTCTGATTATTGTATCACACAGCCCTTTCTTGTGTGCATCAGGAAATCTGCCTTTACGACAGAGGACTAGAGGCTCGAGATGGGGTGACTCCAGTTGGGGCCTGGCTGAAAACAGGGAGAAAGGCAGAACTGGGGGTCACATCTGAACTCCATATGACCTGTCTGAAGACTGTCCCAGTCCCAAGGGTGATAACATCAGGGAATCTCTGAGCAGAGGCTTGAGCCACGTGGGAGCCAGGGTGCTGTTAACCAGGAGCCAGTTCAGAGCAGGAGTTAAGTACAGGCTGGACCTTAGGGCAACAATCCAATTGCATGTTCTGGGTATGCCAGGTAAAAGTTGGGTCCAGGGTCCCAAGTTTGTCCATCCATTCATCCTTCCTTCCATCCATCCATCCATCCACCACTCATTCCACAAATACAGCCTGCGCACTTCCTGTGCACCTCACCCTGTCCAAGGCTTGGAGACACAACCCAGCCATGACGGAGAGAATCCATGACCCCTTGGCTCCTGGGACTCACATCCAGGGAAGAGACACAGCCCCAGAGTGAAAGAGCCTAGAAAGTTCTGGGGTCTGTTTGCTATGAACTGCAGCTGCCCAGGGCTCAGGAGGGAAGAACAGAGCAAGGCAGGCCATGCACAGCCCTTGATTATGCAGCCCACCTAAAATGCGCCAGGAGGAAGCAGATGCCTTCATTCCCTCTCACCGCCCCGCCTTTCCTTGACCAGGGCTTCGGTCAGCTGCACACCGTGGATGATGGAACAACACCGGATTCTGACATCATAACCACTGGTCCCTGTGCCGTACTCCTCTCCTGCGTGGCCCCAGCCCCATCACGACTGAATCCGGGGATCCTGTCCTCAACCCCTCTGCAGCCATGTGGACGAGGGGGAGGGGAGGGTGGGGTCCACGTGCCCGGCCACTGCACGGCCACTGAGGGTGCCCTCCCCTGTACCCCGCCACCCCACAGGGGAGTTGGGGAAATAACCTGGGATGGGGTGGGGGGATGAAGCCGCAGCCCTGGAGTCCGGGGCAGGAGACCCGTCTTGGACACCACTGAGCTGTCGATCCCTCTCTGACCCATGGTTCCCTCATCTCCAGGACTAAGCGGGCATCACTCCCGAGTGCATGGTGTACACGGAAGGCTGTGCTCCCCGCTGAGGTCCCGTGCTGGGACTAGGACGGGGTGAGCATGGATGGCACTCCCCAGTTTCCTCCAGGAAACGCACCCTCCTCCTCATTCCACAGGGAGGAAGGCTTCTCTGAAGCTTCGCCTGAAGTTGGGACGAAACCCTTCTTTGGGATCAACATTATTAAAGGTGGCACTAATCACCTCCGTCTTTGTGTTTGCACGTTATCAAGCCAGGGCAGCATGGGGTCAGCACTTTCACTCAGAAGGCAAGGGGACCCTCAGAGAGTCCCCAGAGGTCAAGAGCAGGCTTCTCCTATGAAGCCCTCTGTTTCCTGCACAGAGAGCCTTCTCCGGGGTGTCTCCAATTTCCCCAGATCCACCTCAGGGCGAAGTCTTGCATCGAATCCCCCAAAACAGCCTATTGTGGATCTGGCATGCAGGGGGGAGAGGAATCAGAACGTCAGTCTCTAATTAAAACTCATCAAGGAGAAATTAAATCTCCTCTTTAATGATGCCATTTGTTGTCATGGATACTAAGGGGGAATAAACACACTAATGAAAATGGATGGGGGAACTTTACATGCGGTGAAAACAGACTTCAAGAGCGGTGACTTGTCGCAACGTTTGCACAACTGGATTAGAAGGGTCCCATTTTATTCTGAATGCGGGCACCAGTAATTTCCACGGAAACAAGGAATAAATGGTTCAGAATTTATCTTTGGAATTAAATTTATAGAAAAAAAGTTTTTTGTTTTTTTTTTAATTTCCGAAACCGCCATAAAGAAGTGCGCAGTATGATGCAAACAAAACCCACGAGGTTTCTATGCTTCAGATTTCTTCCAGTGTAAGGGCTCTTAAAGATGGGTTTGGGTTGGGCACAGGAGTCCTGCACGTCACCAAGCCCTCGATTTACACATCAATTCTGAGCTTTAAATCCTCTAGCTTACCTCACTGGAGGAGCCTCAAACAGCTTCCCAAAGAATTAAGTTAATTGGGTTTGGTGTAAGGTTGGTGTCCTTCTGGCTGGAAACTTTCCCAGGCCTTCCTGGGTGCTGGTGGCCACCAGCCTCCCAGGTCACCCTGTTAGCCCAGACTTTAATTAGCTCTGGCGTCCTCTTCACGATGATAAATGCAGAGATGATAAATGGAAATGCAAATGACCGTGGAGTGGCTCAGCCATCAGCCAGAGCATCATTAATGCCTCCCCGCTGCCGAATCGATCACTGTCAGCAGTGCCTGCGTGCGGCGGGGCACATGGCTGCCGGCCAGGACGCCTTCCAGGGCCCCGGCAGGCCGGGCTTCGTAGGGTTTTCCTCCCCATATGCTCTGATTCATCTTTTGCTGAATATTTGTTTGGCAACCAGAGTTCCAATATATCTCCAGCTGAGATGATAACTATTTTGGGTCAATAAGCAAATAGCTAATTTAGAGCAAAATAAATACCAATAGGAAATTATTCTCCCACCATCAAGATCTGAAAGAAAGTCAGTGGAATGAATCTATCTGGCTTGTTTCAAAACTGAAAGGTCTACTTTGAAGCTGACTAGAATGTCGGCTCAAAAGAGAAAATCGTGATCTACAAGCCCAACTTGAAGGATTTTTTTTTCCAACTTGAAGGATTTTTTTTTCCCCAAGATCTTGAAGCACGAAATATTCTGCCCACAGTTGCAGGATTGTTCCCTCCAGGAAACTGGTGGGTTTACAAGGATGAGGCATCCCTTCTTTAACTAGAAACCCAGCCTGATTCCTCTGCGACATACCTCGCTGATGGCCCAGCCTATCTCTCGGGACAGCTGAAGGGCACCCCTTGTATTTGCAGAGTTCGCCTCATCTACAACTGCAACGATGGGCACGGGGTTTTCTTTAGCCTTTTTTAAACTGCCACAAAGACACACTATTCAAGGGGATCTCAACACGGCAGGACAGCAGTGAATCCTGTCCCCGCTTCCTTCTCTGCCTGCCCCCTGCCTGCCCCCCAAACCCCTCTCACCACCTTCTAACCCCGCGAACTCCTGTCCTCCCTCCACTCAGCCTGAGCATCTCTGTGGAGACCCGGCCTCCAGCTGGACAGATCATGTGACACCCAACAAAGAGGGCCCCGGGGCCTCAGGGCCAGCGTCCTGAAGAATCATGTGACAATGTCACCTCTGGCCACGTGTTACCTGCAAACCTCACTCCCACTGGGGCCAAAGTGGGCTTGAGTTTGGGCCACAGTATCCAAGATTCGAGAGATCCGTGCCTGGGGAGGCGTGCCTGAGCTCAGGAGCTCACAGCACACAGCCTCATCTGCGGTGGAGCCGCTCACAAGGCCCTCCCGCTTCAGCACTCACGCTCGGTGGGGTGAAGCCAGAAAGGAGACCAACGAGCTCTTGGTTTTCTCTCCAGGTCTGCCGCTTGTCCCCTGTTTCCATCTTCAAGACCAGCGCCTCCATCAACCCAGGTCTCACCGTGGAAGCCTGAGAGCAGAGAGCACAGGGCCTCGCGCTCCAGCCTCCATCCACGGTGCTGCAGGTACGGACAGCGAACACGCCCACTGCCCTCACCTCTCCCGACGGCACCCTGGTCTCGCCTCGGTCTTCCTCTTTCTCAACACCCTCCCCTCTTTGATCCGCACGACAGCCAGGCTGGCCTTTGGGAATGATGCCTCTGGTCACAGAGTCCCCTCCGTAGAATAGTTCCGCTTCTTTCCCACCGAGGACAGCATCCAAACTCTCGGCGCCTCCAGAGCCTCCGGGCGCAGCGGCCCCTCTGCTCCCTGTGCCCTGCCCCTGCCCACGTCCTCCAGCCGCTCAGGGCCTCTCTCCCTGCTCCCTCCTCACCTGCCCGGCTCTGTGTCAGGATGTGTCAGGACGGTCCACAGTGTCCTGGAGGCCTCGTCCGCCCGCTCCTCCTGCCGTCCCTGCCCAGCGAGGTCCACGTGACCACACGGCCCAGATAAACTGCACGGCGTGATCCAGCAGCCCCGCAGGTGGCTCCTGACCTTTGGGCACACGCATGAACTTAACAGCTGCTCGGCTCTTGTGTCGGCTTCTTTTTCCGCAGTCTGTAGATAATGGCAGTGGCCACCTCTCAGGGAGCTGACAAAGACGGGCCGATACGTGCAAAGGTGTGAGGCCCCTTTGGAGACTAGCAAGAGAAGTGTTTAACTTGCCTCCTACCAAACTTGATGGTCTCAGAATAAATCTCACTTGTCTGCAGGAGATTTCTTAGATCCCACGCTGACTTTATTTTCCAGAGTGTGGACTGCACCACTTCCTTCTTCTGCAAAGGGACCAGAGTCCTCTCCCATCGTGAGATGAGGGTTTCTTTCTCTTTTTTTACCCCATGAACGGGGAGGGTCCTGGGCTAGCCCAGTTCCGCCTGGGTGGCACTGGAACAGTCTGGTTGCCACCTTCGCTAGCCTGGCAGCTTCCTCTTGCCCCTTGGAGTGTTTACTCTTGGGATAGGCTCTCTGGCAGCATCCTACTGTGAGGGAGCCAAGCCTAGGGAGTGGCCAGCTGTGGGCTCTGAGTGAGCACCCAGGCCGTGGCCAGAGTCAACCCCAGGCAAGTGTGGCCAAGCTGCCCTCTCGGACACCTGGCCTGGAGGCCTCCGGCCTGTCCCAGCCCCAGGAACCCCTGACCGCAGGAGCAATGACAGTCCCACCAGGCCCCAGGAGCCCCTGGAACCCGGGAGTTCACAGCATTGAAGCCAGGAGTTTGGGGTGACCTGATCCACAGCAGTCGGGACAGATGCCCAGCGGGCTCTTGTGGCCTCTGGGATGGCCTTCTGTCTTCCCCGCCATCTCGTCCGGCACCGCCCAGCTGTGTCCCCTCCAGACTGGAGCCTCCCTCAGGGCAGGGCCCACCGCCTCGTCCTCAGCCCTGGGTGTGCCGGCACCTGGCAGGGTCTCCATGAACACTTGCAGCATCAGTGAGTGCTTACTTCTAATTGGTTTATGGCACCACGTCCCCTCCCGGCCCACGGGCGGTGTCCGTGCCCCATGGCACTCGGGAAGCTGGAGCGTGACTCTGGGAGCCTCAGCCGCTCGCAGCCCCACCGGCCACCCAAGGCACAGACCTTCCACACCCACCGGCCTCTGCTCGGCCCAGCGTGCTCTGACCCATGCCTTGTGGGGAGGAATTTAACCACGATTTCAATTACTTTTAAAAGTTTGTATCGGGGTGAATAGGACTTCACAAGGGCAACCTTGAATGGCAAGGCAACACCATCAAGTTTGAAGTTCCATTTTTCAAATCTCAAAACTATTATTCTGCTTAACAGGTGAATAATTTATAGATGTATCAGCCTAGAGACAATGAAGATAAAACGCTCCCCTCCTTTTAAGCATCACCTCCAGCCATGAACTATCTTGTAAAGGCACTGCTTTGTTATTAATAAAATTAACATCCTAACGTTGCATTTTACAGCAATACTTCCTTCCTCAGTAGAAAATCACGAAAACAACACTGAAGCCACCCGTAATTTCTCTGTAAAGTAAATAAAGGAAATGATTTCCATCTGACTCTAGGTTAAACATTTTATTTTGTTAGCACGATGAAAACAGAAATATAAGAGCAGACAAAATGTTTTGTTACCTTGGTGCCTATTAAGACTTTGGCTTCCTTTCTAGAGAGCGCTAGCCAATTTCAATAACATCAGGAACACGAGGAAATAAATTAGACATTTTAATTGTGAGATTATAACATACTGATGGAAGAGCTGGGAAGGAGCCAAAACAAATTTTAATGACAAAACAATAATCTAAGCAAAGTAGAAGGCATCAGGCTCTGTGGGCTTTGGAAGAAAATAAAGAAGCAGCATTAGGAACACCTCTGAATTTATCAAGCCAGTAAACTCTAGACAGCTTAAATTGTGGGTGAAGTTAACAAATATATTCGAGAAAATGCTGACTGCTTTAAGCAGTAAATCAAAAGCATAATTGGGCAAAATTTCATTGAGCCTTAATGACTGATGTTTCAGGTAACTACAAGAAAATTACATCCCTAAGGAAAATTTAGAAATTTCCTAATAGGGAGTCCATGGTGCCCAGTCATGTGTGATCATCAGCAAAGATTCATGGTGTTTTAAAACATATTAGTAGATTCACATCCTGTAGATGAGTCAGTCTTGGATGAAAGAATTTTACTTGTTAGATTTTCCAAACAATAAGTCTATTCTCAATATGCTTGGCAGCAGGGAGAAACTGGTAGAGGTTTTTTTTTATTATTATTAATTTGTTAATTTAGTGTGGATCTAGAGTTTTGTTAGGTAGATGATGCTTAACATTAGCAGAGAGGGGAAAAAAAATCTCAGACCCCTCCTCCTCCTACTTCAGGGGGCAAATCTTGCATCTGTTAAGGTAAACAGCAGGCTCTCCCTAGTTATTAATTTTATACATAGAAGTATATATATGTGTCAGTCCCCGTCTCCCCGTTCATCCCACCACCCTCCCCTCCTTGGTGTTCATACGTTTGTTCTCTACATGTCTCTCTATTTCTGTTTTGCAAATAAGATCATTTATTGATTCTGTTAGAACCTGACTAGCCCTTGAATGCCTCCTTCCTAAAACACGTGACCATGTGTCTTCAGATCTGACCAAACACAGTCAAGGCAGGTGATCACCCACCCTCGCTTCTGCTACCTGAGTGGCTGTGCTGTATGCAGAGACCACAGCCCTCACCCAGGGGTCTGATACAGAACAGCCCACCCCTGACTGCAAAGACCACCGCGGAGAGAGGAGAGAGGCGGGCTGGTCTAGGCAACGCTCACCTGACCTAACAACTTGCACGTCAACTTTGTTCAAATGTGGTTTGCTGCTGCTGCTAAGTCGCTTCAGTCATGTCCGACTCTGTGCTACCCCACAGACAGCAGCCCACCAGGCTCCCCCGTCCCTGGGATTCTCCAGGCAAGAACACTGGAGTGGGTTGCCATTTCCTTCTCCAAGGCATGAAAGTGAAAAGTGAAAGTGAAGTCGCTCAGTCGTGTCCGACTCCTAGCGACCCCATGGACTGCAGCCCACCAGGCTCCTCCGTCCCTGGGATTTTCCAGGCGAGAGCACTGGAGTGGGTGCCATTGCCTTCTCCACAAGTGTGGTTTACATGCTATAAAATTCACACACACAAAGAGCGCAACTGGATGGCTTTTGATTGTCTCCCGGGAAGTTACTCCCATCACAATGCACAACCCTTCAATCTCTCCAGGAAGAGCTCTTGGGTCTCCTACCAACCAACAGATGCCTCATCAGGCCAACGTTGGTCAGCTTTCTCTCCGTGCAGATTTATTTTGCCTGTTGTTGGATTTCTTGTGAATGAAATTACACCATATTTAGTCCCTGGCGTGAGATCAGTAAGTCATTTATTTTTATTGCTGAATATTTAGAAAACTAAGAGATGGCATCCAGTCCCATCAATTCATGACAAATAAATGGGGGGAAAATGGAAACAGTGGCAGATTTTATGTTCTTGGGCTCCAGAATCACCGCAGACACTGACTGTGGCCATGAAATTAAAAGACACTTGCTCCTTGGAATAAAAGCTATGACCAACCTAGGCAGCATATGAAAAAGCAGAGTCATCAATTTGCCAACAAAGGCCCATATAGTCAAAGCTGTGGTTTTTCCTGTAGTCATGTACAAATATGAGAGCTGGACCATAAAAAAAGCTGATCACCAAAGAATTGATGCTTTAAAATTGTGGTGCTGAAGAAAACTCTTGAGAGTACCATGGATAGCAAGGAGATCAAACCGATCAATCCTAAAAGAAATCAATCCTGAATATTCATTGGAAGGACAGATGCCGAAGCTGAAGCTCCAACGCTTTGGCCACCTGATGTGAAGAGCTGACTCACTGCAAAAGACCCTGATGCTGGGAAAGACTGAAGGCAGGAGGAGAAGGGGGCAAAAGAGGATAAGATAGTTGGATGGCATCACCGACTCAAAGGACATGAGTTTGAGCAAACGCCAGGAGATAGAAGGGGACAGAGAAGCCTGGCTTGCTGCAGTCCACGGGGCTGCAAAGAGCTGGACGTGACTGAGGGACTGAACGACAGATCGCTGCGTGGTTGAGTACTCTGTGTGCTTGAGTACTCTGCATGGTTGAGTACTCTGCGTGGTTGAGTACTCTGCGTGGTTGGGTACTCTGCGTGGTTGGGTACTCTGCATGGTTGAGTACTCTGCCATGGGTTTGTCTATCCGTCTACTGATAAACTAGTGGGCTATATCCACTCTGGGAAATACTCTTATACACACAAAACTCTTATACACATCATTTTTTTGGACAAAACTTTTCATTCCACTGAAATAATTAGTTAAGAGTGGGCCCTGTACCAAATATGTGTTTAATTTTATACTTGCTTCACCAATGATCATACCATTTTACACTCCCAACAACAGAGTAAAATCTGCTGTACCCTCTTTAACATTTCACACTGTTAATCTTTTATATTTTGGTGGGATTTAGGATCATTATGAATTTAACCTGTGTATACCTGACAACTCAGAATGGGAAGCATCTTTCATTTGCTGATCATCATCATATATCTTCTTTTAAGCAATAGCTAGTCAAATAGCTTGCTCAGTCTTTAATTAGAATGTGTGTCCTGTTACCAGTTTTTGGCACAGCACAGTATCATTGACCTGAGACCCCAGAACTCATTTGCTTTACAACTGGAAGTTTGTACCTTTTGACCTCCTCCACCCATTTTTGCCTACCGCCTACCCCCTACCTCTGACAACCACCAATCTCTTCTCTGTATCTACAAGCTTTTTTGTTTGTTTTGTATTTTTTTCAGATCCGCATGTAAATGAAATAATATGGTATTTGTCTTTGAGAAGTGATTTTTCATCACTGCTTCGTTTGTCTACATATGTGTATATACCTCTGTATTCCACAAACACGGGAGACCTGGGCTTGATCCCTGGGTTGGGAATGTCTCCCGGAGAAGGGAAAGGCCACTCACTCCCACGTTCTGACCTGGAGAATTCCATGGTCTGCATAGTCCCTGGGGTTGCAAAGAGTTGGACACGACTGAGTGAGTTTAACTTCAAAGTCCACAAATATATACATATATTTGTGTGGATATATGTATATAGTTACATATATTTGTGAATATATGCATATATATGAATATACATATTCACATAGGGACAAAGACTTGTACCCAGATTTTACCGATGTATATACACTCTGGATACAGGTTTTGGGTCATAATTATGCACTGTGGCTCTTTACTCCCAGGCTGTGACTTGCTTCTTTATGCCTTTGACATTGTCCTTTGAAGGGCATGACATTTTTAAGCTGATAAAATCTAGTTGATCATTTTGATTAAAAAAAAAAAAACACTAAGATCATGGCATTTGGTCCCATCACTTCATGGCAAATAGATGGGGAAACAATGGAAACAATGCGAGACTTTATTTTCTTGGGCTCCAAAATCACTGCTGATGGTGACTGCAGCCAAGAAGTGAAAAGATGCTTGCTCCTTGGAGACAAAGCTATGACCAACCTAGGCAGTATATTAAAAAGCAGAGACATTACTTTGCCAACAAAGATCTGTCTAATCAAAGCTATGGTTTTTCCAGTAGTCAGACCATAAAGAAGTCTGAGCACCAAAGAATCGATGGTTTTGAACTGTGGTGTTGGAGAAGATTCTTGAGAGTCCCTTGGACTTCAAGGAGATCAAACCAGTCAATTCTCTAGGAAATCAACCCTGACTATTCATTGGAAGGACTGATGCTGAGGTTGAAGCTCCAGTACTTTGGCCACCTGATGCAAAGAGCTGACTCACTGGAAAAGACCCTGATGCTGGCAAAGATTGAAGGCGGTGACAGAGAATGAGATTGTTGGATGGCATCACTGACTCAATGGACATGAGTTTGAGCAAGCTCCGGGAGATGGGGGAGAACAGGGAAGCCTGGCATGCTGCAGTCCATGGAATTGCAAAGAGTTGGACACGACTAAGCGACTGAACAACAATAACAAATGAACCTTGGGAATTAAGATAAATGTTTTGTGGCTTGCAGGAAGTAATGAGTTTGTATTATCTAATCCAAAGCTGCAACAAGAGAAAATTAAGTAAAAATGTAACAATTAGCTGATTTATTCCAGGTAGATAACTGATTCAGGTCATTATGTTCTTATAGTTAAATTACTTGGATTGATACAATCAACTTGACTCTTCTTGACTAAATCTTGACAAAATAGCAACATACCTACTGAATCTCCACTGTACCTGCTATCATGTAGACATAGATTGAGATGTAATCTTTGAGAAAATAATTACAGCTTCAACATTCTTTTCTCCACTCCTTTTATTAATGCACTATTAGTCCCACATTTGTATGTGTTGTTAGGCAAATTATTTTTGTTGATTTAAGAACTTCTCAGTAAGGGACTTGGAAGTTGCCAATCCAACCTGTCAACAAGAGAAATGCTGGGCAGACTGAACAATGAGCAGTTCTTGAGACTATAATGGGGAGGATGACCCAGGGGGAAATGCTGCCATCAAGGCTGGAGAGTCAGAGAGGTGATACAGAGAGGCAGGACTTTCTTGGAGAAGATGCAGAAGCAGAGACCTTCCTTGAGACCGGTGTCAAGGTAGGAAGACCTGGGCTGCAAGTGAAGAACTGCTGGGGGCTCAGTACGGACAAGTTGCGCTAAAAAGTCTGAGAACTGAAGGTATTCTGGAGAAGACTCACCACTCCAGAAGCCATTAACAACATCTGTGATTCATGGGAAGAAGTCAGAATATCAGCATTCATAGGCGATGGGCTTCCCCAGTGGCTCAGACAGTAAAGCTTCTGCCTGCAGTGCTGGAGGCCTGGGTTCGATCCCTGGGTTGGGAAGATCCCCTGGAGAAGAAAATGGCAACCCACTCCAGTACTCTTGCCTGGAAAATTCTATGGACTGAGGAGCCTGGTGGGCTGCAGTCCATGGGGTCGCAAAGAGCTGGGCACGGCTGAGCGACTTTACTCACTCACTAACAGGCGTTTGGAAGAAGCTGATTCTAATCCCCATGCATGACTTCGCAGGTGTCAGGACTTCAGAGGAGGAAGTAAGCACAGATGGTGGAAATACTGAGGGAACTAGAATTTTAAGTGGAGCCTGAAGGTGTGACTCAGCTGCTGTGATCTCATCATGAAACTTGAATACATAAGGAATGGCTTCTTATGGATGAACAGGAAGGTGGCTCCTTCAGTTGGAGTCTGCTAGTGAAGATGTAAAACTTGCTGATAGCATAACAAAGAATCCCGAATGTTATAGAAACTTGGTTGATAAACCAGCAGCAGGGCTTGAGAGGACTGACTTCACCTTTGCAAGACCTACTGTGGGCAAAATGCTATCAAATAACATTGACATGCTATGGAGAAATCGTTAGTAAAAGGAAGAGTCAGTCAATGGGACAAGCTGTGTTATTACGTTACTTTAGGATGCAGCCACCCCAGCCTTTGGCAGCCACCATCCTGCTCAGCCAGCAGCCATCAACACCGAAACAAACCCTTCACCAGCAAAGAGATTGCAACTTGCTGAAGGCGAAGAGGATGCTTAGTATTTTTTGGTGAAAAAGTATTTTTAATTAAGGTATATACCTTGTTTTTTTTAGCCATAATCCTATGGTACACTTAATAGACCACAGGATAGTGTAAACATAACTTACATGCTGCAGGAAACCAAAACATTTGTGTGACTTGCTTTATTATGATGTTTGCTTTACTGCAGTGGACTGAAACCAAACCCAAAATCTCTCTGAGACATGCCTGTAACTAGAGGGAGAAAAATATACCATGCTAAGGCTAATCAAAAGAAGGTAGGAGTGGCTATGTTGATTTAAGGCAAAAGAAACCTCAAAGCAAAAAAATTATCAGGGATAAAGGGCATTGCATAATGAGAAAGAGGTTTATTCTTCAAGAAAATATAAAAATCCTTAACATGTACGTGTCTAAAACAGAGCATAAAACTGCCTGAGACACAAGCCAACAGAACCACAGGGAGAAAGAGATGAGTGCACCTCCAAACCCGGGGACTTCAGCATCCTTCCGTCACAAACGGGCAGATGCAACAGGCAGAAAATCAGTGAGGATAGAGTGGAACTCAACAACGCCATCAATCAACTGGATATAATCGACATCTATAGACTACTTCATCCAATAACATCACATTCTCAAGCTCACATGGAACATTCATCAGATAGACCACACTGGGCCATAAAACATGTCTTTAAAAATGTAAAAGACCATATTAGAATTGAACTAAAAATAAATAACAGAAAGATAACTGGAAAACCCCCAAATATTAATACATGGATATTAAACAATACACTTCTAATTAACAGACGACTTGAAGAAAAATCTCAAAAGTAAGAAGTATTTTTAGCTAAATGAAAATGCATCTATGAGTGCTTGGTCACTTCATCACACTTGACTCTTTGCAACCCTGTGGACTGTAGGCCGCTGGGGTCCTCTGTCCATGGGATTCTCCAGGCAAGAATACTGCAGTAGGTAGCCACGCCCTCTTCCAGGAGAGCTTCCTCACCCAGGAACTGAACCCAAGTCTCCTGTGGCTCCTGCACTGCAGGTGGATTATTTACTGCTGAGCCATTACAGAAACCTGAAAAGTACTTTTAGCTAAATGAAAATGAAAACAGAACTTAACAGAATGTGTGGAACGTGGTAAAAGCAGTGCTTAGAGGAAAATATACAGCACTGACTCATATATTAAAATGAAAGAAGAGCCAAGATCAATCATCTAAATTTCCATCTTAGGAAAGCAAATTAAATCCAAAGTTAGCAAAAGAAAATAAATAATAAGAATTAGAGCAGAAATCAATAAAACTTAAAATAGAAAACCAATAGATAAAATCACAAACCAAATCTATATAGCAGAAAAACCAAAAAAAACTAGTCCTTTGAAAGATTGATAAAAGCAATAAAACTCTAGTCAGGATAACCAAGAAAAAAAGAGGACACACATTGCTAATACCAGAAAGAAATGAGAAAACATAGCTACAGATCCAGTGGGTATTAAAAAGATAATAAAGAAATACTATGAACCGCTCTGGGCTTCCCTGGTACCTCAGTTGGTAAAGAATCCACCTGCAATGCAAGAGACTCCAGTTGGATTCCTGGGTTGGGAAGATCCCCTGGAGAAGGGATAGGCTACCAACTCCAGTATTTTGGGGCTCCCCTTGTGGCTCAGCTGGTAAAGAATCTGCCTGCAATGTGGAAGACCTGGGTTCAGTCCCTGGGTTGGGAAGATCCCCTGGAGAAGGGAAAGGCTATCCACTCCTTTTCTGGCCTGGAGAATTCCATGGACTATATTGTCCATGGGGTTGCAAAGAGTCAGACACAACTGAGTGACTTAAAACAAACAAACAAACAAAAAAAAACAACCATTTCATGGTCACAAATTTGATAACGCAGATGAAATGAACCAATTTTTTCAAAAACTCAATCTTCCAAAATTCACAACAAATATAAATAGGCCCATAATCTCTTTTAAAATGATTAAATAATTAATAGCCTTCCAAAATAGAACCTGCCAGACCCAGATGCGTTCATT
Source organism: Bos taurus (assembly GCF_002263795.3). Taxonomy (NCBI): domain Eukaryota; kingdom Metazoa; phylum Chordata; class Mammalia; order Artiodactyla; family Bovidae; genus Bos; species Bos taurus. The sequence goes on along the minus strand of NC_037347.1, from coordinate 70,215,203 downwards.
GATGGATTCTACCAAACGATCAAGCAAAAAAAAACTTACCAATTCTCTACAATCTCTGCCAGATGATAGAAGCAGAGGAAATGTTTCCTGACTGATTCTATGAGATCAGCATTAGAGCAATATCAAATCAGAGAAACACATTACAAGAAAACTCCAGGCCAATATCTCCCATGAGCTTAGATGCAAAAAATTCTCAATAAAACAGTACCACTGTAAATCCAATAATGTATAAAAAAATTAACACCTCAGTCAAGTGGAATTTATCTGTTATCCAAGGCTGCTTCAACGCTCAAAAATCAGTTACTGTAATACCTCACATTCAGCTCAGTTTATTCACTCAGTCATGTCTGACTCTTCATGACCCCACAGACTGCAGCACACCAGACCTCCTTGTCCATCACCAACTCCTGGAACTTGCTCAAACTCATGTCCATTGAGTCAGTAATGCCATTCAACCATCTCATCCTCTGTTGTTCCCTTCTCCTCCTGCCTTCAATCTTTCCCATCATCAATCCTTCTAATGAATATTCAGGACTGATTTCCTTTAGGATTGATTGCTTTGATCTTGCTGTCCTGGGACTCTCAAGAGTCTTCTCCAACACCACAGTTCAAAAGCATCAATTCTTCAGTGCTCAGTTTTCTTTATGGTCCAACTCTCACATCCATACATGATGACTGGAGAAATCATGTACCTTTGTCAGCAAAGTAATGTCTCTGCTTTCTAATATGCTGTCTAGGTTGGTCATAGCTTTTCTTCCAAGGAGCAAGTGTTTTTTAATTTCATGGCTGCTATCACCATCTGCAGTGATTTTGGAGCCCAAGAAAATAAAGTCTGTCACTGTTTCCATTGTTTCTTCATCTATTTGCCATGAAGTGATGAGACCAGATGCCATGATCTTAGTTTTCTGAATGTTGAGCTTTAAGCCAACTTTTTCACTCTCCTCTTTCAGTTTCATCAAGAGGCTCTTTAGTTCCTTTTCACTTTCTGCCATAAGGGTGGTGTCATCTGCGTATCTGAGGTTATTGGTATTTTTCCCGACAATCTTGATTCCAGCTTGTGCTTCATCATGGCATTTCACATGATGTACTCTGCATAGAAGTTAAATAAGCAAAGTGACAATATACAGCCTTGATGGATGCCTTTCCCAATTTTGAACCAGTCTATTGTTCCATGTACGGTTCTAACTGCTGCTTCTTATCCTGCATACAGGTTTCTCAGGAGGCAGGTAAAGTGGTCTGGTATTTCCATCTCTTTAAGAATTTTCCACAGTGTGGTACGATCGACACAGTCAAAGGCTTTAATGTATTCAATGAAGCAGATGTTTTTTTTTGGAATTCTCTTGATTTTTTCTATGATCCAACAGCTGTTGACAATTTGATCTCTGGTCTCTGCCTTTTCTAAATTCAGTTTGAACATCTGGAAGTTCTTGGTTCACATATTGTTGAAGCCTAGCTTGGAGAATTTTGAGCATTACTTTGCTAGTGTGTGAAATAAATGCAACTATGGATGTCACATTAACAGGCTAAACAAAACTCACATGATGAGATCAACAGATGGACAAACATCATTTGACAAAATCCAACAAGTCAATTCATGATAAACATTCTCAGTAAACTAGAGATAGAGGGGGAACTTCCTCAACTTAATAAAAAAACATCTACCGGAAGCCCTGCAACTAGCATCGTGCTTAGGGTGAGAAGCTTGAGGCTTTCTCACCAGTAATATGGCAAGGATGTCCTCTCTCTTCACTCCTTTCAACATCATGGAAGTACCTATGTATGCAATAAGACAAGAAAAGAAAAGGGGAAAAAAGCAGAATACAGGCTAGGAAGAAAAAAATAAAATTGACCTTGATCACAGATGACATGATAGTCTGTATAGATAATCTGAAATTCTACCAAAACCTCTGGAACTAACAGTCCATTACAGCAAGTTTCAGAATACAAGGTTAATATGAAAAACTCCATTGTTTTTCATTATGCCAGGAATAAAAAAGTGGAATTTGAAATAAAAATATACATATAGGAAAATTACATAAGCACTCCCTGCAAATGAAACAGCTTGGTATAAACCAAGCAATATGTATGTTAGATCCACATGAGGGAATTACTAATTCTGATGAATGAAATCAAAGAACTAAATAAATGCAATGTTCCTGCTCACAGATAGGAAGATCGAAAATTGTCAAGACATCAGTTTTTCCCAAGTTGATCAAGAGATTCATGTAATACCAGTCAGAATCCTAGCAAGTAATTTTGGTGGATACCAAAAAACCTTATTCTATAGTTTATTTGGAGAGGCAAAAGAAAGAAAAGAAAAAAGAATAGCCAACACAATACTGATCAGATCAGATCAGATCAGTCGCTCAGTCGTGTCCGACTCTTTGCGACCCCATGAATCGCAGCACGCCAGGCCTCTCTGTCCATCACCAACTCCCGGAGTTCACTGAGACTCACGTCCGTCAAGTCAGTGATGCCATCCAGCCAGAGGATGCTCTGTCGTCCCCTTCTCCTCCTACCCCCAATCCCTCCCAGCATCAGATTGTTTTCCAACGAGTCAACTCTTCGCATGAGGTGGCCAAAGTACTAGAGTTTACTGAAGGAGAAGAATAAAGTTGTAGGGCTTACACTGCTCGATTTCAAGACTTACTGTAAAGCTATAATAATCAACATAAAGTGGTATTAGAGAAAGAATAGACAGATAGATAGATGGGACATCACGGAGAGCCCCCAAAACACCCACATACACACAGTCGATGGATTTCTGGCAAAAGAACAAAGGCAAAATAATGGAGCAAAGACAGTCTTTTCAACAAATGGCACTGGGAGAGGTCAACATCAGCAGGCAGAAAACTGGATCTGGACGCAGACCGTAAAGCCTTCTCAAAAATTATCTCAAAGTAGATCACAGACCTAAGTGTAAAACCTGAAACTATAAACTCCTAAATATAACACAGGAGAAAACCTAGATGTCGCTGGGTGTGGAGATGAATGCTCAGATTAGCCATGGGCACAGTTCATGAAGGAGAGAATTGACTGGCTGGACTCTGATCAGATCAGACAATTCTGCTCCGTGAAAGATGATGTCAAAAGAGGAAGAAGACAAGCCACAGAGGGAGAGGAAATGTTTGCCAAGGACAAAGACATGTCTCAAACAGGATCGCTAGCCAATATACACAAAGAACTCTTTGGAATTTAATGATAAGAAAACAACTCAAAGAAACATTGCCAGTGATTTTAACTGATACTTTGTCAAAAAAGATACACAGACGGCAGCTAAGTGTATGAAAAGATGCTCCACCTCCTATGTCATTAGGAAACACAAGCTAAAATGAGATACATTGTATACCTATTGCTGCTGCTAAGTCACTTCAGTCGTGTCCGACTCTGTGTGACCCCATGGACGGCAGCCCACCAGGCTCCCCCGTCCCTGGGATTCTCCAGGCAAGAACACTGGAGTGGGTTGCCATTTCCTTCTCCAATGCGTGAAAGTGAAAAGTGAAAGGGAAGTCGCTCAGTCATGTCTGACTCTTAGCGACCCCATGGACTGCAGCCTACCAGGCTCCTCCGTCCATGGGATTTTCCAGGCAAGAGTATACCTATTAGAGTAGCCAAAATCCAGAACACCGACAACGGCAAATTCTAGTGGGACGTGGGGCAACACAAACTCTCATACCACTGGGAATGCAAAACGGTGCCTCGGCTTTGAAAGACAGGCGGTACTTTCTTAAGAAATTCAATATAACCTCTCTGGAGTACCCAGCCATTCTTTCAGACTTTCCTCCACCTCTGGTCCAGGATGGCATTTGGGTGTGGGGGGTGGGCAAACCGTCTCCTGGGGGCAGGAATGGACAGGAGCCTGGTGCCAGGTCAGGTCCCTATGGTGAAGCATCGGTGAAGCTTCCCTATGGTGAAGCGTCGGTGAAGCGTCCCTATGGTGAAGTGTCCAGAGAACAGACTGATGATCGCTGAGACGCAGACGTGCTGGCTGGCATTTGGAGCAAGACGCTGGCCTTCTTCTCCAGAGGCAATTGTACAACCATTTCCTTTTCTGTCCAAAAGGTTGTGGCCCCTCGTGCCACCCGCTCTCCACCGCACCCCACGCCCCTGCACAGGGCCACCCTGTCCCGTGGGAGCATCGCAGGCATCCCAGAGCTCTGCCAAAGACCCTCCGGCTGCTGCTCCTTCCTGCTCCAACACTGAGCCACACCCGGACACCAGGGGCTGCTCTGAACGTCTCTGTGTCTCTCCCACTCTCTCCTCTCCCTTCTTCCTCCAGGGAAGCTCAGGCCGCTTCTTCTCCAGAGATAGGTCTGCTATGTCAGGGCCCTCTGGTCCTGGGCTGAGCTCTGGAAGCACATTGGACTCTTCTCTCCATGGTGGAGGTGGGCTCTGAGCTGGGCCCTCCTGGCCTGGCTTTGTCATCCTGGGTAAATGGCTTCAATATGCAAAAAAGTATCACCTCAGTGCTGAGAACAAGCCTGACCTAGTGTAAGAACACGATTGACCGCGGTCACCTGTGAGCTGCCCAGGGCTGGTGGAACCCTCCAGTTCAGTCCAGTTCAGTGGCTCAATCATGTCCGACTCTTTGCAACCCCATGGACTTCAACACGCCAGGCCTCCCTGTCCATCACCAACTTCTGGAGTTTACCCAAACTCATCTCCATTGAGTCGGTGATGCCATCCAACCATCTCCTCCTCTGTCGTCCCCTTCTCTTCCTGTCTTCAATCTTTCCCAGCACCAGGGTCTTTTCCAATGAGTCAGCTCTTCATGTCCGATGGCCAAAGTATTGGAGTTTCAGCTTCAACATCAGTCCTTCCGGTGAATAGGAACCCTCCAGATACATATCCAGTGCAGGCGGCCCACAGCTGCTGCTTCCTCGTGTTAACTGCTCGCCCTCCCGCCTTCTGTCTACACCATGCACACTCGGGTCATGGCCACCACTTGATTAGACTAAACCACACAGGCATGCAGACGCTGACATCTCTTAATGGAATAGTATTACAGATAAGAACAGCGCTGATGGCTATTGTTGCTGAACTGCTTTCTGGGCTCCCATCCCTCACAACAAGGCTTTCCAGGCAGCACAGTGGTAAAAATCCGCCTGCCAATGCAGGAGATGCAGGAGACGTGGGTTTGATCCCTGGGTCGGGAAGATCCCTGGGTTGGGAGAAGGAAATGGCAACCCCCTCCAGTATTCTCATCTGGAAAATCCCATGGACAGAGGAGCTTGGAGGGTTACAGCCCATGGGGTCTCAAAGAACTGGACACAACCGAATGCACACACACACACACATCCTGACGGACGGCTGGCTGCGAGCTCACCCGCCTGACTGTCCGTCTCGTCCTTCAGTCAGTTCAGTCGCTCAGTCGTGTCCGACTCTTTGTGACCCCATGAACTGCAGCACGCCAGGCCTCCCTGTCCATCACCAGCTCCCGGAGTTCACCCAAACTCACATCCATTGAGTCAGTGATGCCATCCAGCCATCTCATTCTCTGTCGTCCTCTTCTCCTGCCCCCAATCCCTCCCAGCATCAGAGTCTTTCCCAATGAGTCAACTCTTCGCAGGAGGTGGCCAAAGTACTGGAGTTTCAGCCTCAGCGTCAGTCCTTCCAATGAACACCCAGGACTGATCTCCTTTAGGATGGACTGGTTGGATCTCCTTGCAGTCCAAGGGACTCTCAAGAGTCTTCTCCAACATCACAGTTCAAAAGCATCAATTCTTAGGCACTCAGCTTTCTTTATAGTCTAACTCTCACATCCATACATGACCACTGGAAAAACCATAGCTTTGACTAGCTAGACCTTTGTTGGCAAAGTAATGTCTCTGCTTTTTAATATGTTTTCTAGGTTGGTCATAGCTTTCCTTCCAGGAAGTAAGTGTCTTTTAATTTCATGGCTGCAATCACCATCTGCAGTGATTTTGGAGCCCCCCAAAATAAAGTCTGACACCATCTCCACTGTTTCCCCATCTACTTCCCAAAAAGTGATGGGACCAGATGCCACGGTCTTCATTTCCAAGGCAAACCATTCAATATCACGGTAATCCAAGATTATGCCCCAACCAGTACTGCTGAAGAAGCTGAAGTTGAACGGTTCTATGAAGACCAACAAGACCTTTTAGAACTAACACCCCAAAAAGATGTCCTTTTTATTATAGGGGACTGGATTGCAAAAGTAGGAAGTCAAGAAACACCCGGAGTAACAGCAAATTTGGCCCTGGAGTACAGAATGAAGCAGGGCAAAGGCTAATAGAGTTTTGCCAAGAGAATGCACTGGTCATAGCAAACACCCTCTTCCAACAACACAAGAGAAGACTCTACACATGGACATCACCAGATGGTCAACACTGAAATCTTTTCCTTAGAGAACACTTACAAGGCTCCAAGGAGCTGAGCTCCCTGGACAAGGTCACCCATGTACTGTCACGCAGCTGGAATGGAGCAAAATGTAGAGCTGGATTGATTGACAGCTTGAGGCCTTAACTCTCTGAAATGTACTAGCATCATGTATGCGAAGCTCTAAGGGTGAAATTTCGGCAGAACCTTCTCTCCGGGTGTGCTCCAATCGTGTCACACAACAAGTGATATCCCCAGGCGGGAGCGATCCTCGTGAGGACCAGCACCCCTGCCTCTCGCCTGTTCGTCCTTTTCAGCCAGAGCAGAAGGACAGTCCTGAGTTGGACAGGTCTCCTCCTCCACGACTCCACAGACTATTACGGAAGCGGTTTCCAGATACCAGTTAAAGACAGCAGCATAGGCGTTTCAGGACTTTACATTCTTCGTCAAGGATTCAGAACATGACAAAAGTATCTCTTTGGGGGAAGCAATGATACACTTACTGTGCTGGAAAATGAAGGATTCAAGCAACAGAAGCACATTTTCAAAACTGCATAGAAGCACACGTTCACATGCAGTGAGATTCGCTCAGCTGTCCTACCCTTTGCGGCCCCGTGGGCTGCAGCCTGTCAGGCTCCCCTGTCCATGGGGTTCTCCAGGCAAGAATCCTGGCGTGGGCACACAGGCTCCACCACACTATTCTGCACCCATGCGTGTATTCACGTGTACAAAATCGCCCAGTGTGGGCTGTGCCAAGCATGTAGATCAAGGCGGGAGCAGCTCCCACCCAGGGCACAGGCGGCACTTGACACCGAGTCTGTTAACAGTTACCACCTCTGAGTGGCAGAAGTATGGGCGGTACCCACCATTTTAGAAATATGCGCCTTGATTTTCTTAATCTGTTGGGTTGAGCACACACTACTTTTATAATCAGAAAAGTACAAATTCAATTTCTCTTTTTAAAAAAATAAGGGAACCAAACACACGAGATAAAACTATGATTTCTTCTGCAGTTTGTACTGGGCCTGTGAAATTCTAGTCGGATGGCATCACCGATTTGATGGACATGAGTTTGAGCAAGCTCCAGGAGTTGGTGATGGGCAGGGAGGCCTGGTGTGCTGCAGGCCATGGGGTTGCAAAGAGTCAGACACAACTGAGCGACTGAACTGAACTGTAAAATTCTGAACTATATTCATACAGGGCAAGCATCATGAAACTCACAAGAATTATTATGATTTTTTAAAAGCACCTGTGCTCTCACTTTTAAAAAATACAGTGGGTCTGTGTGTTTACATGTGAATTTCCGGGGGTGACCAAACTTTGTATTTTACTTAACATCAAAGATGATGCAGCTCATTTGGAAGAGTGGGTCAGTGCCAATGCTTTCATTTCCCCCTTTGCAGAATGTTGACCCCTGCTACTGTGACAGAAAGACAACCAGCTAAACTAATAGCCCCTTTCTCTGCTCATCAAGCCTCTCATTAACAATTAATTGGACTAGAAGTTCATAGGCCATTATTGCTGTGTCAATGAGATGCCCATGAGGCCGGGAGGCTGAAACGGAATGACCCACTCAGGTGATAAATAATTTCCAGCGGAGACTCGCCTTACCTCACAGAGGTCATGGTCCTGGCCGCAGAAGGCGCCACCGGCTGCCCCTTGGACAGGAGCAGACGAGTCTCTCTTATCAGACAAGCTAATTTAAGCTCCGAAACCTAAAACGTGTGAAACACCATCTCGGGGCAAACAAGAGATGCGGTCGTTGTGTCTAGAGACTGACACGTGCTCCCGAGTGTCTCACGACAAAAAAGGAGTCCAGGGTCTGGCTGGGTTCAGGCCACCCCTGGTGGTGAGCGGGTATTTCGGGCTCCCCAAGCCTCCCTGCGTGTCACCCCCAAGGACACGGGACCCTCTGACAGCGTGACCGAAATGGATTGGGACGCCTTCCTAGTTTAACTCGTTTATTCACGTCACTTCTGCAGGAAGGAAGCAAATCTCACTTAGGACTGGAGTCTGAGACGTCCGAGCGTCTCAGACACTGTCATTTCACACCAAGCTCGTTACAGACTCTAATGGGCCGTGCTGCTCTCAGCCACCCGGGAGGTGTCCCAGCTATAAACTAAGACAGAACCAACAACATGTCAAGTTAACTGAAGCAGGGGAAGATCTGACTACCAAAAAGTACTGAAAAAGAACATGAAATGCAGGTGATGGTTGGTGCTGGGCACTGTGCCTGTCTTCTTTTTCAGAAGCTTCCCAGAAAGTGGGAAGTAGGTTCTTTCAACTTTATTACATTCTCCAGCAGACCCTGCCAAAGGGTAGACAGTTCCGTGAAAACCGACTGAAATGGATCCGTGTGGAACTGAGTTCAGTGTGGGCAATAAGTTAAGTCAAGCTAGCAGAATTCGTCATGAAGCGGTAGAGTTGGTTACTCTGGCATTTCATCTGTGGGCTGCACCCTGCAGAACAGCGTTTTCTGTCTGAGAGGCTACGGGCCAGCTCAGGATGCCCTCGGGAGGTGATCTCGCCTCTCCCCGCAACCACCACCCCATCTTCAAGGATGGCGCCACATCTGTTCTCACTGAGAACCAAGAAGATTGGTCCCTTCTTGTCCTTATTCCTCCATCAATGGAGACCGTGCTCATGGCCACATGCCAGCCCCCTGGTCCCTGGGAAGAGGCTGGGACTTCTGCCCCCCAGAACCCCAGCTCCCTGTCTTGCCAGGGTTATACTCAAATGCACGGGGGGTCCCAGCTGGAGCCTGGGGGGCCGAGGATGAGGCTGGGGGACAGAGCCTTGACCACACCCTAGAGATGGCAGAAGGAGCATGCCCCACTTTCTGGAAGCCTGTGCGGGTCACATCACGCTTCCCCAAGCCATGGAGAGGGAGGGCTGGGTACACCCATGGTGCCCGTCCTCTGGCGACGACGGCTCCACAGGCCACGTGTCTCCCGATACTGGATCAGACAGGACTCTGGGTGTGCCTGTGACGTGTTTCTGGACATGGTTAGCATTTGCATTGGTGGGCTGAGCAAATCAGGTAGTCCCCAGGGTTGGTGGACTTGCCCAGTGCTTGGAGGGTCTGAACAGGGATAAGGCAGAGAAAGGGCAGAGTCCTGCTCTCCACTGGGCTGGTGGGCTGGGACCCTGGATTTCTCCTGCCCTTGGGCTGGGACTCACATGGTCAGTTCCCCTGGTTCTCAGGCCTTTGGACTAGACTGGAACTGCCGCACTGGCTCTCCTGAGGCTCCAGGCCATCTCGGTCTTCATCAGCACAGGAGCCGGTTCCCTAGAGTAAGCCTACCTTTCCGTCTATGTTTCCATCCATTATCTACCATCTGCAATACAGGAGACCCAGGTTCATTCCCTGGGTCAGCAAGATCTCCTGGAGAAGGGAATGGCTACCCGCTCCAGTATTCTTGCCTGGAGAATCCCATGGACAGAGGAGCCTGGCGGGCTACAGTCCGTGGGGTCACAAAGAGTTGGACATGACCTAGTGACTTAGATAGGAACATCTATCAGGTTACCTCTCTGTCCATCTACCTACCTACCCATCCACCCATCATCCACGTATCTCCTGTCCGTGCTGCTCCTCTGCAGCCCTGACCAATGCCCCCGTCTCTGCCCCTGCCTGCACCCCAGCCCCATGACCCTGTGTCCTTTTGAAGGACATCTGTCCCCTTCACTTGTGTCAAGATGGAGTGGAAGCCGCAGAACCCATATTTGTGAATGGAACTCAGTTTCATCAGAGGGAAGTCACGGGACCTGTGCTCAGACAAGAGGGGTGCTCTCTGATCAAACGAGTTGGACAAGCCGTAATGCTGCCGGGAAGGTGAATCAAGAGAACGCTGCCTCGCTTTGCAGCTCTCTGCGGAAGCAAAGGCTGGGGGGCTCCTGCTGCTGTGCTGTGTCCAGGAACTCTAAGCTTGTGAAGCTCGTGGGCTCAGGGCACATACAGGAGGTGATGCCCAAGGCTCGAGGACTCAGGGTTAGCTCAGCCCGACGCCTCCTCCGCCCCCTTGGCAGCACCCTACCACGTGGAGACCAGAGTTGTTCAGGACAGCCGCGAGCTTCAGGAGGAGCCTGGGCACCTCGGCATCGGCATGGAGAGCCCCGGGGACTTCTGAGAGTGTGAAAAAGAGCTGAAGAGGGAAGGTGTGAGTGAGGCATCAGCCTCTTAAAGATTTCCTTTACGTTAAGATGGAGAAGGAAATGGCAACCCACTGCAGTACCCTTGCCTAGAAAATCCCATGGACAGAGGAGCCTGGTAGGCTGCAGTCCGTGGGGTTACAAAGAATCGGACACGACTGAGCGACCTCACTCTTATGTTAAGATGACAGCAAGAGCCCGAAAGCAGAGCTGAAAACCACTGCGGCAGACAAGGCAGGGCTGGGGGAGGCATTTCTCTGCATCTGACTCCTGCCAGGATGCGGCCCTGGTCGGGGCTGCCATCTCCTGACGGGCAGGGAAAGGAAGAGGCCCACAGAGGGATGGGCTAACGCGGAGATGAGCTCTGGGGAGCTCCCTGAGCACCCGAGAACGATCAGCTCCTCACACAGGGGCAGAGGCCTCTCCAAATAGACCTCGGGCATCTCCCGCTTCCCTGAATACAGGCCGAAAACACGCTGGGTTTCACATGTGTTAAAAACATGAGCCTCTGTGTTAGTGCCAACAGACCCGCTTGGGCAGCTGGAATCCAGCTGACATGCCTACGGTCACACCCGTGATGCCCCCTTACAGAGAAGGGCACCACTGACGGGCATCCACATCAGCCCATCTCTCCACCGCTGACCCACTGGGGCCACACAGAGCCCCGGTCAGTTCCCAGCACCAGCATGGGAACTGGTGCAGGGCAGTTACCATGTGCACAGCACACATGACTTCTAGGGCAGGAGAGTTTCCCGAGGTTAGACGTTTCTCCTGTGCTTGTCGTTGCTTTCTTTTTTTTTTTTTTTCCCACTATTTTAAGTGAGAAGGCAAATAAGGAACTTTTAAATAACTAAATGCACCATGGAGATGCTTATTTTATTTCCTCATCTGGTATATAATAAGGGGGATTCCAGGAAAGAGGACCTCGTTGTGTGCATATTTCCTCTTTACTGGGGCTTCCCTCGTGGCTCAGCTGGTAAAGAATCCGCCTGCAACATGGAGGACCGGAGTTCACTCCCTGGGTTGGGAAGATCCCCTGGAGAAGGGAAATGCTACCCACTTCAGTATTCTGGCGTGGAGAATTCCATGGACTATAGTCCATGGGGTTGCAAAGAGTCGTACACGACTGAGCAACTTTCACTTCACTTCCTCTTTATCAAGACTGCACTTCAAAGCTTCTGGGTGAGACCTCACTGTATTTCTGGTGTTAAAATGTGAGTGCACACATTTCAGCCGTGCCAACAGTACCCCTCACATTCTGGCATCTGCTTGGTTCTGAGCACAGCTAAGAACACTCCAGGGTGCGGGGCTGGGGGCCGCTGTCCCGCGAACTCCCCTCACTGGGCCTGAACCCCCTTAAGCAAGTGCACCTGACCCGTCACTCTGGGGAAGCCCCCGTGAGCGTGAGCGTCCCACCCATCCAAGCGTGTCTCCACACTGCTGTCAGCGACAACTCCGCCACCGTCGTACCTTCGGCACAAGCCCTGCTAAGCTCTGCGCCTTGGGAAATAAATGGATTCCAGGTCGCTTTGCAAGTGGACAGACCTGTCCATTATGGAGAGATGAAAAAACAAGCAGCAGCTCCAAGAGGCTGACGGGGACTGACCTTCGCTTTCCTCTGGCTTCCGCTAATCTCTCTATAAATATTTAAACATATGGATCCAAACTATAGACTCTAAGTTCCAGGTCGTCCAGAAGTTTGGTATCCATCTCAGCCCCGTCGAGGGGGCAGAGCCCAAGCCCCCTGGTGGGGGAGGGTGGTTACAAAATGCCAGAGAGACTTAGTGCTGGAGAGACTTAGTCTCGGGACTGGGCGCCGGGACACAGCGCGGGCCGCCTGACCCCCACACCCAGCGCGGGGAGCTCAGGGTGGGGATATCCCCAGGGCCCAGCCCCACTGGGCAGACGGAACCTAGCACCGAGACCTCACAAAGGGGCCGCCTGTAGCTCACGGAGCCTCTGGTGATGCAGGTGTCCGAGGAGGAGGAGACAGACCTCGCGCCTCCCCCTCCCACCTCTGGTCTCCCACCAGCGTCTGTGTGCCCCTGTGTATGCTGTGATCACGCCAGGGCCAGCAACCAGAGAGCAGGGCCTTCAGGGTAAGCCGGGGGTCGGGGTGGGCCACAGACAGCCCCAGGCCCAGCTCAGCTGGACAGCATTTGGCCCAAGTCTGCACCATGGTGAAGCCCTGCAGAGCCCACCGAGGGGCAGGCTGAGTGGGGGGCTCAGCTCCTGCCAGGGGTCTCTCTGAGTGGTGTCCTGGGATCCTCCTCTCCATTCAAAGAAAACGCTAGGAGGCCGGGAGCACTGGCTGTGATAACCCACCCTGGGCATTACTTCCCTCCAACAGAACTTAACTATGGTTCATCCTGGTGACCTCCAGTCATCAGAAAGTGTCTAACCACATTTGAGTAATTCTGAGAGTTCACTTCATTTCAACAAATGTTCACCATGAGCTAACCATGTGCTGAGATGAGAGTAGGAGGTGTGGGGGGCTGTGGGCTCGGCCTGCGGGTCACCGCGAGCCAGGATGCCCGCGACCACAAGCGGAAAGAAGCACAGCTGGGTGCGCCAGCTCCGACACTCACAGGGAGACTTCCGGACCCAAGAACATTCTCAAGCCCCCGCCCCACCACCTTCAGCTAACATGGCGGCTGGGGTGAGGATGGGTGGGGGGCTTTCCTGGGCATCTGGGTCCAGGCAGGGAGAGAAGGAGGATGAACCGACCAGTGGCCCGGCAGCCTGCAGATGACTCGGCCACGAGCTGGGTTGGACCTGCAGGTTTCATGAAGCTCAATGCGGACTCAGGACCACAGGGCTTTATAACAAATGTTAGGTCCTCGACATGGAGGAGGGGCGAGCTGATGAATGCGTAAGCCGGACTGAGGGGCAACGGCATCTGACTCCTACCAGCGATGCTCCACCCTTGGGACGCTCTGCCCCAGTGCCTGCTTCATGAAAGCCTTGTTGTTCAGTCGCTCAGTCGTGTCTGACTCTTTGCGACCCCATGGACTGCAGCACGCCAGGCCTCCCTGTCCATCACCAACTCCCAGAGCTTGCTCAAACTCATGTCCGTGGAGTCGGTGATGCCATCCAACCTCATCCTCTGTCGTCCCTTTCTGCTCTCGCCTTAAATCTTTCCCACCATCAGGGGCTTTTCCAATGAGTCAGCTCTTTGCATCAGGTGGACAAAGTATTGGAGTTCTAGCTTCACCATCAGTTCTTCCAATGAATACTCAGGACGTCCTTTAGGATTCCTCAGGATTTCCTTTAAGAGGTACTGGTTAGATCTCCTTGCAGTCCAAGGGACTCTCAAGAGTCTTCTCCAACACCACAGTTCAAAAGCACCAGTTCTTCAGCGCTCAGATTTCTTTATGGTCCAACCTCACATCCAAACACGATTACTGGAAAAACCGTAACTTTGCCTACACAGGCCTTTGTCAGCAAAGTGATGTCTCTGCTTTTAATATACTGTCTAGGTTTGTCATAGCTTTTCTTACAAGGAGCAAGCGTCTTTTAATTTCAAGGCTGCAGTCACCATCTGCAGCGATCCTAGAGCCCAAGGAAATAAATCCAGGGGTGGGCACCAATTACTCTTCCAGGCTTAGTCGTTGCTCTTGCTGTCAAGTGAGACAGATGTGCCAAAAATAAATGAGACGATGCGTTCTAGACAATTGCTTGGTTGAAATTGTTATAATTTCTCTATTATTTTAAACAAAACTCTCCCTTTTGTCAACCCAGGTGGCCCCAGCTGAGGGACAGACAAAGCCCCCATCCAGCAGCCCAGAGAAAATCAGATGTTGGGCATCTGCTGGAATCACAGAGGAGGTTAGAAGACAGGAGACGACCCTTCACGGAATCGGCCCCGGTGTGTGACGTGCGAGGGGGTCTGTGCACACATGTCCTGGTCCTGTGAGAACAGCAGATGGATAAATATATACATGAACTGTTCAGAGACCAGCGGCTTACCTCTGCCCCCCCCCGCCCCCGGAAGAAAAAGACAAAGAAAATGCAAACGGAAGACCCCGCAGAGCCATCCAGAAGGTAGAGCGTTCTCACGGGAAACAAAGTAAGGCTCAAAGGACAAGACAAATGCAGGAACTGTCACCCTAAGAGGGAGGGGTCCCAGCTTGCCAAATGACGGAACTCAGAGGAGAGGGCGAGACTTCCCTCAAGAAGCTGATACAGAAGCTGAAAGAAGGCCTGTGGTCCTGCACGCATCGCCTGTGCCAGAAGCCTGTGCTGCCTGGGGACGCTGGGACCCGAGGTGGGAGGCGGGGATGGGGAATGGGGGTGCACAGGGTGGGCCTGGGGTTCCGAGGGGAGGCCCTCCCAGGAGGCAGACGCTGGGCCTCCGGCGCACTCCCGCCCCAGCCCTGCAGCCGTCCAGGTGAGCGGGGCCCCTTCACAGGCAGGCACACGCCCCTGGCCCGTCTCCCCTGGGGACTTCAGTGTGTATTAAATACTCCCGGGTCTGCCTCCAGCCACGAGACCTCCTCTGAGTCCTGTGACCTGTGACCCTCTCCTCCAGACGTCCTGGGATATCCGCACAGCCTCGGGCCCGAGCTTCCTTCTCCCTCTCTGACCAGCTTCCGATGTGTTCTTTTCAGGAAGAACCGCCCACTCTTAGCTGCTCGAGGAGAAACTTGAATTCTTTCCCTTCATCACCCCCAGGTGTCAGTCGCTCAGTCGTATCCGACACGTTGAGACCCCATGGACTGCAGCCTGCAAGGCTCCTCTGTCCGTGGAGCTCTCCCAGCAAGCACACTAGAGTGGGCTGCCATTTCGTCACCCCCAAGGCACCGCCAGGTCCTCGGGTGTCTTCATCCTCAGCTTCCGCTTCCTCCTGCCCAGACCCCCGCCACGCACCATGCCCTCCTCCAGCCTCCAGGGAGCCTTTTCCAAAGCAACCAGGGAAGCACACCCCAGGGGGACCTCGGTCCACCAGTCAGGCCCCTGCTCTCCAGCAGGGCACACGGTTCCACAGAGGCCCCTGGACCAAAACCTGGAGGGAACAGCGTCATGCAGGACCACTGGTCACACACAAAGTTGGAAAAGTGAAAACACCAACTGGAGAAGCACGCGGGCCCCAGTGCTCACTGCAGCGCTATTGATAATAGCCGAGACGCGGAAGCCACCCAAGCGCCCACCAACAAACAGCTGGATAAAGAAGATGTGTACATGTATGCAGTGGAATACTCCTCAGCCATAAAAAGAAGAAATGACGCCAATAGCAGCCCTGTAGATGGACCTAGAGAAAAGTATGTTTAGAAAAATAATCAAGAGAAAGACAAACACTGTCTGATGCCACTTATAGGTGGGATCTAAAAAATAATAGAAACAAAAGCTCATGTTTCTGCAAAACAGAAACAGGCGAACAGACACAGAAAACAAACTATTGGGTATCAGAGGGCAGAAGAAATGGGTGGGGGACAATTCAGGGATGTGGGCTATGAGATACAAGCCACTACTTATAAAATAGACAAGCAACAGGGTAGATGAACAGAAAGGCCTCATGGTACGGCACAGGAACTTGTAACCATGATCTTATAAGAACTTCTAACAGGGAAGGAAATGGCAGCCCACTCCAGTATTCTTGCCTGGAGAAGCCCATGGACAGGGGAGCCGGCGGGCCACGGTCCATAGGGTCGCACAGAGTCAGACACGACTGACACGACTAAGCACGCTCATGCACAATGGAGTTTGCTCTGTAGAAATACCGAATCGCTATGCTGCACACCTGAAACTAAGAAAAACCTCAATAAAAAAGGGGAAAAGTTCCTAGCTAGTGAATCAAATACAGTCATTTGTAAAAAAGGTAATGTATTATGACCAAGTGGGATACACCCCAGGAAGGCAAAATTGGCTCCATGCTGAAAATTAATGTATTTAACCGTATTTATCTAAAGGAGTCGTACAATCATATCAACAGATACAGGAAAAAATGTGACAAAATTTGAACCCCATTCATGACAAAAATGCTCAGCCAAGTAGGGACAGAAATACAGGGGTGGGGGAAGCACATACATACACATTTCTTCTTTCTAAAGAAGAAAGATGCCTTCACTTACAGATGAGAAATTGAGAAGCCATCTACCTGGAAGACCCCTGTCTTCCAGATGTCCCTGGACACAAGGAACCAAGCACAGGAGTGCAGAGCGGCTGCCCCTCCAGCCTCGTCTTCTGCCGCCAAGGACCCCGGGCCCTGAGCTGCGTGACACCCACGTCCCTTCTCACCTGGAGGCCTTTCGCCTGCCGGTCCTCCTGCCGAGGACCCCTCACCACCCCCCGCCCCCCGGGGCTTTCTCTTCAACATTCAAGGCTCAGCTAAGAAGCACCTCCCCAGGGAGCCCACTGGGGTCGCCCTAGTCAACACTGATTCCGCAGGCTCCCACCCTACCTCTCTCTTTTCTAATTCTCTGCTTTTCTTTTTAAATGTCTATCACCCTGACGGGGATTTAAGCTTCCAGTTATGTAATCAACAAGCCCAGGGGATGTAAAATACGGCCAATGATATCATTAATAACTTTGTGGGGGACAGATGGTCAGTAGACTTACAGAGGGATCATTTCATAACACACACGATGTCAATTCACCATGCAGCAACCTGAGATTAACATTACGCTGCACATCACTATACGTCATGGAAATAAATAAATACGTTTTTTCACCCCGATTATCACCATCTGAAGTTATTCAAATGACGGGTTTACACATGGATATTCCCGTAAAGAGTGTGAGCCCAGGGTGGGTGGGGGCGGGGGCAGGGGCAGGGATTGACCCACTTTTGGTTCCTGTCTCGTCTCCAGGATATATAACCATCCTTGGCACAGTGGCTTTCTGTAAGTAGTTGCTGAATGAATAATAAATGTCTGCAGATGTTATGACCTTCAAAGTCACTAAAATTTTAAAACTTGGCTTTGCCAAAGACATTTTTAGGAAAAATGAAAAGTAAAAAACTTCAGATTAGGAGAAAATATTTATAAAATGTATACCATATTTTTGAAAGCTCTTGCTCCCTGGAAAAGAGAGAACTCTTAGTGCTCACTTCGGCAGCACATATACTAAAATTGGAAAGATACAGAAAAGATTAGCATGGCCCCTGCGCAAGGATGACATGCAAATTCGTGAAGCTTTCCCTATAAAAAAAAAAAGAAGAATGAAGTCTTAGAACCCAATATTAAGAGAATCCAATAAAAAACAAAGTCAGAAAATACAAGAAATATTAAACAAAAGAGTTAAAATGGTTAATAAGCTTAAAAAAAAATAAAAGCCCAACCTCACTAGTCTTCAGAGAAATGAAAACTAAAATCACTTTTTGAAGGTCAAAAACTAAAAAGTCTATCAACACCAAATGTTGGTGACAACATGGATTGATAGAACTTTGATCCCCTGCTGGTGGGAATGCATCAGGGGCAGGCCCTCTGGAAACCAGACTGGCAGATTCTTAGGAAGTTGCACAGGCGCACTCACCATGTTGAGTCAGAAGCCCCAGGCCTGAGATGTGATGAAGGGAAATCAAGTGTGACCACACGGGGCCTGGACACAGAGCCTGGACACCAGCAGCAGCTTTGCTCTCAGTGCCCACAGACGGGAAGAATCCACACGTCCCTCCTCTGGCGAATGAGAAGACAGTGTGACGCGCCCACACCCGCACAACGGTCTGTAGCTTGGCCACCCACGGGGTAAACCAGCAGCAACACTGCCTCGTGGTGAAGCCACACGCGGGGGTGTGAAGGAATCCAGGCACGCGAGGACGGCGGGCTGCACGCACGATTCTAGAAGGAGCAAGTGGAGTGACAGAAGCAGGTCAGGGGTGCCCAGGCGAGTGACCGGCTGGAGAAGGGGACACAGTGACCTGGGGGCTGAAGGGAACGCTGCCATCTTCCCAGTGGTGGTGGTCACAGGGTCACGAACATGTGTCAAAATCCACCACACTGTGCCCCCAGGGTGGATGAATGTCATCGTACAAACACCAGACCTTGGCAGACAGGACTGACTGAAGTCCCCCTTGCAGTCATCTGGAGAAGGAATTAGAGAGATGCTACCAGGATGGAGACCCAGGAGACTGCTGTGTGATTCCAGGAGAGCCATGCCGGAGGCAACCAGTGGGTGGAATACATGGTGGTGACCTGAGCCTCAGAGTCTTTTGTCCCTTTAAGAAATGATGCTTGGGACTTTCCTGGTGGTTCAGCGGGGCCGGGGTTTGATCCCAGGTCAGGGAACTGGAGTTCGCGTGCCACAGCTAAAAGATCCTGCACGTGCCAATGAAGATCCTCAACAAAGACCTAGTGTGGCCAAATAAAGTACAGACAAAAAAGGAAAGAAATGATGCTCCAGGTGAAAAGGCACCGAATAACCAGAGTATCTGAAAATAACAAAGGTCCTGCGTTGAAATATATACTGCATGTTGAATCGAAATTCCCCCAAATACCCCCAATGTCACTTTTTTGCCTCCCCTGAGAGAAGTGAAGCCAATTTCTTGGTGCACATCCCACTGGCAGGTCTCTGCCAGTGCGGAGCCGGGCAGGACCCCAGGCCAGCCTGGCCACCGCTTCCCTGTCCTTGCCAGGGGGAGCTGCCCCCGGAGCCCAGCTGCAGGTGGGCTGAGGAAGCAGCCTATCGACCTTGAGAGAAAGGCCAGCCCCCTCCCCAGCCCCGGTCTGTGCAGTCAGCTGTCCCCCAAATCCTGGCTACACCTTCCCCAGGACATTTCAGGAGAAAGTGAGGCCCAGTGTTGTCCAGATTGTTCAAAATTACTTTCCCCCACATGAGGTAACCCTTCAAGGGTAGAATGCACAGTCTTGTTTGCAAGCTTTCTGACTGTGAGTTCCAAGAGACGAGTTAATCCGACTCTTCAACTAACCTTCTGAAGAATGGGTGGCAGGCAGCGGAGAACCCAGGCAGGTGTAGAGAGTCGTCACGCCCTCCCAGCATCCAAATGCCATCTACTTTATCTCCAAGACTGTGGACGCTTTGCAATAGATTTTTATGCACACGGCTCAATGACTTTTATCTCTTTTTGCAACACTAAGCATTTATTTTGCTCCCGTGTGATGAGTTATTCCAAATAGTCGGTAGATTCCAGGGGAAAAGATATTTTATGAGTTAATAACTCTCACCAAATTATTTGGCTCGTAACTGATTTGCATACTTTTACAGGCTACTGAGCCACTGAATCAGAAGGAGAGACCTGAAGTACACGTGCACTTCTGGAAAGTTTGAAACGAGCCTAACAGTTTACCAAGGCTGAAGGCTTCACCACTGCAAACATTTCAGCATCGTCTTTCCTTGGGAACTTCATCTGGCTGAGGATGCAGTGAGCCATAAAATGCACACATCAATTACCACCAAAATAATTTGGAAAGAGAAATATTAGCCAACATATTTATAGCAGCTTGGAGATAGTCTCAGTTGCACTCTACACTGTTCAGTCTTCTTAAATCAGAATACCACCGTGCAAAAAAGAATTTAGCAATAAAACATCAAAGAAAATGTAATGAGAGTTTGGTGATGCAAAAAATTGTCTCTTTTTCTTATTTAGGTCCTTTACCTGGAGGAATAACTTAGAATCTCTGTCACATTCTGCTATTAATGGGATAATAAAATTAAACGTGTCTCACTTCACTTTAGGGCTTCCCTTATAGTTCAGTTGGTAAAGAATCTGCCTGCAGAGCAGAAGACCCAGGTTCGATTCCTGGGTTGGGAAGATCCCCTGGAGAAGGAAATGGCAACCCACTCCAGTATCCTTGCCTGGAGAATCTCATGGACAGAGGAGCCTGGAGGTTAAAGTCCATGGGGTCTCAAGAGTCGGACATAACTTAGTGACTCACCCACTTCACTTTGCCGCTGTCCCTGCTGCTCTGGGCCGAGCTGCCCCCCAGTTCCTACATCCAGTACCTTAGAAAGTGATGGAATTTGGAGATAGGGGCTTTTGGGGAAGTGATTTGGTTAAAACTGGCTCATAGAGGGTGGGCCCTGATCCAGTGTGACTGGTGTCCTTACAAGAAGAGATCAGGACACAGACACACACAGAGGGACAACCACGTGAGGACACGGGGGGAAGAAGGTCACCTGCGTGCCAGCGTGGTGACAAAGGGTGACTGTAGCCCCACCATCCTGGGCCTGGAAGCAGGACCTGGTCGCCGCTCCTCTGTGAGCGCTGGCAGCCCCGGCTCCTGCAGGACCTGGTCACTGCTCCTGTGTGAGCCCTGGCGGCCCGGCTCATGCCTCCCACACCAGCCTGGGCCTGGAAGCAGGACCTGGTCACTGCTCCTGTGTAAGTGCTGGCGGCCCGGCTCCTGCCTTCCACACCAGCCTGGGCCTGGAAGCAGGACCTGGTCGCCGCTCCTGTGTGAGCGCTGGCGGCCCCGGCTCCTGCCTCCCAGGGAGCTGCTTTCCTCCAGCGGCTCTGGCTTTGCTGGGAATCCCTGATCTGGGACTCCGTCTCCTGTCTCTCTGCCCTGTGTGGGCTCCGCGGGCCTGTGGACACAGCCTGGAGCCGTCCTGGGGGACATCCCGTTTGTCTTCCATCCCAGCACTCCCACTGCAAGGAGTCTCTTTGCTTCATGCCTCAAGCCCCCCATATCTTGTCAACACACCTTAGATGTTTTTAAGACATGAGGAGTGGAAATTCACATCTAGAATTCTGGAAGGGTCTCCACTAGCTTTTACAGTCGGGTCACCTCCGGGCCGACCTCTGCTGACAGGGACAGTCCGGACTCCCCTACCCCGGGAGGCACACCTGCCCCAGACCTGGCCGATGCTCCGGACACCTGTGCTTACCTACAGATGCAACTCACGGCCATTGTAGCCAGCGTGAGGTGCTCCTGCCTCATCGGGCCCCAGGTGACCAGGCTCACCGCTCTCCCGGTGGCTTGGAGACCCGCAGGTGGGTGAATGGAGGCTCCCATGCAAACAAAGTCTAAAAAGGAACGTGGATTCTGAGGTTCCCATTGAATTCCCTTCTCACAGACCTGCCTGCTTCATCAGGAGGGATGTACACTCCAGGGTTAGAATTCTGAGCCCATCTCCCTGGTGCCTAAAGTCCTGCCAGCCTGAGCTGGGGCCCTGTGAGCTGCTGGCTTATTCCTGGGCTCAGGAACAACCCACAGACCAGCGGAGTAGAGAAGGAAACCGAAGTCCTGCAGAGCGCGCTGGGAAGCATTGAGTCATATATGATACATATCATATATATCATATATGTGTATCATGTATACATATCATGTATATCATACATATCATATATCATATGATATGATATATATCATATATCATTTGATATATATCATATATCATATGATATATATCATATATGATATCGAGTCAATATAGATACATGTGTGCATGTATGACTATATATGACTTAATATCACATACACACACACACACACCAGACTTTGGAAACGACGGGGCCGGAAGACAATTCCCAGCAGATAGCTGCGAAGAAAAGGCCTCCAGGAGCCCAACTTTGGAGGGTGCCGTTCCGGAATGCCTGGAGGCGGAGGCGCATTCCTGGAGGACCACGGGGGCATCAAGGGGCGGCGCCGGGGGGCGTGGGGGGAGTCCGCGTCGTGGGGCTCACGGGCACACTCACCGTCCGCCAAGCCCCAGCCCCCAAGGCCCCGGCCATCCCTTCCTCTCTCAGCCTCGCCCCCTGCCCCGCCCTGCCCCTCCCTTCAGATTCATCGCGTTGGGTAAGAGAACATGTCTCAGGCACGAGGCGCGGCCCCAAGGGAGGGCTCCGAAGTGGCGCCGTGAGAACGCTGCCCTGGGGACGCGGACGCGCGGCCCCGGGACAGGGACCTCCAGCGCCGCCCGAGGCCCGAGAGAGGCCCTCGGAGCATCCGCGGGGAGGGTTCTTCCGCGGCCGCAGCGCGTGCGCCGTCCTTCTAGCCCTGCCTCCCTCCAGCCGGGTTCCCTGCGCCCCTTTTCCTCCTGCTGCCTCTCCTCCGAGTCCACCGAAGCTCCCGGGCGTTCAAGGGCGTCCCCAGCCTCCTGGAGTATTTGGGCGCCGAGGGCACTCGTAGTGCAGTGACAGAGCTTACACCGTGGCTGCAGTGCGTCCGAGACTCTCCCGGGCAGAGGGTTTGCTGTCCCAAGGCCGGGGTCAGGGTCAGCTGGGCATCACGGCGGAGCTCCTGTGTCCTTCTGCAGAACCCACATAGCCTCCTGCCCTCCCCTACCACCCTGGGTCTGTGCCTGGTGTCAGGGTCTAGTCACACCTGAGAGATTGACGGCTCAGCTGTTCATTTTCTGTCATTCAGGATGAATCTTAGGGTCCAAGACAGCTGCGATTCTCTGTCCCCGCAGCTGCCACAGGGCTCGACTGTGGTCCATCAAGGAATATGTGAGTCAGTGAACAAGGAGAACACAAATATACGTAAACCAAAGTTGGTATACCCTTCGCAAAAGCGTGGCGTGTCAGGCCACTCAGTTGTGTCCACTCTCTGTGACACCTTGGATTCCTCTGTCCATGGGGTGCTGCAGGCAAGAATTCTGGAGTGGGTTGCCCTTGGAAGCCCATCCGAGGGATCTTCCCCACCAGGGATGGAACCCAAGTCTCTTAAATGTCCTGCATTGGCAGGCGGGTTCTTTACCGCTAGGGCCAGCTGGGACACCCCTGTTATAAGGAGAAGCAAATACATATAGAATATAAATGAGGAGAATATAAAGGATTGTTTTAATAATTTTTAATGAAAAAGATTTCCTTAGCGAAATATTAAACCCAAGAAGCAAGAAATGGACATACCTGGTTTTTAAGATAAAAAAACAAAAAAAGCAAAGACTTCTAAATAAGAGACACATCATAAATAAAATTAAACATTCAGAAGAAAACAATACGTGTAACAGACAAAACAAATGATAATCACGGTACCTGAGGAGTTAGAGCAAGTCAATTATAAAAGGCGAATGATCCAGGCAGCAGGGATGTGAACAAAGAAATTCACAGGAGTGGAAATGAAATTAACTCATAAACCTAACACCAGGCGCTCAGCTTCACCAGGGATCAGGAAAAAGTAGATTGATTATATGTCTATATTCTTCCATACCCTTCAGATTGGCATTTTTTAACACTGTATAATGGCAAGTGTTGGCAAGATTGCAGAGAAATGAGCGTTTTTACACACCTTCAGTGAAAAAACGGAAAAGGTGAAGCCATTTCAGAATGCACGTTTAACAGTATCGGTTTTCAGAAGTTCTGTCTTTCGCCCCAGCATTGGCATCTTGAGGAATCTGGTATGTATGGGATGCAGACGAATAGGAGGTGACGGAGCCCCTGGCAGCGTCCTGAGGTGCCCGGGGGCGGGGCGCAGGGACAGAGTTATGTCCCTAAGAGGAAAAGCATTGTGCACGGTGTCATCTGTGGCGTCAGAGACACCAACTGCCTTTGATCACACACCCATCCCAGAACAGACAGGCGTGTGAAGAACAGGGCAGGGTCTTCAATTCCATGAGTGGTTGGGGGGCAGGAAGAAGAAATGTTAGAGGCAGCAGAGTAGGCAGAGCCTGGCCAGAGCTGCTCGGGACCTGCTGCCCTCCAAGGGCATGGCCTGCAGTCCCTTCTCCTCCTGTCTCCCCGGAGATAGCTCTGTGTTCACCCCAGGAACGAGGCGGTGATGGCAACTTTACCTCTAAATTTTCAAATTCTCCCATGTCTCCAGTCTCCTGAGCCACCCGACGGTGTCCTTGCCCTCTCCGACGCCCTGCCTGCCCCCTCCAGAAGCCCCCTTGAAGGCTTGTCCAGCCTATCTGCAGTTGGGTGAATACCCAGTCTTCACCCTGAGCTGCAGGCCTCTAGGCTCCTAGCTGCACCCACGGAGAAGGCAATGGCACCCCACCCCAGTACTCCTGCCTGGAAAATCCCATGGACAGAGGAGCCTGGTGGGCTGCAGTCCGTGGGGTCACAGAGTCGGACACGACTGAAGTGACTTAGCAGCAGCAGCAGCAGCTGCACCCAGCCCCATCTGGGCTCACTCTCTCTGTCTCTGCAGGAACACTAGCCACCCTGCCGTTGCTCAGTCATGTGCTCTCCTTATGACCTTGGGGCCTTTGCACCAGCTGTCCCCTCTGCCTGGAACCTCGTGTCCTTCCCCATCATGTTAAGTCTCCTTCCAGGAAGATTTTCCAAGAACAGACTAGGTCTAGTAATCCTGTCTAATGCGTTCAAAACACTCCTTTTTCTCTTTTATGGAAAGTTGAAAGTTAAAGTCGCTCAGTTGTGTTCGACTCTTTGCGACCCATTGGACTATACAGTCCATGGAATTCTCCAGGCCAGAATGCTGGAGTGGGTAGACTTTCCCTTCTCCAGGGGATCTTCCCAACCCAGGAATCGATCCCAGGTCTCCCACATTGCGGGAGGATTCTTTACCAGCTGAGCCACAAGGGAAGCCCAACAACACTGGAGTGGGGAGCCTAAAGTTATCATACTTGTGATTCAATAACTGTTTTCCATCGGTCCTAAAATACCTGTGTCTCAACTGGAGTGTCAGCTCTGCTGGGTCTCTGCTGTGCCCAGCAACTTACTGGACACTCACCAATGGCATGCCCAGTGAATGAACGAATGAGCCTTCTTTGGAGTTTAGAGGTGCCCACAAGTCGTCTGATGGCCGTATCTCAGGGTGGTCCCATTCTGGACCCCAGGACCCCCGTGATAGCAGACCTGAGCTGCAGACACCCCAGCCACCTCCATCAGTGTTCCTCTGAGCTCCAAAGGCCAGCTGGCCACTGAAGTGTGATTCATCCATGTGAGAGGCATGAGCTAGCGTCACTCTCCCGGAGGTTCACCAGAGTAGGGAGCAACCAAACCCCGAACCCCGGGGGCCTCTGCGCCTGCATCCGAGCCCAGCAGGCGGGCCCGTCTGCGCCTCTCTTAGGGGAGAAACTCATGCATTTTCCACCAGGGATTTCGGGCTGTTTCCCAAGACACTACGTGTCCCATGTTGGTCCAGTTTTCTCGTTCTACTAACTCAGTGCTGAAAAAAGAAAAGTGACGTGTTAGTCACGTACTCGTGTCCGATTCTGAGACCCCATGGACTGTAGCCCACCAGGCTCCTCTGTCCATGGGATTGTCCAGGCAAGAGTACTGGACTGGGTTGCTATTCCCTTCTCCAGGGGATCTTCCCAACCCAGGGACCAACTCAGTCCTACTGTCCAGAAAATCAGGGAGGTTCGTAATGAATGAATCTCTCCCCTCCACACCCTCCAGAACCCTCTGGTTGTGGACACACACTTGCAAACAGCCCCAAGTCCAGACCCCCAACCATACAGAAGAGCCTGCATCTCTGTTGGGAGCAACTATCTCAGACGTTATGTGGCTGAGCCAATTAAAGAGGGTGGGAAGTTCCACAGCATAAACTAAAGTGGAACAAATCGAGTTCAGGCTGCCCTCTGCTCTTTCAGGAACTTTATGTAGCAATTATAATAATCACACTTAGCATCTTCAAAGACCTTTTAAAGCAGAGCAAATTAATCTCCACCTAGTGATGCAAGGCTGTGGATGGTAGGTTATCACCTGTGATCTGCACCCTGAGAAAGTAAGGGAAAGGTGCTGTGTTATGTCCAAGACCAGACACACACACACACACATTCTGGACGGAGCTGGGACCTCAGTCACCACGCGGCCCTGCCTGCTCCCCGGACAGCCTGTCTCATCCGTGACCCACTCGTTCGACCTGAGCTGTGCCCTGGGGCCCGGGCTCTCCCGGACACGCCAGGCCCACGGGCACGTCTCTCTCCTGAGTGCTTCTCGGCACCCTGCATTGGTGTGTCTTCTCAAATCAGAGACTACAGCCATCCTCTGAACCTGCGAACAGCAGCCCTCCACTTGGGGTGCTTGCTCACCTACAAACACCTTGGCCACGGACCTCCTGCTGTCTCGGTTCTGTGCGCCCAGCCGGTTCCCAGGTGGGAGGTCTCGGAGGACCGGCTGTGGGGCTGCCGGAAATGAGGTCTCACATTCAGTAGATGGCACTCTTACCTCTGAATCGGCGTGCGTCGAGTCTCTGTACACTCACACCTGGGAAGAAAAGGTAGCTTGTTGTGTTTTGAATCACAGTAGCCGGTGTGTCTCTGCTGTAGATAGACATCATTGTCTCTCTGCAAACTCCCTGAGGGAGTCACCTTGCTGCATCTTTAGACCAACCTCTGGAAATTATTCAAAAACCCTGGAACTGGTTCTGGCTATAGACCGGATTTTCCAGCATTAGACCTTCCAGAACATTCTTTCCAGTCGTAAGGCACCAGTTTCTCTCTCCTTAGAACAACTGGGTCATTTTATGCCAACCTGTTTCCAGGATAGATGCTCCTCTAGCTTGAGAACGTACTTATGCAATGGTTCAATTATATATTCTCAAGTAAACGCTATCTGTCCCATGTAATACTAATTGTTCTGTATGGTTCCTTGATGGAAAAATAATTGTGATAAAATAATGAGCATTGTAAGATACAAGCTGCATAGCCGATGTATTCAATGGCTTTAAAATCATTTGTTTTTAGAAAAACATTTGCTTTTCTGATTTTCTTCTTCCACTAAAACTGCGAGGAAACAGATGAAACCTTCGAGAATCTCTTGCCATGCAACCAAGAAAAAATAAAAATCACTTCAATTCCATTAGAAACAAACACTCAGTATGAATATTCCAGTGAATTTTTTTTTTCTTGCATGGTTTCAGCGAGGATTCCAGTGGATGGAGGTGAGAGAAATCTAATTTGACTTGGCTAAAAGCCATAGAAGAATTTATAAAAGGCTGTTTGCGTGTCCTTCAGATTTCAGAGTAAGAGAAAAGCTTGGGCTGGCGTGCAGTGGGGACCCCCCACCCTGGCCCCCGCTGACTCTGTCAACCCACTATCTTCTGTTCTAGGTCCTCTTTCTTGATTTCGAGGATGCCTGGGCACCAAGGGGTCACCCACACCCCTTAAGGTCACAGCTCATGTTTTCTAGAGAACAGACAGAGTCAGAACTTCCAATTCCCAGAGAAGGTTCTTCAGGGTCCAGCCGGATCACGTGACTTCTCAGGACCAGACATCTGTGCCAGGACAGAGGGACACTCAGACCCCGCAGGTGGCTCCCAGGGACCCTGGTGGCTGGAGGGGCAGTTCCCAGCGGAGGCAGGTGTGCGCAAGGGGGTGCCCGTGTGCATGCTCATGTGTGTTGGTGCTGAGGAGGAAGGACTCTAAGAAAGAAGGAAGCGTAGTGGTTCTGCTGTGCAGCACCTTTTATAATTGTTTAAGGAAGTCATCTTAATGCAGGTGACGTGATAAGACGGATGAGTCTGTCTCTTAGACTAGGTTTGCTACGTTGAATAATCTCTAGATTTAACCACAAATAATGTATGCTTTCACTTTTCTCAAAAATGTGAATAATTTCTGGGTTTGGCATGTTTACTTTTAATTATTATTTAATTTTTAGCATGTTTATTTTAAGCTCCACCGATTGTGGAATTTGCCTTTACAGTGAATGGAAGGAACAGCCCCTCTCCCAGACCTGGACCTTCTGTACTCTCTTCGAGCCAGTATTCTGAAGTAGTTTCTCCACTTCCAGAGGGCTTCCCAGGTGGCTCCCTGGTGAAGAATCCGCCTCCAGTGCAGGAGATGCAGGAGACGCTGGTTTGATCCTTTGGGTTGGGAAGATCCCCTGGAAAAGGGCATGGCAACCCAATCCAGGATTCTTGCCTGGAGAATCCCACGGACAGAGGAGCCTGGCGGGCCACAGTCCGTGGGGTCACAGAGTCGGACACGACTGAGTGACTGAGCGCATGCACACTATTTATAGAAAGGAGGTCACGAGGAACAGGTAAGGAGACGCACGGCATAATGATCGGCCGGCTCCTGCACTTTCCCCACACCCCTGGGCAGTCTTCGGGGTAACCCGGGAGACAGTACATCTCTCACCTCATTGCCCAACGGTCTCCGGGGAGCGGGGACATGCCCTGACCCATCTCCTAGAGCCGGCTTCCCTCCTACACCAGCGAGCTGGCTTACCGGCGCGTCTTTAGCAGCGAGGTTGTGAAATCCTTTCTTCATAAATTGGCTTACCTCAACTGGGGAGAGAGACAAGATCAGCCTTCTGAGCATGCCCTGCAGCTGGATGGCAGAGATCGCTCCTCACCGCCTCTCCTGATTGTTGCAGGAGAACTTTCCAGACTCTGGAAACGCCTCTTAGAAATTCAGTGTTTGCGGAGATGTGGTGATTGACTTAACCCGCATTCAGTCGGCCTCGTGACTTTCCTCTGACCAGTAACGCTGTTTACAGAAGGTGGGTGCTCATGGTGTGCTCTGGATCCCACCCGAGGCGACCTTCCCGCTCCCCTCACCTGTGTGTCTTAGCATAGTTCACAGAGCTGCGCATGTGCTTTTAATTAAACCTGGGGAAAGGGGGAAAAAAAAGACTGGGTAAAAATTGAAGGAGATTTGAAATTGGCACTGAGAACAAATTGAAGGCTAATTAATAAACAGGAAGAACCTGAAGTCGTGCTTGGTGTGGGAACTATGTCTGATTGTTATCAGAGATGGCGAGCTGCTGTACATTATGAGCGTGTAACTTTGGGAGGGCGTGGTGTGTTCAGAAACTCTGAGAAGGTGAGTAGAGGGCACCACCCGGCAGTCTCAACAGAAGCTGTGCTTGAAAGACGGAAAGAGAAAACTCTTAAAAGCTGAGAATGCTTTAGAAATTGCTTAATAAAATACTTGGGTTAACTGCCTGTGGGCGTGAGCTTGCGGAGGGAAATAAGAGTATTTCTGGCAGCGAGTCAAGGTGACCTGATTGAGCTGCATTATAAATTAAATGACACCCCCATCCTTTAGTTCAAATACAAGTACACACCAGCCTCACCCACCCACAGGCTAGTGGTGGGCACTGGTGCCACGCTGCCCCAAGGAGGAGGCTCCTCTGCAGGCACCGGCTAACCGGGAGCGTGGCCTTCTGTCTCCCGTGTCTCACTGGAGTGAGGCAACTGCATCTGTGCTCCCACCGCCCTCTTCACACCAAATGGCACACCCCTTTTCCCCTGAGGCTCACACGGCAGAACCCTCTCCGTGGACCACACTCCCTGGGAACCTCCCAGCCTGGACCACAGCTACCGTGGGCACCCGCGGAGCATCAGGGCGGCCGTGCTAATGGTGAGTGATGGCAGGTCAAGCGCTAACTAGGGAACAGGCGAGTTTAAAGCATCTTCACAGACGGACGATTAATATTTCATTTAGATAACCAAAAGGAGAAAGGCCCTGGTAGAAGACACACTAAATAAAAATCAAAGGGATCACTTTTCTCTCAACAGACACGTTCACAACCGCTCTTGTGAAATGGCAGAGCAGATGAAACATGCCAGGTCTGCACCGGGGGAGGGGGCGGTCACAGGGACCCGGAGTGGTTAGGAAGCCTGCTCCTGGTATCCTGGGTCTCTTCTCCAGCTAGTGCTGGATTATAACTGCGTGTGGATTCAGCTCATCCAGTGGTAGTAGGCACCGGCGGAACGTCCCCTACAGGTCAGATGTTCCGACCGTCACAAGACACACGTGCAGTGATAAGCCTTACACACCATCACCCTGTGAGTCTCAGCTTCATAGTACTTGCTGCTACTTACTGGGCACCTCGATGGAGCACCTGCGAACTCACTCATCCTGTTAGGATTTCCATTCAGTTTAGCATGAGTCACCGAAACAGTTACCTGTACAATGCAGTGCTGTGCTGAGTCTTCTGCATTATTGTTGTTCAGTCGCTAAGTCATATCCGACTCTTTGCAACCCCATGGGCTGCAGCACACCAGGCTTCCCTGTCCATCACCAGCTCCCAGAGCTTGCTCAAACTCATGTCCATTCAGTTGGTGATGCCATCCAACTGTCTCATCCTCTGCCACCCCCTTCTCCTCCCACCTTCAATCTTTCCCAGCATCAGGGTCTTTTCCAATGAGTCAGACCTTCAGGTCAAAGGATTAGAGCTTCAGCTTCAGCATCAGTCCTTCCAATGAATATTCAGAATTGATTTCCTTTAGGATGGATTGGTTGGATCTCCTTGCTGTCCAAGGGACTCTCAAGAGTCTTCTCCAGCACCACAGTTCAAAAACATCAATTCTTCAGTGCCCAGTCTTCCTCATGGTCCAATTCTCACATTCATACATGACTGCTGGGAAAAAACCATAGCTTTGAATATACAGGCCTTTGACTATATGGACTTTTGTCGGCAAAGTAATGTCTCTGCTTTCTAATATGCTGTTTAGATTTGTCATAGCTTTTCTTCCAAGGACCAAGCGTCTTTTAATTTCTTGTAAGCCAGCTTTTTCACTCTCCTTTTCCACCCTCATCAAGTGAAGAAAGTCCCTCTTCACTTTCTGCCATTAGAGTGGTATCATCTGCATAGAAATGATCCTATTAGTCTACAAACTCTTCCTGCGGTGGGCTGAAGGGTTTCCTCCCAAAATTCAGGTCTACCTGGGACATCAGATATGACCTTTCTTGGAAATAAGACCATCGCAGATGAACTCAAGTGATGATGAAGTCCTACTTGATCAGGACTGAGATCCTCATAAGAAGGGATGAGGGGCCAGGAGACACACAGGGAGAGGGCAGAGCTTGGGGCAATGCAGCCACCAACTGCGGACCCCCAAGAACCACTCGGAGCTGGGAGAGGCCTGGACTGCCCCCAGGGTCCCTGGAGGAACCAGCCCCGAGGACTCCTGGATCTCAGAGTCCAGCCTCCAGCCTGGGAGACAGAACATTCCAGTTGCGGGGACTAGGTCACGGAAGCTCCAGGGACTTAACCGCACAGGATGTGGGGTCCACCTGTCCATCGGCGGGCTTGGGAACCGCCCCCTGCCTGCACTCGGCTGTGACATGCCACATCTCACAGCACAGTCAGCTTGCAGCCACATCTGACGACAGCAGGCTATGCAGGGCCTGGGTCTGACTTCCCGTCCTTGAGACCAGGAAGGAAGGGGTCTTCATCCCCCAGGCCCCCCATGCTCTGGCTCAGCCCCTCATAACCTGCCACCCTTCCCTGCTGGCTTCCTGTCCTCTCTCCTGCTTCTGGAAGGGGCGTGCCCTCTGTGTGTAACTGGAACCAGGTGTAGCTGGGAGCTTTCTGGAAGGTTCTCAGGTGGCATGAGTGGGACAAGGTCTGAGTCCAATCAACCGAGAACTGGCAGACAAGAGGCACCTGAGACAAGTTTGTGGAGGAGTCGGGAAATTGGGGTGACAAGTGGAAACAGCTCAGCGGAATCTCAGTCCACCCAGAGGGGAAGCGTGTCAGGCACAAGGTAAGGACGGGCACCCCCACACCTGCAGCCAGTTGCCCAGCTACAAAACCGTCTCTCGGAAACCGCCGGTGTTAATAATGTTCGTGTTTTCCAGAATCACTTTCTTGGTGGCTCCTTCTAGCATCATTAAATAGGGCTCTTCTGGGAAAATGTGACTATCTTCAATTCTTCCAAAGGGGGTGGAGGAAGAGGTGTGTGTCCACTTTAATCTTAAAGGAAAAATCTTAACTCCTTCCTTCCGCCCCCAAATTCACCACTGGAGTGACACAGTGTGGGAGGCGAGTGGACTCGGGCTGAGAGCCCAACCTCCCCACCTGAATCTCTGCCCTCAAAGGACCATCCCAGGGTCTCAGCTTCGTGATCAGGGTGGCTGTTGGCTCCCGGAGGATTAAGGATGGCTGGCATCAACGGATGCTTTATACCCAGGGCTTCACACGCAC
This sequence comes from Bos taurus, assembly GCF_002263795.3. NCBI lineage: Eukaryota > Metazoa > Chordata > Mammalia > Artiodactyla > Bovidae > Bos > Bos taurus. The sequence goes on along the minus strand of NC_037347.1, from coordinate 70,183,024 downwards.
CATGCCCCTCAGTCACCACAGACCAGGAGACGGCAACTTTTCCTCCCTGCAGCGAGAGAGCCAGGCTCCTTGCCCATCACCACACAGCCAGCTGGGCCAGAACAGCCCTTTCCCATGCTGTGCACCCGACCACTGCTCCAGGAGGCCCTGATTCCCACGCAGGGGACGTTACCTGCCAACCTGCTACATACACTCCAACCACCAACCAGAAAGAAAGCTGGACTTGGGCAGAGAAAGGGAGGGAGCAGGGGCCCCTTCTCCAGCCCACACAGGGCACTCCTTTCAGTCCACGCTAGGAGAGTCCTCTCCAGATGAGGAAGGTGAGGTCTGGGCTCTCTTTGCTGTTCAGGAGTTCTAGTGTGGCCCATAATGGTCCCCAGAGGCTCCTACAAACAAGAATATTTGGTGGGACTGCAAGTGATTTCCGAGCAAGTGCAAGGAAAGAAAGAATCTAGAGTAGAAAGAAACTTGAACAGTCCCTGAGGCTACAGATCATGACTGCATCCCATCTCCAAAGAGGCAAGGTGTTCACTGGAGCAATTCAGTGATGCTGAGCAGGCCTGACCTCTCCCAGGATTCCTGAGGAGATAGGGTATGAAAGGGAAAGTCACACATCTGGGGTTACCCTCAAATCCATCATGCCTGGCTATCTGTCCATCAACCATGCATCATCCATCCATCCATGATCTATCCATCCATCCTTCCATCTATTCATTATCCATTCATCATCCATCCATCTGTTATCCATCCATCCATGCATCCACCATCTATCCATCCATAATCCATCCATCCATCCATCCATCCATCATCCATCCATCCATCATCCATCCATCCATCATCCATCCATCCATTCATCCACTCACCCATCCACCCATCCATCATTCATCCACCCATCTATCCATCTACCATCCATCCATTCATCATCATCCACCCACCCACCCATCCCTAACCCTAACCCTTCTCGGAGCTTCCACATAAAGGTCCAGCCAGTGGCACCTTGACCTTGCCTAGTGGGGGAACTGGAGCAAGACCCAGATGACCGTGAGGTGATGAATGGGTGCTGTGTGAAGTGGGGAGCATGGGGTGATGGGCCAAGGCAGCAACAGGAAAGTAACGTGGATCCCATCCTTTCAAGGCAGTGAGTCACATGGGGAAGGTATCGCCTCCATCTTCTAAGACTTGGTCGTGTGCAACTCATCCCCATTCTCTCCCCTGAATTGACCTTTGCTGCCACTTCCTCAAGAAATGCACCTCTCCTCTCTCTGCCTGACTCCACTGCGCCATCAGTGGTCTGGACCCGTTCTGTCCTTCCGCAAGTAGCTGAGAGGATGGGCTCTTACCTGTGGACCCCCCAGGAAGAAACTCAGCCCCTGAGAAAGAGACAAAGGCCTAAGGAGCCCTGCAGGGATGCCGGAGGAAACCAAGGTGTGGATAAAGACGGCAGCCCTGTGGGAGACCAAGAAGGGCCAGGAAAGGAGAGAGAGGCAGAGCAGGGCAGGAGGGGCAGGCACCTAGAAAACCAGAGGGGATTTCCAGACAGGGAGAGCGAGGAGGGCAAATGGTGCAAACCGATACTGAAAGTCAGACCTGGACAATCCTCTGTTGGCTTTGGTGAATAGGAAGTTGGGATGACCTCTGTCAAGTTTTCAGCTGATCTGTGGGTGTGGAACTTTGGGGTGAAGATGGGAAGCGTGGGAATAAGAAGCTACTCATGGAGGAGAGAACCGTGCAGGCAACAGTGGCCAGTGGAGAGTGGACACAGGCGTGCGTGGGCGTCTGCACGTGCGTGCGTGTGTGCAAGTTTACTTCGCACACGAGGGAGACACAGTTAATAGTTGCACACGTGTGTCTGCTGAAAGAAGAAGCTACCAGAGAAAAGAAAGAAGGGAAACATGGCAAGAGTTAAGAAAGAGGAAGTCTTGGCATGGGTCCAGGCCTGGAAGTAGGGGCTCCACCAAGACCGAAGCCGAAGCCGTAAAAGTTAAAAACCTGATTCCGGTCCAGGGAGGTCCCCCACAGGGAGCCGCCAGCACGGGGGAGGAGGGAGCCGGAGCTCAAGGCTGGACCTGCTGGTGGGGCTGGAGGCTGCCGGGGAGGGAGCCCAGAGGCCTAGGGGTGGGGCTCAGGTCTGAACCCTGCAATCGTGGGGAGGCCACCACAAGTTTGAAACAGCTGGGAGACGCCATCAAGGTCAAAGACCGTTCAGACCGTGGTGGAGAAGCCCTGGGGGTGGGGAGGCATGGACTCTAGGAGGACAGTCTTGGGTGGGTGCGGGGATCCCAGTAGGAGGTGGGGTGGACCGAGGAGGCCCCGGAGGGGGAAAGAAGTAAGCTGTCTGAGCTGCACTTGGAGCTGAATCTGCAGGATCAGAGGTGGGCTGGACATGGAGGAGGTGGGGAGGGAAAGAGAGACAAGGTAAGCTTAGGGTCCTGCCCGTCTGGGATCCTTCCTCAGGGCAGGGACCGAGACCCCTGAGCTTACACACCTGGGCGGGGCAGTGGGCTGTCTCCTCCGGGACCCAGGAGACAGTGGCTTAGGAGAGTCATTGTGTAGACCGGCCCCGCAACACCCCCCCACCCCCCCACACCCCCAACCCCCCGCCACCAGTGCACACTCTGGGAGCTCGCAGACCCCCAGCAGCGAAAGGCGCCCACACCAGGGGATGAGTCCCCAGGCTCGGCCCGGCCGCCCGCTGGAGCGCAGGACGCTGCCCGCACACGCTTCAGGTCCTGCCTCTAGGCAGAAGCCCCTGGACCCGGGACCCAGGGAGCCCCTTCATTTGCGGATGCAGATGGGCACGGAGATAAGCCGCAGTGGGAGAAGGAGACCTGTTTTCTGACGATGTAGTACAGAAGCCGGTACAGAGGGTTCTAGGAAGAGGTGTCAGGGAGGGCCCCCGGGCAGCACACCTGCGCGGCCCTCCCTATCAGGCAGGGCCGGGCCCACCCACTTGCCTGGGTCCCTTCCAGACTCCGGCGGGAACTGCCTGAGTCCCTGCCCCCGCAGCCCCGCCTTTGGTCCCAGCGCTGAGCTCAAGCCTTCTGTTAAGCCTGCGATGTAAGCGCACCCCTCCAGGTAGCCAGCGGCCACGGCCCCTGGGACCCCCCTGCCTCCATCCCTCAGCTCTGCGGGGCTCAGCATCCCCGACCGGGATGTGTCTGAAGCCCCCTATCCTGCGGCAACCTGCAGCATTGTCTTCTTAGCATTAAATGGGAGGCTTTGAGGAGAGAAGTGCCGGGGCTTGCCCATCAGTGAGGTTCTGGGATGTCTGGCCGTTGTGGTGGGAAGTAAGCTTCCTCCACTCACGGGTAGTACAGTTCAGCGTTTCGTATAAAGCCCAGGACACAGGAAAGTGGTTTGAAGACTTAAACGTAAGTGGTATAAACTCCACGTACAAATAAGGCAGTGAAAACCGAGCCCGAGAAGATGATCTTTGAGAGCTCCGGCGGGAAAGGTGAAACAGGCTGCACTGTAAAAAGCCTCGCAGGCCTGCTGAACGCTGCGTCTCGTGGAGCGCTCCGCGCGGCAGCTCAGCCTGGCGGAGGAGCCTGCCGCAAGGGTGTGGCGGCTTCCCATTCGAGGCTGCTTGTAATTGCATGAACACATGAACCTTTAGCAGATGAACAGCGCCAGGCCCCCGGGCACTGCTCTCCAGAGAGGAAGCCTGGACCCACGTCCAGCCGCTCACCCATTTCTGTCCGGTGATGTCATCGCTAGCTCACCTAACACCTCAATTAAACCAAACAGGCAGCACTGCCAACCGACGGGCGTCTTGTAAGAGCTTCCTAATGACAACACGTTTGGAAATGATTAATGTAGGGACAGGTGTACACGTTTGAGTCAGTGCTTAATTGAAATGATTTTAATTTATGGGGAGGAGAAAATGCTACAGGCCAAGAGGACAACGCCTACCATTCAAAATCTACTCACCTCAGAGTATCTAGGGGATGGAATATGTGTGTGGTGTTTGTGTGTGTGTGCGTGTCTGGTGTGTGGAGTATGTGTGTATGTTTTGTGTTTGTGTGTGTCTGGGGTGTGGAGCATGTGTGTGTGTGATGTTGTGTTTGGGGTGAGAATATGTGTATGTGATATTTGTGTGTATGTGTCTGGGGTGTAGAGTATATGTGTGTGATGTCTGTGCATGTGTGTATGTGCATGTCTGGAGTATGGAGAGTGTGTGTATGTTTGTGTGTGTGTGTATGTCTTGGGTGTGGACTCTGTGTGTGTGTGTTGTATATCTGGGGTATGGAGTATGTGTGTGTGTGATGTTGTGTGTTTGGTGTGTGAAGTGTGTGCGTGTATGATATCTGTATGTGCATGTCTGCGGTGTGGAGTCTGTGTGTGTGTGTGTGATGTTTGTGTGTCCGGAGTGCAGAGTGTGTGTGTGTGTGTGTGATGTTTGTGTGTGTGTTTGTATCTAGGGGATGGAATGTGTGTGTGATGTTTGTGTGTGTGTGCATGTCCAGGGTGTGGAGTGTGTGTGTATGTTTTGTGTTTGTGTGTGTCTGGAGTGTGGAGTGAGTGTGTGTGTGTGGTGTCTGTTTAAGGGAAGAAAATGCTGCTCACCTGTGAGAGCTGCCCCTGCGCACGCGGGTGGACCAGGGGTAGCTGACGTTGACCGTGTTGAACAGAGGCCACATGAGAGCCGTTTGCAAGGAAATCAGTGTCATCTGTTCCTGGGGGGTGTTGTTCTGCTCTCACAGAACTAGAAATAGCTCCTATGGGTGGGGCTGCGGGTTTTTTCCCTGAAAAAATGAACTTTCCACATAAGAAAGACCAGGAGGAGGGACATAGAGACCTCACGATAAACTTCCTCGCTATAAAGTCCGTGATGGGATGACAGCGTGAGAGCGTGAGACAGAAATCCAGAGAGGTGGGGGGACCCTTGCGCCCCCCGAGCAGCTGTCTCAGGACAGGGAGCCGGGCTGGGGCCCTCAGCCAGCAGGCCCCTCAGACAGTCAGAGCCCTCGCTGCTCAGCGGTGAGCGGCGCACTCTGGGTGAGGAGTCAAGAGGGTACCATTTCTTCCTCGAGTGATGTCCCTACTTAAAAATCAGCAAGTCTTACAGGGAAGGGTTTGCCAGCAGGGACTCCTGCCTGGCTGAGGTCCCGCCATCAGGGGGTTGGGGGTAGGGGAAGGACACGTGAGGAGGGATGCTGGGCCCCGAGGAGATGACCCTGAGGCAGCAGCCCACAGCCCGCGGGAGCTCTGAAAGGCAGAGCCTCACAAGCACCCTCTTCAGACCCCCCGCTCGCCCCCCACCCCCCCCACCAGCCCCCCACCCGCCCCCCGCCGACACAACCATATCTGCAAGGGACTTCCCTGGTGGCTCAGACGGTAAGGAGTATGCCTGTAACATGGGAGACCCCGGTTCAATCCCTGGGTTGGGAAGATGCCCTGCAGAAGGAAATGGCAACCCACTCCAGTTACTCTTGCCCGGAAAATCCAGTGGATGGAGGAGCCTGGTGGGCTACAGTCCATGGGGTCGCAAAGAGTCGGCCACGGCTGAGTGACTTCACTTCTTCATGTGATCATAACAGTCAGAGGTCACGGGAGTAAGGAAGAGAAATGGTTTTCAGTACGTGGCCCTAAAACTTAAACTTCACTTGATTTAGATAACTTCAGGTCTTAGAGTTTCCAGACCATAAAGGGAATCACTTGCATTCAAGCCAAAATGTTTCTTAGTTTTCCCTCTAAAACCACTTTCCTGTTCAGCAGTAACTGTGATGTGATGAATGTGACTGAGAGGGAGGGGCGAATACAGTTTCAGTCTTAATTATGGTTCCTGGAGTATTTTTAATTAAGGAAAAGGTAGCATAGTTAACAAAGTGGCCAATTATCTGAAAATGCAGCATGACTCTCCTGTATTCCTATGTTAATGATGTAATGCTCACACTCACATTCCTGACTTCCCTCATAGCTCAGTTGGTAAATAATCCACCTGTGATACAGGAGACCCCGGTTCTATTTGTGGGTTGGGAAGATCCGCTGGAGAAGGGAATGGCAGCCCACTCCAGTATTCTGGCCTGGAGAATTCCATGGACTGTACAGTCCACGTGGTTGCAAAGAGTTGGACACGACTGAGCGACTTTCACTTCACTCACACTCACAAAATGAATAAATTTAGCTGCATGTTCTGATTCACATAGAAGCTTTTATTCTAAATCCTAGGGTACAAATGTCTATATTCTTTCAACAGAAATAGTTGGCAAAAGAGAAACCTAGGGTGAAAATATAGTGCCCCAAAAAGCTTTCCCTTCAGGTTAGATTTTTTTAAGTTAGATGATAGCCGTTGTTCAGTCATGTCCAACTCTTTGCGACCCCATGGACTGCAGCACGCCAGGCCTCCCTGTCCATCACCAACTCCCAGAGCTTGCTCAAACTCACGTCCAATTGAGTCACTGATGCCATCCAACCATCTCATCCTCTGTCGTCCACTTCTCATCCCACCTTCAATCTTTCCCAGCATCAGAGTCTTCTCCAGTGAGTTGGCTTTTCTCATCAGGTGGCCAAAGTATTGGAGCTTCAGCATCAGTCCTTCCAATGAATATTCAGGATTCATTTCCTTTAGGATGGACTGGTTTGATCTCCTTGCTGTCCAAGGGCGTCTCAAGAATCTTCTCCAGAATCACAGTTAAGTTAGATGATAAAGAGGTACATTATTCAAGTAATATCTATTTTTTGTATGTGCGTGCTAAGTCTATTCAGTCGTGTCTAACTCTTTGTGACTCCATGAACTGTAGCCTGCCACACTCCTCTGTCCATGGGATTCTGCAGGCAAGAATACTGGAGTGGGTAGCCATTCTCTTCTCCAGGGGATCTTCCTGACCCAGAGATTGAATCCGGGTCTCCTGTATAACAGGCAGATTCTCTACTGTCTGAGCCACCAGAGAAGTCCATAAACATTCTATGGTGGATGCTAATAATTTATAATAAACATAAAAGTTAATCTTATCTTTACTCAAATAACTTTGTCTTCATTTCTGATTATTTTTATATTAAATTCCTAGCTGTTCAGTCCTTACTTAGGGCACAAAGGATATTTTCTAGAAAAATTTTGTCAATTTTTACTTTTATCAGTCTTCTAAAAATAATAGAAACTAATACACCTTTCTTGGATATTTGTCCCTATTTTGAGAGTCTTTATTCAATCGTCAATCTTGCCAACACTTAATTTCTTTTTCATGTGCCAGTGTGAAAGAAAAAATTGGCCCAATATTTTCATGATTATTGTTTATATGCATCTTTCATTATATTGGTTTCTTAAAATTATTCTCATTTATCTGTAAAATGTCATTACATATTTAGACTATTAGTCACAAATAAGTGTGTTTCAAACACCGTTTTCCCAGTTCGCTGTTTCCTTTTGCTTTTGCTATGATAGTTTTAGGTGTGAGGTATGTATTTTAGTGAATTTCAGAACAAGCTAAAAAATCAAGGGGATAATAGAATATATTTAAAAAAATAGAACAAACCAATGTTATAAAAGTTTAAAAACTGTGATAGAATTCAAGAAAGACTAAGAAAAAAGGAAGAAATCATTTTTGAAAAGAGGATTAAACTACAAGTAGCACAAGGTTCGTAAACATAGTGGCTAAAAGGAGACAGAAGCAGCAATGAGGAAATATCAACAATAAGCAACTTCTAAAGGATGTGAAGGTGCCGGGGATTGGGGTTGGCCAGTCTAACATGATCATTAAGGAGCTCTCAAAGAAATGTGACAGAACAAACACTAAATCTTATCATCTGCGAAAAGTTTTGGAAATTAAAAAAAGAAAACCCTCTCTACTGGTATTTAAATCGTGCACTTGTGGGAAACAGGAAGCAAATCCTGATGATCAGCAATGAAATATTTTAATGCAAAGCCACTGGACTCTCTAGGAACAAATAGTAACATGAAATTCTTTAGAAATACAAATCACTTATAAAGAAAATCAGAGTGTTATGAGAATTTCTGACAACAATGTTTTATGCCAGAAAATACTAGCACGTTTTAGATATGCAAAGGAAAGAAGTGAGCTCAGGACTTTACATTCGCTCAGCTGATGCTTAAATACAAAAGGCATTTTTAAATTGGTTACTGGCATGCAAGAATTCAGAGTGAACTATTCTCTTGAGCATTGAAGACACTCAAAAATCAGTTTCAGAAAGCCAATGTTGTGCAAGGCAGTCTCTATATATTTGTGATTATTAAAAGTGTATCCAACTGCAGAAGAAAGAAAAATGATGACTATCATCCAGACTGCAATGTGTAACGGCTGCATGCTCTGAAAATGTAGACAAATCACAACCATTAAAATTGAGGTGTGACGAGGAGATCATATGAAAAGTAGAATAAGCTTGTCATTGCCTTAAATATATTAATGAGAGAAAAAAAGGATATTGCTTCATATCAGTTGCTAGAAAGATTACGAGCATAGAGGGGTGAGGGAGACTTTATAATTAATTCAATTATTATTTCTCATAGCAAAAAACAAAAAAGGAATGACATGACATGACATTTGGTCATGAGAGTTGGTATAACGACAATTAGAACACAAACATAAATCAAATGCAAATTCAAAATTCAAAATATTCAAAACATAATCCAAAAAGAGAGAGAAAGACACGGCAAAGCCTGTGGGCCGTTCAGTGAGTAACTGTGTGCAAGGCCGTGTGCCGGCAACAGCAGAGCAGTGAGTAACTGTGTGCAAGGCCGTGTGCCGGTAACAGCAGAGCATTTTACTAGTAACAGGACTGAAACCAAGTTCATTCCTTAGGTCTGTATCTATCAGCCTAATTCATGTCTATCAAAAATGTTTTTTCAAATAAAGTAACAAAGCCAAATCCAATACTATGTTTTATATTTATCAAAAGATATACTTAAACACTCAGAAAGATTACAAAGAAAATGGACAAGGATATATCAGACAAACACACGCAGAAATAGAAAGTAGTAGATACACTTTTTTATTTGAAGAAAAAAAAAGTCATTTCACACTAATAAAGACTGCAAGCACAAGAGAGATATAATAGCAATTAATATTTAAGGCCTCAGTAACAACTTTTACAAAGCAAAAACTAGGGAAGATTCAGAAAGAAAATAAAGCGCATGAAGATACTAGGAGTTAATGCATTTTTATTCATTTAGAAGACATGACGTGAACAAAATGTGGATAGTAACATAAAATCTTTAAATAATAGACTCAATAGGAAAATCTAATGAGCACATACTGATCCCCAATCTCCAAGAGCCGAGAAGGAAATTCCTCTGTGAGATGATGAGCATCATTTACAAAATATCTCAGAACAAAGAAAAAGCTAAGAAATTTCAAAGTACAGTAAAAGATGAAATAAGAATTCTCTGATCATAACACGTTAAAAATAACATGAAACCTTTTAAAACTTTAAGAAAGCATGTTCTTCTACTTTTGCATACAAAAACAATCACAAAATGAATATGGATCAAAAGAAAATTTGAAAAGACAAAATCTTTTAAAAACACAAATATTATAATCGGTAGGGCACAGCTCGGAAAAGGCAATGGCACCCCACTCCAGTACTCTTGCCTGGAAAATCCTATGGATGGAGGAGCCTGGTGGGCTGCAGTCCATGGGGTCACTAAGAGTCAGGCACGACTGAGCAACTTCACTTTCACTTTTCACTTTCACGCATTGGAGAAGGAAATGGCAACCCACTCCAGTGTTCTTGCCTGGAGAATCCCAGGGACGGTGGAGCCCGTTGGGCTGCCGGTCTATGGGGTCGCACAGAGTCGGACATGACTGAAGCGACTTAGCAGCAGCAGCAGCAGCAGGGCACAGCTAAACTAACCATCAGATAAAAGAGTAAAATAAATAATAGTATCAATAAACATTGCGAAGTAAGGGTGACTTAATGAAGGACCTAATTGAAAAAGCAAGAGAAAGAATATGAAAGTAAATTAAAAGAAGATCATACCAAAGAATAAGGACGGGATGTATAAGCAAATGGGTTAGTGAATTTAAAACAAGTAGAACAAGGACTTCCTGGTGGGCCAGTGATTAAGACTCTGTTTCCACTGTAGGCGCCTGGGTTCAATCCCTGGATATGGAAGTAAGATCCCACATGACTTGAAGAGGCCAAAAATAGTAATAATAATGGCAAAATAGGTAGAACAGTTAAATCTATAAATTGGTTTGTTAAAAAATCAAAAAATTACCTAACTTACTCAAGAAAAAGTAGAGGGAGATCACTAAGACCCAAAATTCAAAGTTAAAGGGAAGACAAGACATCCAAAATGGCAATTAAAAAAGTGCACAGGAAGCCATCTGAAAAGTAAGCAAAAGTTGTGACACCCAGTAAGTGATATGAAATCACTACTTACAGATGTCAGTTTCAACAGAGATGCAAAGTCTAATGGGACACTAGCTGAGACAGACAATAAGCTGACGCAAAAGCAACTGCACATTCTGATTCCTCAGGTGACATTTACCAAACCTTTAAAGATTCTATGATCCCAATAATTTCAGACCATAGGGAAAGAAGAAAAGCTTACAATTTCATCTTATGAAGAATAGCACTGATCTAAAATATGACAAAGTTAGTTAACTAACGGAGAAGGCAATGGCACCCCACTCCAGTACTCTTGCCTGGAAACTCCCATGGACAGAGGAGCCCGGTGGGCTGCAGTCCATGGGGTTGCAAAGAGTCGGACATGACTGAGCGACTTCACTTTCACTTTTTAACTTTCCTGCATTGGAGAAGGCAATGGCAACCCACTCCAGTGTTCTTGCCTGGAGAATCCCAGGGACGGGGGAGCCTGGTGGGCTGCCGTCCATGGGGTCACACAGAGTCGGACACGACTGAAGCGACTTAGCTTAGCTTAGTTAACTAAACAATCAAGGAAAAATTACTGAGCAATCTAATTTATGTATATTAATGCAAAATCTTTAAAGGAGAGTTGGTTGCTTTTCTATCTCTCATCAATAAACAGTGGGGTTTGAAATTAAAAACATAATACTATTTACATTATCAGCCCTCAAAATGAAATACTTAGATATAAATCTAATTCATCTAACGTTAAATATTACTGTTGTTGCTCAGTAGCAACTCATTGTGATCGACTCTTTGTGACCCCATGGACTACAGCATGCCAGGCTTCCCTGCTCTTCACCATTTCCTGGAGCTTTCTCAAACTCATGTGCATTGAGTCAGTGATGCCATCCAACCATCTGATCCTCTGTCGTCCCCTTCTTTTCCTGCTCTCAATCTTTCCCAGCATCAGGGTCTTTTCCAATGAGTTGACTCTTCACATCAGGTGGCCAAAGAATTGAAGTTTCAGCTTCAACATCAGTCCTTGCAATGAATATTCAGGACTTATTTCCTTTAGGATGGACTGGTTTGATCTCCTTGCAATCCAAGGGACTCTCAAAAGTCTTCTCCAGCACCACAATTTGAAATGTTAGGTATAAATCTAACAAAATATATATAAGATCTATATGAGAAAAAAATGCAAAATTTTAATGAATTAAATCACAGAACTTAACAATGAAGAAATATTCCACATGGTGGACAGAGAGACTCAACATTGTCAGCTGTCAGTTCTTCCCAAATTGACCTGTGGATTAAGTGCTATCTCAGCCAAAATCCAGGCAAATTTTTTTGTGTATGCCAAAAAAAAAAAAGAGAGAGAGAGAGAGAAAGAGAGAGAGATTCTAAAGTTTATATGGAGTGGAAAAAAATCCAGTTTGGCCAACGTAATACTGAAGAACAATTTTGTAGGACTGATGTTATAGGACTTCAAGAGTTACTATAAAACTATAGTAGTCAAGAGAACATGAAGAACAGACAAATACATGAATAGTACAAAATAAGGAGCCCAGAAACACACTCATATATAGAGTCCACTAGTTTTTGATGGAGAAGTAAAGTCAATGCAATAGAGCCAAGATTATCTTTTAACACATGGCATTGTAACAACTGAACTCCACATGCAAAAGAAAAAGAATGCATCTAGATACAGATCTTACATCCTTCTTAAAAATTAACTCAAAACGGATCATAGACCTAAATGTGATATTCAAAATTATGAGACTCCTAAGAAGAGCACAGCATAGAAGAAGATAACATAGGAGAAATCCTAGATGACCTCGAGTATAGCAATTGATAAGCTGGACTTCATTAAAATTAAAAAAATAATTGTTCTGCAAAAGACAATGTCAAGATAAATAGACAATAAGCCAGAGACTGGAGGAAAATATCTGCTGAGGACACATCTGAAAAGGACTGTTCTACAGTGTATACAAAGAACACTTAAAACTCAACAATAACAAATAATTTGGCTAAAAAATGAGAAAAAGCCTTCAAGAGACACCTCACCTAAGAAGATATGCAAGTGAAAATAAGCATATGAAAAGATGCCCCACTTCATATATCATAAAAAGGTATGAATTAATGCAGCAATGAGATGCAACAGCCTCTCAGAATGGCCAAAATCTGAGACACTGCCGGCAAACGCTGGTGAGGGTGTGGAGAAAGAAGAGGTCGTTTATTTCTGGGGAGGGTGCAAAATGGTACAGCCACTGGATAAAATAGTTTGGCAGTTTCTTACAAAACTGAACATGCTCTTAAGACCCAGCAGTCTCATTTCTGGGCATTGACCCAAAGGAGTTGAAAACTTATGTACAGACAGAATTTTGCATACAGATGTTTATATCAACTTTTTTCATAGCTGACAAAATTTGGAAGCAACAAAGATACCTTTCAGTCAGTGAGTGGATAAATAAACTACGGTCTGTCCACATCCAATGCAATGAAATATTACACAGTGCTTGAAAGCAGTGAGCCACTGAGCCACGAAAAGACTCCAGAATAGTAAATGCTTATTACTGAGTGACAGAAGCCAACCTGAAAAGGATACACAGTGTATGAATCCAACTGTGTCATATTCTGGAAAAGACAACCCTACGCAGACATACGAAAAAGATAATGGTTCCAGAGAAGCAGAGAGGGGTGAGTAGGCAGAACGCAGACTTAGGCCACGCGTGTGAAGGTGCTCAGTCGTGTCTGACTCTTTGCGACCCCATGGACTGCTGCCCCCCAGGGGATTCTCCAAGCGAGGATACCGGAGGGGGTTGCCAGGCCCTCCTGCAGGGGACCTTCCCCGCCCAGGGATCCTGCCTCCCGTCTCCTGCGCTGGCAGGCAGGTTCTTCCCACTAGTGCCGCCGGGGAGCCCGCGTGACACTGTGACGGTGAGCACACATCACTACGAGCGTGTCCAAGCCCATAGAGTGTGCACCGCCAGGAGGGAGCCTTAGTACAGTCTGTGCACTTCGGGTGTTTATGATACAGCAGTGCAGGCTCATCAGTTGTAATAAAAGTTCCACTCTGACGGGGAGCGAATGGTGGGACAGTCTAGGCGTGTGGGGGGGACAGAGAGCATACGGGAAATTTTTCCATGAACCTAAAAGTGTTCTAAAAAACTAAAGTCAAAAAACTCTTAAAAAGGTATTTAGAAAAGTGTAAAATACCTGTTAAGCAAGACATCATGGCCAATTTGGGAAATTGCAAAAAATGTAAGTGTGGTTCAATATTACTAGAATCATCAAGTAGAATTAACGGTCATCTTTAGAACAGAGAAAAGGAGACATAGGAATTCATCCCAATTCATACTAAAATACCCCAGAAAGGGATGGATGGGTAATTCCTAAACATTGTGAGACTTTTGCTGTGGAAGTCACATATAAAAGGGATGGATGGGTAATTCCTAAACATTGTGAGACTTTTGCTGTGGAAGTCACATGTAAAAGGGATGGATGGGTAATTCCTAAACATTGTGAGACTTTTGCTGTGGAAGTCACATATAAAAGGGATGGATGGGTAATTCCTAAACATTGTGAGACTTTTGCTGTGGAAGTCACATATAAAAGGGATGGATGGGTAATTCCTAAACATTGTGAGACTTTTGCTGTGGAAGTCACATGTAAAAGGGATGGATGGGTAATTCCTAAACATTGTGAGACTTTTGCTGTGGAAGTCACATATAAAAGGGATGGATGGGTAATTCCTAGACATTGTGAGACTTTTGCTGTGGAAGTCACATGTAAAAGGGATGGATGGGTAATTCCTAAACATTGTGAGACTTTTGCTGTGGAAGTCACATGTAAAAGGGATGGATGGGTAATTCCTAAACATTGTGAGACTTTTGCTGTGGAAGTCACATGTAAAAGGGATGGATGGGTAATTCCTAAACATTGTGAGACTTTTGCTGTGGAAGTCACATATAAGATGTGAAGCCCACTCTCCCTGCTACTATTTCATGTCGTGTTGTTAAGGAAAGAGAGCCAAGACAGCCAATGTCTGTGTCCATGTTTTGCCCAGATTTGGGGCAGCTCAACTAATTGTACACATACAGGGAATGATTCAAGCAGTCCAGCCAAGAGCTGTGTGGATTCTTGAGTTGCTGTCCCTTCCAGTGGGGATGCAATTTGCATTTTGAGTCCTTCCGAGTTAATGGCATCCTTAAAAAATAAAGCAAATGTCTTCTAAGGCATGTCAAATGATCTAGAATATCCACAGGATGTTCCTCATGATATCCAGAATGCAGAAACGGGAAAATGTAACATGTTCTCCAGAGAAAAGGCAATCAGGGAGGAGCAGCCATGTGATCCTGAGGTCACCATTAGCAGACTTGGGTTTTAATGTAGCCACTGCTCCTGCTCAAGGTTATAAAGGACAGCATGTTTGTAATGAATATAAAAACAGTGGGCTTCAGCAGAGAAATATAAACTAAAACAAAATTTAAAAAATATAAAAGTGTAAACTGAAAATGACAATGTCAGAATTTTTTAAAATCTCTGAATGGGCTTAACAATAGGAGATGACAGAAAACTCACCATTTTTTAAAAAAAGCAATAGAAATGATCAGATTTGAAGAATATAAAGAAAAAAGAGTGGAGGATATTAAGATTTTACAGTATAAAAAGGCTAATATGCATGTGATTGGGATCTAAAAGTGGAAGGAGTAGAGGCGAAGGGAAAAGCAAATATTCAAAGACAAGAATTTCCCCAAATTTGGTGGAAGAAATACACTAACAGGTTCATTAAGCTCGGTGGACCCCGGCAAAATGAATACAAAGGGAAGCGTCCCCAGGCATGTTATAGGCCATCTGGTGTAAACTAAAGTGGAAGTCGCCCAGTCGTGTCCAACTCACTGTGACCCCGTAGCCTATACAGTCCATGGAAGTCTCCAGGCCAGAACACTGGAGTGGGTAGCCTTTCCCATTTCCAGGGGATCTTCCCAACCCAGGGATTGAAGCCAGGTCTCCGGTATCGCAGGTGGATTCTTTACCAGCTGAGCCACAAGAGGAGCCCAAGAATACTGGAGTGGGTAGCCTACCCCGTCTCCAGCAGATCTTCCTGACCCAGGAATTGAACCGGGGTCTCCTGCACTGCAGACAGATTCTTTACCAACTGAGCTATCAGGGAAGCCTGGTGTAAACTCAAAGTGAAGAGAAATTTCTAAAGCAGTCTGAGAAAAATGACACCTTGGAGAACTCATGGATCAAATGCAAATGCAGAAGCATCACAGATGATGGAGGTCTCAAGAGAGGAGGTTAATACCTGGAAGAGCTGGAATTTTAAAAATATAGGCTAACCCAGACTTCTGAACTCAATCAAAATCGTTCAAGAAGAAGGCAAAGTAAAGATACTCTTCAGATAAAAGAAAATGAACTCAAGTTGTCAGCCTCCCTTCATTACAAGAAATGCTAAATAAAGCTCTCCAAACTGAAGGAGAATGACATAAGATGGAAGCTCATTTCTTCAAGAAAAAAATAAAAGGAATTGGAAACATCAAGAGGAAAAAGGGAGGAGAAAGAACTTGAACCATCTTAAGAAAGTTTCATGTTCAGGAACCCAATCATTTTTGTTGCTGTTGTGTCTCTGTTTTCTTCTTCTCTTTGATGGCGTTCACGTCCTTGTCCGATTCACATTCTTGTGGCTTGTCGAGTCTCTCTTTGATAAGCCTGACACAGTGTTTGTCATTGGTCATGAACCTTCCTGTCCTTTGCCTTTTAAATCATCCGAAGGTGATGTTTTCTTTCTCTCTCTCTCTTGAAGCTACCAGATTCCTTTCACCTTCATCTCTCATCACTGATCTCTTGGTTCATAATTTGAAACTTCTTCATTCTCAGTGGGAGCATGAAAAAGACTCTGAATGCACACAACATGCTCTTCCTTAAGTAAAATTTTCATATATATATATACATATATATGTGTATATATATATATCACATTGTTTTCCTGCCAAATAGAAGCATATCTCGGCATGCATGATTACAGGTGTTTCTCTCTACAGGCCCCCTGGACACTGCTCGAATGATCTTCGTTCCTAACTGGGCAGCTGGGTGAAGTGATCCCAGCTTCCCTGCTCGGGGAGGCAACGACGTAAGGACGGAGTCTGGAGGGCTGGATAGAACCAAGCGCGCCTGCCTTGCTGGGCGTTGCCATCCGTGCTCACCGAGGCGGTCGCTGCAGGCACTGATGCTGCCTGGCTGGCTTCTTGTGTCTCAGTTTCTTGTGTAGCTACGTTTACCGAGGTCCTGCTCCTTGTGCTCTGAGAGCAAGCCCACCAGGTCAGGGAAGAGCCCTTCCAGGCTGCCAAAGCCTCAGCTGCTTAGGGGCAGTTTTCAGCCAGAAGAAACCCAGTCCTCGTGAGAATCCGCCTGGGTCACCTCTCTTTCCCGCGGAGCTTCCGGCACAGCTACTTCTGAATGCTATCCGTCTGTCCTCAGAGAAGCTGTGGGGCCTTTTTCTTCCCATTCCGGCACACGCATTTCAGAGAGTTTGGGAGTTCTGCCAAGAGGCAGGAGTGTGCTCTGTGAAGGACACATGTGGGGACCCAGGGCTTCTTTTAATCTAGGCCCATCTGCACTTTATATACAAGAAATTCATTAAACTTTCTGGCATTCTGATGATACCCTTTCCTGAATTCCTGCATTGAATCTATTTTTAGCCTCCTTTGATTATCACTGTTGGTTTTTGAGGCAGGGATGGTGGACATCTGGGCTTACATTTCTGCTTCTAAAAATGTGACTATTCAGCTCTTTAAAGACATTTCCTACACATCAAACAAGGAAACTTATGAACCTAATCCCAAACCAGTTTTTTTTTCTGTGTAAATCTGTATTGTGTTTCAAACTTATTAGTGGAAATGTATAAATATTACCAAGCAGAGCTTCCTTTTTCATACTTACAGCTGTCAACGATGTGTGAATTATTTAAATTTAAAATGAATTATTTAAACACACACACACGTTCTAGTATCTTGCTGGATGACTGGGTGATCTCCCTCCCCAGTAAAGAATCTAAAGACTCTTTTTGTCCTGTTCAAGGTGCAGTCTGATCTCAAGACCAGGACTGGGCATTCTGCCTTCTGTGTGCAGCTTCCCACATCCGACCTCTCCCTACTGTCCTTCTCCAATCTGACCCCGGCATGGACAGCTCAGGGCCATTTTGTCCCAAATGACAGAGCAGCACTGAGTGTCATTCCCAAAATAAATCGCGCCTTCCCTGACCTCGTGAACCTGCCTGCTTCATGGGGCGAGGTAGCCAATTTCCATGTGTTCTGGTTTCAGCTCCGGCATTAAAAGCAGATACATTCATTAGGCTTAATATGCATTTGTTTCTTTGTCTAGGAAGGGGCACACACACACACACACACTTACACACACACCCCTGTATCACAGGGGTGCTAGTGGTGAAGAACCCACCTGCCAATATAGGAGACATAAGACACACGGGTTCGATCCCTGGGTTGGGAAGATCCTCTGGAGGAGGGCATGGCGACCCACTCCAGTACTCTTGCCTGGAGAATCCCATGGTCAGAGGAGCCTGGTGGGCTATAGTCCATAAGGCTGCAAAGAGTCAGACACAACTAAACCAACTTCGCACACATACACAAGCCAGTAATTAATGAAACCCACAGTGGTTCTTAAAGCACTTACTTATTGAAAAATTATATAAATGCCATTTTAAAAACTTTGTTTCTATGCTTTAGAATTCCAGTTTATTTATTAGACATACTAGGAATTACTGGCAGCTATGGCAAGAGGAGTGTTTTATATCCAACTCCAGAAGTCACTTACCTTGGCAACCCCATCTCTAAACTGTCTAGTTCTAAGTCACTGGGAGAAGGCTGACTCAGGGCTAGGCACTCCCTACTTTTTCAGGCTCAAGGTCCTCTCTGGATTGGAGAAACCAGGAAGAACTGGAGCTGTTGTATTACACACCAAAAAGATCAGCTCAAAATTCACAAGGATAAATAAAACAAGGAAATAAGTCACATAAGCAAACCCATATCCAGAAGAAACTTTATTCTAGGGTTGGTGAAACCAAAAATCTACAATACCTTCTTATACAGTTCCTATCGAATCTACTCTGTGTTTAGTTTGGATTTTGTGGCTCATTTGTCTATACCCAAAGTTTTTCTCTAGGTTTTTCTTCATGAAGCCAAAGGCCTCCTTGCTAATAGTGTGGACTGATAAATGTTTCGTGTTTTAAATGTGTTCATTATTCTAATAGGAGCTGTGAGTGCCATGAAACTTGTGGAGAAGACAGATTATTTCCCGTGAGTTGGTGAATTTTAATGTCTGATGTTCTAATGTTAATCAGCCTTGCTTTTCTGGATAAAACTTACCAAAATGTCATTGATATTGTTGAATTAAACTTACCAACCCTTTACTAAGAAATTGTGTCTGGCTTTATGAGAAATATTGCCTTTTTGTATTTTTGCAAAGTCTTTTTCAGATTTTCCTGTTAGTCTCACTGAATGATTTAGAATAGACCTTTCATCTATTTCCTGAGAGTATTCGTATGAAGCTGGCACTATTTCTTCTCTAATTATCTACTTAAGCTTGTGTGTTAGTTGCTCAGTTGTGTCCGACTCTTTGTGACCCCGTGGACTGTAGCCCGCCAGGCTCCTCTGTCCGGGATTCTCCAGGCAAGAACACTGGAGTGGGTTTCCATGCCCTCCTCCAGGGGATCTTCCCCACCCAGGGATTGAACCTGAGTCTCCTGCTTTGTAGGCAGTTTCTTTGCCAGCTGAGCCACCAGGGAAGCCCAACCAGTGGCAGAATGTACATCTGGAGTGTTCTTGTTCTTTAATTAAAAATTAAACTTCTCTGATGGCTATAGGACTATTTATATTTTCTAGTTCCTCATGAGTCAGTTTTGATAACATATGCTTTTCTAGTAATTAGTCCATTTCCTCTGTATTATAACATTTACTGCCATGTGAGAAGAGACACTTAAACAGGCAGATATCATTTTATTGCATTTTGTCTTATTGTGCTTCACAGATAATGCAAATTTTTTTGACAAATTGAAGGGTTGTGACAACTCTGTTTCAAGCAAGTCTATTGACGTCACTTTCCAAAAAAAAAGACGTTTTGTTGTCTCACTTCAAGTCTCTGTGTCACGTTTCGGTGATCCTTACAAATTTCAGCCCCCTCACCAGCAGTATGACTAACACTGGCTGAAGGCTTCGGTGACGGTCAGCTTTCTTTTTTGGCGATAACCTAGTTTAGATTAGCGCTTGTACACTGTGCCTTAGGTCTGTGACGCTGATCCACACTTAATAAACTGCAGTGTAGTGTAAGCGTAGCCATTACACATGCACTAAGAAAGCAAAAAGCACTGTGGTTCTTTTTACTGTGACATTCATTTTATTGCAGCGATTTGGACTAAACTCGCAACATCTCCAAGCTCTACCGATACGCATCCTAGAAATGCCAAAGGCCATTCTACATCAGCCAAGGCTTCCCAGTTGCCACCAGTGGTAAAGCACCCACCTGCCAATGCAGGTAGACACAAGACTATTGGGCTGGATCTGTGGGTTGAGAAGATCCCCTGAAGGAGAACAAAGGGACCCACTCCAGAATTCTTGCCTGGAGAATCCCATGGACAGAGGAGCCTGGTGCACTGCAGTCCACCAGAGTCAGTCTCAGCCGAAACGACTGAGTGCGCACGCATGCCTCAGTGAGACTTTTAAATGTCTTGAGGACTTGCAGCTCCGAGCAGGCTTTCCTAAATCCCACTAGGAGATTATAAACTGTACTTTCAAATGACAAGCTTTGGACTTTGTTAATGTTCTCTATTAATTCTTTTTCTGTTTTCTAATTCTATTGATGTCTGCTCTATTATTCATTTCCCTTCTACTTGAACTACATTTAATTCACATTTTTTCCCCCTAGCTTCTCAAATTGGAAACATAGGTCAGTGATTTTAAGCTTTTCATCTTTGTTACTGTGAAAATATTTCACAATGAAAAACCATTTATGGAGGATTTTCAATAAAATTGTACAGAAACACACATGCATCCATGGATCATTTCAGCTCATACTGTGAACTGTGCTAATCCCAGATGCTAACATGTGCAACTTGCAGGAAACGTTCTCCTGATTTGAGGAAAATGCTGAGGCTGAGAGCCTCCATGCATTTTAAGCTGTACTGTCTGTGGTCTGTTCATCTGTCTGCATTTCAATGATGCCCTCTAATTCTTAGCCTGCAACATTCTACATCACTGGCAGTGTTGGCTGTCTGTCAACATGCAAACACTCAATCACTGGACAGAATTACTTACCCAGAGTAGAATGTGTTCTGTGTCAAAAGCTAACATTTAGGCAGCTATTTTGATAATTAGTTTTTGTTCTTGTTCAAGTAATGACATCAGAGTGCCCTGCATGGGGAGTTTCTAATAAAAAGTCTCACATTCTACTTGATCAAAATGCAGTTCTGTCTCTTATTAAGGTGATGAAAGTTAAAACATCACAGAGGTATTGATCTCTGACTAGGAAGGATCTGATAAATTGACAGTAAGGTAGCAGTAAAAATATTCACCATCTCTGACATTAATGCTGTCTATCTAATTATAGGTCATTTGAAAAAATGTAAAAGCCCACATATTCCTTCCATGAAAAATTGAAAAACCTATGTGCAACGCAGAAGATTTGGGGTAGTTATGTATGGATGTGAGAGTTGGACTACAAAGAAAGCTGAGCCCCGAAGAATTGATGCTTTTGAACTGTGGTGTTGGAGAAGACTCTTGAGAGTCCCTTGGACTGCAAGGAGATCAAACTAGTCAATCTGAAAGGAAATTAGACCTGAATATTCATTGGAAAGACTAATGCGGAAGTTGAAGCTCCAATACTTTGGCCACCTGATGCAAAGAATGGACTCATTGGAAAAGATCCTGATGCTGGGAAAGATTGAAGGCAGGGGGAGAAGGGGAGACAGAGGATGAGATGGTTGGATGGCATCACCACTCGATGGACATGAGTTTGAGTAAGCTCCGGGAGTTGGTGATGGACAGAGAGGCCCGGCATGCTGCAGTCTATGGGGTCACAAAGAATCGGACATGACTGAGCGACTGAACTGAACTGAGAAATGGGTAGGGAGGAGCTGAACTTCCCTGGCACCTGTTAATTCACAGTGTAAACTGGGGCCCTGCCTGGTTTCTTTTCTTGTATTCCTGGTGCATGGATGGAGAGGCATTCAACATGCATCCATCTGCCCCGTGCTCCCAGCTTCCAGATAATGAGCAAGCTACCACTCATAATTAGGGCCGGTTATTTTGTTTGCTTTTCCCCACTATCACATTAAAGTTATATTTTAAAATAAGAAGAAAGAGAGGGGCTTTCCTGGTATGTGGCAAGGTTGGGCTGATGTGGCGGTGAATTCACACGGCAATGATCGTATCCTTCTGGACCACTTTAAGGACACTTTACAGGTCAGCCCAAAACCTGCGCAGTTGGGCTCATGTGGGGAGGACGTGGCTGGAGCGTGAAAGGTCTTTGAAAAAAATAAACGTGCACATGAAGCACACACAAAATACTGCTGTTTCCTAATCTTTCTCTATAATGGTTTCCAGCGAGTGACCACTGATTTCTGTTCTGTAGCTTATGTGTGACCCTATCAATCTCTGCATAAAAATACCTGGTTTCAGGGAATTTCAGAATCCACCCAACGTACATTACTAATAAACAAGCCTCCATGCAGGAAACTGAATGCCCTAGACTCCAACAAGACTAAGTAAGTAAGTGAGTGTGCGCCCTGTTGCATCAGCCACGCCTAGTGTTCTGGTCGTTTCTGCTAAGTGTGCGCCCTGTTGCATCAGCCACGCCTAGTGTTCTGGTCGTTTCTGCTAAGTGTGCGCCCTGTTGCATCAGCCACGCCTAGTGTTCTGGTCGTTTCTGCTCCGTATAATCTGTGAACCTTGAAATGAACGCTTTGAAATCTCTTTATTAGAAGAGCTAAAGGTAGAAGTTTTCAGTGTCCACACTTCGGAGTCTTCCAGGATATCGGCATCTACACAGGAGTGTCCACAAATGCCTACCAGGGTTGCTAGTGCAAGAGGACCCACATATTCCACTGGCCCAGCCTGGAAACTTGTGCAAGTGAAGAGGGGATTTTCAGCACATAACGTAGGTGTCATTATGACCATCGGACCCCGAATTGTTCGTTCATAAGAACGCTTTACTCCATAAGCGCATACAGCACTCTTGCGTGCTGGGTCTGACTTTGACGGACGGAAACACTCGGGGCACAGCCTCTGGCGGTGGCATCTCCGTTGCCAGTTTTTGGGTGTTTGTTTGTTTTTGTCTTCCACTGTCAAAGCAGCTGGAGAGAGAGTCTCAGTGCCCTGGGTTGGCGTGTCTTATCTCTGCATCAGCAGCGGTAGCCCCCTGCCCAGCACGTCGTGCAGACAAGCCAGCGTCGCTGATGGTCAGCGTGGGCACCCGCCTGGAGTGAGGCCGTCACTTTCATATTGCCCCTTCATCCCTGCCTCCTCCTTCCAGCCTCCCTGTGAGCACCCGTGGCCTCTAATCCATCTGCCTGCTGTGGTTAGTGCCTGAGCCACAAACTTAGACCTCTGGAAACTGTCTCATATGCTCTGTTCTCAGAGAATAGAGGCCATGCCCTGAGAATTTTAGGTGCTACTCTCCAATCATCGGGGCTTCTCTGGTGGCTCAGATGCTAAAGAATCTGCCTGTGATACAGGAGACCACTGTTTAACCCCTGGGTCAGGAAGATGCCCTGGAGAAGGAAATGGCAACCCACTCCAGTATTCTTGCCTGGAGAATCTCATGGACAGAAAAGCCTGTCCATGTCCTCTGGAGGGCTACAGTCCATGGGGTCATAAAGACTCAGGCATGAGTGAGCGAATAAGCACACTGAGCATTCATTATTAGAGATGAAAATCAGGAGTATATAGTCTGAAAAGAGCTTCGGGGTGACATGACTGGAAGATCCATCCCAGGTACAGAAGGAGAGGGGTGAGGGTGAGAAAGGAGGAGGCGGTGTGACCCTCCACCAATCTGGCAGCCTCAGGAGAAGCCAGGCAGGAAGGGACTCAGCACTTGTCCGTTGGACTGGGCCTGGGTCTTCCCTCCCTGCTAAGCCTGCAGGGACTGCACGTGAGCCTCCTACCTCTTTCTGGGCGGGACCCGCTCTCCAGGCCCGGGATGCTCGTCCTGCAGGGATCTGCATGGCTCATCGCTCACTTCTTCCTTCACAGGTCGTCTCAGAGAGCAGCCCCGGCCCCCCGCCTCAGAATCACAGGCTTTGCCTCGCGTTCCGTCCTCCACATTTATCACCGCAGCACACGCCGGGCCCTCACCGAGTCCCATGTTTGCTGCCTTCCTCCCTTGAGAGAAGGCAGCTCCAGGTGACAGCTGTGCCTCAGCCTGCGTGTGGCGAGTGCTCAGAGAGTATGCATTTACTTGCAGTTTTTGGTGGAGTTGTCTTCCTGTTGTTCTTCTTGTTAGAGTATAGGATGTGCACGCATGCTAAGCCGCTTTAGTCGTGTCTGACTCTCTGCCACCCCGTGGACTGTAGCCCGCCAGCCTCCTCTGCCTATGGGATTCTCCAGGCAGGAATACGGGAGTGGGCTGCCATGCCCTCCTCCAGGGGATCTTCCCCACCCAGGGATCAAACCTTTGGCTCCTGTGTTGCAGGAGGATTTTTACCACTGAGCCACCAGGGAAAGGCCGTAGTATAGGACGGGTTTTCATAAACATGTGTGTGTCTGTGTGCATAGAAAACAGGAATTATTTGTTGTCATTATTACAAGGATTACACAAAAAGAGAAATGATGATGATTCATACTACTTTTACCCTGAACTTATGTACTAGCTTAATTCCATAACTTTATTCCATATTATATTCCTGATTTTACATAACTTTATTCACCTCAATAGGGACCTACTCTCCCTAAACTTTTTTTTCCCCTTATATATTAGAAACCTCCAGATGTGATCACAGGGATTTGGGGGAGGGGATTATGTTATGGGTGAGCTCGCCCACAGCTGCCGACAGCCCCTTCACAAATCAGATCACTGAGTATGTTTTAAATCAATGTCATTTTAAGCAGTGACTGTGTGCATACCAAATGTTCAGGAAGATGAAAGAAATACCTTTTAAAAAATGCTTACATAAATTTTTCACAAGTCCGACTATGCCCAGAAAGTAACATTAATCATAATACACATATGATTTTTAATGCTAATGTGTCACTTTGCTAAAGTGTGAAAGAGAGACTGACAAGAAATAGGGTGACAGACATGGTCTCAGTTTTTCTGGATGGATAATCCAGTCCTTCGGCCACCTGAGGCGAAGAGCTGACTCATTGGAAAAGACCCCGATGCTGGGAAAGATTGAAGGCGGGCAGAGTAGGGGACGACAGAGGATGAGATGGTTGGATGGCATCACTGACTCAATGGACATGAGTTTGAGCAAGCTCGGGGAGCTGGTGATGGACAGGGAGGCCTGACGCGCTGCCGTCCATGGGGTCGCAAGGAGTTGGACATGACTGAGCGACTGAACTGAACTGAACTGAACCCCTAAAAATCAGAGAAGAAAACAATCTTGCTATGAGTTGGATCAGCAAATGTAGCTCTAAAGGGAAGCTGGGAGCAAGCTGGCTCCAACACTGCCCCCCCACCCCGCCCCCATGAGGCCACTCTGTCTCCTGGGCCTCTTCCTCTCCCGACAGACGACAGACGGCTCACAGAGCCCCCAGGCACTCCACTCCCCTGCTGCCAGGCCAGGCCCTCCCAGGTGACTCCCCTGCCCTGCGCCTGGGCGGATTCCAGCCCAGAATCACCTCCCATGGGAATTCCTCCAGCTCCCCAATCTCGGGGTGCCCTGGGAAGGGCAAGAGTTTTAATTAATGGTTTTTAATGACCTTGCCTTTGATATTCATCTTCTAGCTCCTCTTGTAAATTCAGTTTCAACTCTGTATAAATGATTATACCCCAGGTAAGCCACTCTGCATTCACTAGAAAAAGTCTCCTTTTCTGCATAAAGAGGTTCCATGCTTTGAGAAGCCTGGACTCTAAAGAGCACTATATCAGGATGCTGGCTCTGACTTAGAGGGGTCCAGACCTTTGTTCTCAAGACCCTCAGAAATCTAACTTCTCCTGCAGGATATTAAGTGCACACATTCAGTCTTGGTGTCAAATAAAAATCACCCTAGTTGGAAACTTCTCAGGCTGTTTATCCATTTTAAGGGCAAATTAAAATAATACGACTTGGTAAAATGATGAATTTTGAAAGTTCCCATTAATCATAGGATACATTTCACAGCAAAATTTGTCCCAGTTGTTTATTTGGGATTTCCTGTTAATTAAAAAACAACAACAACATTTAGAACATTTGGGGCACGGAGTTGGGGCATAATTATGGTATTACAAAGAAACAGCTGAAATTTCCAACTCTGGACACTGTGGCATGGATACGATGGAACAGCAGACTCTGTGTGACCTGTTTCTTTATATTGTAATTTTAAATAGACCTGTTTTGAGGGAACAGCAAAGGGTTGGACCATATTCGTGCTGCTTTCCCTCTCATAGCGAACTTCTGCAGGATTCCTCCAGACACCCAAGCATCGTTTAGCGTCTCCTGTGTCCTAGATCAGAGGTGGACAAACTTCCGCAAAGGAGCAAACAGTAATCGTGGTTTTTCAGCCCTTACCATCTGGGCAGTGACCACTCTACTCTGCCGTTAGCTGGGAGAAGAGACAGTGGGTTAATGAACATCTGTGCTCCGATGAGCCTCACTTACAAGAGCAGGTGCCTGGCCAGACTGTTCCGTGGACCAATGTTTGATGACCCCTGGCCAGAGATGCAAGGCGTTCACCTGCCTGAGGAGAGCTCCCAGTGATGGGAGGAGGCCGAAGGCAAGGTGGGATGTCCCCGTGAGCTGTGCCCGGGGTTGGAGGGGCCAGACCCAAGGGAGTGACCCCACACGCAGGGACATAGAGCATCCAGAGGAGGGAACCCCCAATGAGTTCTAACTTTAAGTGTCTTCATGGAAATGTCATAGCATGGTATCACGGTTCCAGCTGAAATTAACCAACCTGGGAGATGGACAGAGACTGAGAAATCCACTGACAGAAAGTCAGCCGGGAAAGGGAAGTGCTGCGGCTGAGCTCTGCAGGCAGATTTGCCAGGCGTGCATTTTTTCCCCATGTATTTGACAAATAATGATCGAAGCACAGCCATGTGTCAGGGGCATCTCTGGTCAGCTCAGTCCAGCACAGTTGTGCAACAGTCCGCTATTTTCACTGATTGAAGCCCATCTCAGCCACGCAGGAGGCTGATCAGCAGACTGGAGGGGCATGAGGGGCGGCTGTGGACTCGACCCTTCTGGGCTGCGACACACTTGTCTGAAGGCCTGCTGTCTACACCGCAGCCGTGCACTTCCCAGCCAGGAACAAGGGAAGGCAATGCGGGGAGCATCCTACTGAGAAACATACCTGAACGCCTGGACACGCCTCTCCCCAACGATGGGGACAGAGCCGGCTGCTTCCGTGGGTGAAGCAGTTTTGGGGTGAGGGGAGTGGTGAGGGCTGTTCTCCCTAGCCCCCCCTTTTCTTCGGAGCTTGGATCTCACAGAAGCGCCTTTCCGGATCCTTCCTCCCCATCTCTCCTTGCCCCAAAGACCTCCGCCACCAGTTACAGGGCATCGGGTTCTCACTTGCGGTTCTGCACCGGTGAGCGTGCCCTCCCCTGGAAGCAGGGTCTGTGCAGTCATGTCCAAGACGAGCTCACGAGGTTGGGGCCTCACGCAGTGACCGGGGACACTAGAGCACAGAGACAGATGAGTGTAAAGGGGAGACAAGGTGGAGACACCGTCCATGCCCAGAGACCCCCCAGGCCACCAGGGTGTGGAGGGGGCTGGAGCCTCCAGAAGTGGGAGGAGGTCCGTTTCTGCTGTTTGAATACACTCAGCTTGAGGTGCTTTGCTGTGGCAGCCTGGGGAGCCCCCAAAGCGGGGCGGGCCTGCCGGGTAGGGGCAGGGTGCACAGAGAGGCCCCAGGGCCATCTGTGCTTCCCACTTCTGAACCCCAAGACTCCCCAGAGCCTCCCCGAACCCAGAGCCCTGCTGGCTGGGGCAGGGGCTGACGGGGCCCCTCCAGCCTCCTCGTCCCTGATCTCAGGTGACAAGGCTGCTCTCTTCTCAGACACATTTGCGACTTTCCCAGATCAAGTGGAGACAGTATTTCAACTCCACTTTTCCTGGAGCAGCAATGTCTGCGCAGCTAGCCCAAACCAAAAACCTCTGCCACGCACACCCAGCCACCCGCAGGTCTCAGAGGACGTGGGCAGGTAGCGGGGCCACGTGGCCAGAGGCCACTTCTTTGTCTTGTAAATTGATAGCTCCAGAGACAACGATGAAAGTGGTAGACAGGATCCTTTAAAATTACAGACATATCAACGTGAGTGGCAAGGTGAACGGACCTCCAGGTCATCATGCTGGGTGATGGAGGCCTCAAAAAGCACAGATCTGCAGGCTTCTGTTGATATGAAGTATCTAGCACAGATATATCCAGAGAAAGAGAAAGAAGAGACGCGGTTGCCAGAGACTGGAGGAGAAGAGGAACCAAGGAGAAACTGCCTAACATGACCGAGTTCTACTTTCCAGGGAAACCAGTGGTGCCTGGACAAAATGTCTCTGGACTGTGCAGTCTAAGCTGGCTAACGTTGTGTTCTGTGAATTTCATTCATTCAGTTATCTTAAGAAATTCAGGTGGTCTTCTGAATTCTGAGAAATCCACCCTTCACTCCTATTCTCCATCCATCCTGGCGCAGACTGTAGAAGACGCAGCGTCTCCGAAAAGTCACCTCCAACCATCTTTCTGAAGGTTGACTCTCCAAGGGGAACCTGACAGTTCTTGAGAAATCATGATTTACCTTGAAAAAGGGTGACCAACCAGGAGCCGGCCACGCCCGTCAGATTGTGAGCTCCCGTCCGCGAAGCCAAGACTCCACACTTGAGCTGCTACTCAAGAAGAATTTAGCTTCCCCAAGGATTTTCTTCAAATATAGCAAATAGAGAACGTCTCCCATTGTCTTTTCGTAGGTTCTTGTTCACAGAAAATAAAATTTTAAATGAACGGTACTTGTAGTCAACTGCCACAAGCATTCGAAATTTAGAAGTTAAATTCCACACTTGAAAACCAAAGCTGAGCGGAATGTGTCACCCGTTTCTGGCAACTCTGACCAGGAAAGAAACGTCCTCAGGGCAGTGAAAGAAGCTTCCCTAAGGTGAGCTCTGAAGCCTCTTCAGTGAGAGCTTGTTGGAGTCCCCAACCTGCAAGTATGGAAGGAAGGGAGAAATGACACATTTCAGTGGACTCACAGCCGCAGACTCTGCGAAGGGCCGACTCACTGGGAAAGGCCCTGCTGCTGGGGAGGATAGCGGGCGGGAGGAGAAGCGGGCGGCAGAGGACGAGATGGTGGATGGCATCACCGACGAAACAGATTTATAAACCTGGGAACCAAACGCAAAGATCCCTGAGGAAAGACGAAATTGAAGCTAAAAGGTAAAGGTATTTAATGTGGCAAAGCAGACCCCTCGGTTGGAGCCCTTCTCCCTCTTTCTCTCTGTGACACAGGGCATCTATTTAGGCATCTCCTTCTCCATAAAGCAAGAGTACTGTGTGTGTGCTCAGCTGCTCGGGCGTGTTCGACTCTGTGCGACCCCATGGACTGCGGCCCGCCAGGCTCCTCTGCCCATGGGATTCTCCAGGCAAGAATACTGCAGTGGGTTGCCATTTCCTCCTCCAGGGGGTCTTCTCGACCCAGGGATCGAACCCACGTCTCCTGCATTTAGGTGTATTCTTTATCGCTGAGCCACTGGGGAAGCCCATAAAGCAAGAGACTTGCCCCTAATTAAAGACTTATCTTGAGGATTAAATCAGCCAACATACATAAAACACTTAGAGCTGTGTCTGGTCCCCAGAGGTTGCTGAATAAATATCCTCAGTATTACTTAAAAGTTATCAAAAACCTCAAGCTTACTCAGCCAGATTATATAATGTACAAGGACAAAGCGGGCAACGTCTGAGTTCAGCTTTCTGAAATCCCAAAATGACAATACGAAATTTCATAAACTCTTGGCTTGAGTGTGAAAACAGATTGCCAACTGGCCATTAGAGACTTGGTGGATTTTCTAGAATTCCTGAGCTAGGAGTAATCCTGGAAATTGTTGGGGGAGGGGGGAGGGGGCAGTTCCGACCGAATCTCATTTTGTCAGCAGTGAAACCAAAGAAGGGAGAGAGCGCTACATCCCCCGGCCTCCCAGCAAGCCGGGGTCAGAGGCTGAACCTGAACGCGAGCCCCTAACGAGGGGCAGAGGGCCAACACCATCACACCCGCCGGCTGACGCCTTCCTGCCCCTTTCCCTCAAGCCCGACCTGTTTGCCCCTGCTCCATCCTCCAGACGCGCTCTGCCTCCTGCACAAACCGTCCTCTTTTCAACAAGAGGGAAAGACCCTATGGAGAAGGGGCCATGATACCTGCTCACTCACGTGATCTTGATCTTCTAGCTCAGGTCTCTGGAGAAGGAAGACAGCCATGACTGGAGCTGTAAGATGCCACCCCTGACTCTTGCCTGTGGCCCAAGCTCAGAGCAGTCGGGCACTGCGCCCCAGCCCTCATCCTGCCCCGGCTGGAGGGACAGTCCATGCCTGTCCTGCCTCCCCACTGGACAGGGAGGAAGAAGAATGTCTGCTCATCAAACCCACACGTTGCTAGCTGCCAGTCACGGAGTCCGTGTTGCTCCCTCCTGCAGCAGGATGAGGGTGGGGACCCCTCTTCAAGGTGGACACGGGAGGTCATCTCAGGGCCAGGGGCTGAAGTGGAGGGAGGGGCACGCTCAGGCAAGCCGAGGACAGACGCCGGGAGGAGGCCGTCCACAGGCCCCCGGGAGACACTGTCCCCAACCCCCTCAGCTCTTAGCAGCAGCAGCTCAGTGAAAGCGTTTACCCCTCCTTCCTTTAAAGGCCAGACTCCCCTCCCTTTCTCCCCAACTCTTTCCCCCGACAACTCAGACCCCCTGGGCTGGCTCGTTTGAGAGTAACAGGGAGGAACAGCTCTGACTCCGTTTGGACCTGTTTCTTTCACTTTAACCTTTCTGTCCCATTGCTTCTGCTCCAAATTCATCGCTAAAGGGGTGTTGCCCAGAAGCTTACACTCTGCACGATGGCTCATCGCAGAGCTTGGCCTCCAGGGGAGGAGCACTGTGCTCAGCTCACAGGAAACCTCCTGCCCAGGCCCACCTGTGACCGACCGTGGGGAGGATGAGCCCCACCCCTCC
The DNA here is from genome assembly GCF_002263795.3 of Bos taurus. Taxonomy (NCBI): domain Eukaryota; kingdom Metazoa; phylum Chordata; class Mammalia; order Artiodactyla; family Bovidae; genus Bos; species Bos taurus. The sequence goes on along the minus strand of NC_037347.1, from coordinate 70,152,405 downwards.
TCAGTCTGACCAGAACCAGGACTCCCCCTTTAGTATAAAAGAAGCATGGACCCTAACTCGGGGGAGGCGGTCCTCCCGGGCCCCGGACGCTAAACCGGGGGAGGTGGTCCTTCGGGGCGGGAGTCACCATCTTCTTGGTCTGCCGGCTTTAAGAATAAAATCGCTATTCCCGGCCCCCACACCCAGTCTCCCGGTCGACAGGCCTGCCATGACGTGAGCAGGATGACCCTGGGCCTGGGCACAGGAGGACAGCAGGGCCTCATCCCAAACCCGCCAGCCGGTCCTCACCCCACCATCGCAGGGCCGCCCAGGCTGACCACGCGCTGCCTCCTGGAAGGGTCTGCAGGGCGGAGCTCTGCCAACTCCCTCCTTCTTTCTCCTTCTGGAACCTACTGCAGTCTCCCCTCCTCCTACCTGTAAACTCTGGCTCCACGTGGAGCCCCTTTCCTGGAAAGAGCTAAGCTGCTCTGGCACAGAGAAGCTTCAGGGGCTTCACGGGACGTCAGCAAGACGCAGCTGGAAACACACGACCTCAGTTCCTGCGCCTTCATCTCCCTACCGCGACAGGTATGAAGGACCTCACCTCCAGCTTTGAGCTCTGTTATTTTTTTTCTGGAGTCTCGTCTCCATAAAAGGAAGACAAGTAACTGGAACCCACAAAAATTCTAATGTTCGAAGAATTTTTTTACCACTTTATGTATTTTTTACTGACTACCTAGCAATCACTACGACCTTTAAATGATTGCGTTGCTCATATTTGTCATTTGTAAAGCACAGTCGACTCAGTTTGGGGGAAATGCACACAAATAATGTGGGCGTTGATATCATTCTTCTATTAATTGTAATCCTCATTGATTTTATTGTGGATTTATAAAAATGGGCTTTTTTAAAAATAAGTGCTGGGATAAATATTATAGAGGAACCCAAAACCTTCATCCTAACAGGAAATTAGTCTCCTTTATGTAAATAGGAGTTTTATTCATTTGGGGAAAGAATTGCTATGGAAACACTTTCTGCAGTATTTCTTCCTCAAAGCCTTGGGCTGTTTAAGATGCCAGGCATTATGCAAATGTGATCCGGGGTAATCTCTCCAACAATCCGGTGAGATGGAGGCCATTCGTCTCCCAAGTGCAGATGAATAAACTGAGGGGAACTTCAGAAACCTGCCCAAGATGGCCAAGTCGCTAGAAGAGCATAAAACAGCACTCCAGTTTTCGGAAGGACTCTGCCCGTCACCTACGCACAGACAGGGGTCCGTGCTAAGTGCCCGGACTCATTGTGCTGGAGTTTAGCAAGTGGAGCCGGAAACGTCCATTACACGCATGAAAATCTCGAGAGCGGGCAGTGAGGAGTGTTCCGTGCGGGCCGCTGGGTAACACAGGGCCCTCACTGACACCAGCCGGGGTTTACGCTGGCCGGCAGAATGGTGGGCAGGGCTCCCCATGCCCCACACGGTGCTGGCCGAGAAGACCCAGGGGGTTTTCCCTGAACGACCTGGGCGGCCCAAGACAGCCACCCTCACACGCCTGGAAAGCCAAGCTCGGCAGAGGCTGTCGGTGGAACCCCACAGGCGGCCTCTCTGGCCAACAGCCCACCCATTCCCGGCTCTTCTGTGCTGACTGCACATGTCCTCAGAGAGCTCCCGGTCCTTGGAGAGTGAGCTCCGCCGATTTCTTCACACCCAGGCCGGTAGGTTCTGGCACTGTCCGCCGGTCACTAACCCTCTCTGTGTCGTGGCCACCTTGAATGCGTGCCGGAGCTCTCCTGAGATGAGTCCTCACCTCTGGCTTCAGCTCCACAGAGGAAACACGGCTACGACCCCCTGCTCTGGAGCACACAGTGGTCTTGTGCCCCGCCACACTTTGTTCCACATAAAAGTCTTTGCGCATCCGGTGTCCTCTCTAAAAACAAAGTGGCTGCCATTGCACAACCAGATAATTATCCTCCCTTCCCCTGACGGATGTTGTTTGGAAAGCCTTCTGCCTTGGAGGGAGTTCATCTCATGTTAAACTCCTTCCTCAGTGAATTCAAGACCACCCACTCTCGGGCACACATATCTATGCCTCTTTGTTTCATATATTAAACAAGAGGGTTCTCCACCGCCAACCTGAGATGAAGTACACAAGCCCACGTGGAATGAAAGTGTGATGCTTGCCAATGCACCCTTCATCCAGCTGCCTCCGCCTGTCTGCCCACCCTGCAATGGCTGGCCTGGGAGGTTTGGGCTTGCCCATCCTGAGGGCGAGTGGGGAGCTTGTCTTCAGTGGACCCACGAGGAGAGGGTCTATTCTTCACCTAAGTGACTGGTGACAGTGATCTGTAAATTGGTTCTGTTGCCCCTCTTGGGGATTTCCTAAAGCCTGGAGTTCCTGCCCCTGTTCCTCCATTCATTTGGTCTAATCTGTCATCATGGTAGATACTCATCTCCCTGTATCACCAGCCAGGTTACCCTTAGACAGCTCAAGATTCTTGTCTCCCAGTTCCTCCAACACAAGGTTCTTGTAGAGTCTGCCTTCAGGATCTGGGCTTCCGTGGTGTCTCAGACAGTAAAGAATCTGTCTGCAACGCGGGAGACCTGGGTTCGATCCCTGGGCTAGGAAGATCCCCTGGAAGGAAATGGCAACCCACTCCAGTATTCTTGCCTGGAGAGTCCCATGGACAGAGGAGCCTGGAGGGCTAAAGTTCATTGGGTCACAAGGATCACCTTCTAGAAATGTGCCTCCTTCACTCAGGGCCCTGATTACCCAGACTCCTCCTTACTGGGCCTCTTTGCTAATCAAAGTTTCCTCGCTTTTTTATCTTCCAAACTACCTGTATTTCCCAGGAGACAGAAGCCCCGGGACGCACCACATGGTGGAGTCCAAGGACCCCTCGGTTCTCTGGGGGAGAACACGCTCTGGAGCTGAAGCCTCTGGATCCTCATGCTTCCCGGCTCACGCCTCGAGGTGGGTGGGCATGGCCCCGAGTGCCTGAGCTGCCCAAGATGCCTGACTTAAGCCCACAAGACCACTAGCATCATCCCCTTAGAATGGAGGGGGCTGGAGAAGGGAGAGGACCAGCGGAGGAGCTGGCCTCCTGTTGAGACGTGGCCGTGCACCCTTGGGGGGCATCCACGTGCTTCTGAAGGTGTGGTCCCTGTGACACTGACCTCTGCCTCCACTGAGAGGCTCTCTCCCAGTTACGTCTCTGACTTCCAGGCCGCTGTACCGTCTGGACCTACAGCCTGAAGCTACCTTCCTGGAGGACCCACTGTTTTCTGAAGAACTCACTCAATATTCCATCAAACACAGCCATTAAATTCAACCTGTTGTGGTTTAAAGCTGTGCCGCGTGACTTTGCGTGGCTGGATCTGTTATGGCATTAGGGAAGATTTGTTGTTCAGTTGCTAAGTCATCTGACTCTTTGTGACCCCAAGAACTGCAGCACGCCAGGCTCTTCTGTCTTCCACGGTCTCACGAAGTTTGCTCAAACTCATGTCCATTGAGTCGGTGAGGCCATCCAAACATCTCATCCTCTGTCATCCCCTTCTCCTCCTGCCTTCAGTCATTCCCAGCATCAGGGTCTTTTCCAATGAGTTGGCTATTCACATCAGGGGGCCAAAGGATTCGAGCTTCAGCTTCAGCCTCAATCCTTGCAATGAATATTCAAAATTGATTTCCTTTAGGATTGACTGGTTTGATCTCCTTGCAGTCCAAGGGTAAGTTACTGCAAGATAAGGATAAATTACTGCCAATCTGGATAACATGTGAGTCTTCCTAAATACGGAAACCCTGACTTGCAGCTGTACAGCGGGTGATGGGACGTGATGCTAATGACACCTGTCAGCCACCATATCTCTGGACTCAGGACATTCTGGCCCAGGGGCAGATGAGATGTTTTTTCAATCTCTCTTGCAGGCTTAATTTTAAATACGGAAACTTTATACTTTCCCTCTATGTTACCAGCACACGGATATGCCTAAGAATATATCTTGAGGCAGCCCCGAAACGTGTGGGGAGTCGGGCTTCTTCTCTGAGTCAGAGACTCCTCGTCTTACTTTGTTGACAAGCCAGATGTCTTCTGCTTGTCTGTATTCTTCTTTCTTCAGCATGGAGTAAAAAACCTTTTTAATTTGGTAAGACACTTTTCTAGGAATTCCAAGTATTTTGAGTTAATTTATTCTACACAAAGACAATCAAAATCTGCCTCAATTTTAAAATAATTAACTAAAATAACTCTTATTGCTACTGAAGTGAAAGTGAAAGCTGCTCAGTCATGTCCAACACTTTATGACCCCATGGACTATCCAGGCCATGGGATTCTCCAGGCCAGAATACTGGAGTGGGTAGCCTTTCCCTTCTCCAGGGGATCTTCCCAACCCAGGAACTGAACCAGGGTCTCCTGCCTTGCAGGTGGATTCTTTACCAACTGAGCTATGAGGGAAGCCCCCTTATTGCTAATAACAGAAAGCAAACCAGGTTGGATAAAGCTAAAATGTGAAATTTATTGCAAAGATCCAGGGTGGCCAGGGAACTTCGTGGGACATACCTACAGACTAACAATAGGAAGTGGATGACTTGTCCACACGCAGCTGAGCATCTTCTCCACGCTCCCCCCACCCCCACACCCACCGTGGTCCTGTCGCCTGCACACCCTCGCTCATGGAAGGGGCCTCTGCCCCGGCTCACACACCCTTCCCCTTGAGTTAGGGGCCCAGGGGCCCTTGAGTCTTTGTTCCAAGCCCACAGTTCTGGGAGGGGAAGGAAAGAGCTTGCATCGTGTGTCCACATGTGATCCTGTAGCAGGCACTGACTTGCGGCCCTTTCCCCGTCATGCTGGCCACGCCCTGCACATGTCAGGTGGAGAGGAGAAAAGGATACAGGCTCCTTTGCAGTTAAGGCAGACATACAGCCAGTGACTCATCAGCGGGAGCTGACAAGGAGGTAGGGCTCTTCCTCTTTACTCCCTCCTTCTTCCTGCCTGGAACTTGGGCGTGAGGCCTAAAGGCATTGCCCAGCCATGCTGTGACCATGAGGCAACGATGAGAACAGAAGCCGGTGGGGAATTCCCAGGGAGGGGCCAGGTCAGCCCTAACACACGCAGCTGGAGCAGGAGGAGAGAGGGGGCCTCGGGCAGTGGAGGGCCAGCTCCCGGGGAGGGTACCTGATTTCTGGTGGCTGCCAGTTTCCATACTAGAAATGCTCCAGGCCAGTGTCAAGCTGCCAGTGGTTCACAAAATGTGTGCAAAGGTGACAGCTGTGTCTTGCCAGCTGACATGAGCCCGTTTTAACACATTACTTATGCCTCATGTGTCTCAACACTCTTGATAGCGAGGAAAAACAGAAAAGGGTTGTCCTTCTGCGTGGCCAACGCATCCTCATATCCAGTGGAACCAGAGCTGGTGGCCCCATGAGAGCTGGCCGAGGCCCACAGCCCGTCTGCTCTCTGCCACCCGGGGTCCGTCCACACACGGGAGTGTCCCGGCCCGCACGTCAACAGTTGACATGCCCCTCCAACGTCACCCCTCCATCCTCTGGGTCAGCGTGGCCAGCCCTTGGGTAGACGAGGTCTGGGGGACGTTACACTGGCCAAAGAAGGGACAAGACCAAGGGCCCGTTGACTCGGGGGGCAGCTTCTCACAGCAGGAACCAGGCAGGAACGGGGCCCCCAGTGCCAAGGCCCACTCTGGCCCGGTGTCAGGGAGTCCAGGAGCCTGGGGTCAGGAAGGCCTTCTTGAGTCTCCGTGCCCTGGGAGACACGTGGTCATTTCAGCCACTTTTAGACAAGCCACCAGTTACTTTGTGTCAGTATGTCCCCGCTGACCCACCAACGAAGAGAGAGGAAGCAGAACAGACACAGCCATGACAAGTGGAGGAAGACCATGATCACTGAGGGCCGAGTTCACAGATTCAGGAGTGCTCCAGTCCCAGCATGTGAGTAATGACCACCACCTCTTCCGCTGTTTCAGACAACTTTTTCAGATGATACGGATATGGAGAAAACTGCTATAATTGTCCTGGGAAGAAAAATAAAATATTGTACATTATCCTTCTCGAAGGGGATAATAAAAATGACCTTGTCTCCAACTTTTTATCTGTAACGTGGACGCCTGAAGAAAACACAGAAAATCTTCCAATCTGGAGGCTAAAACTACAGTCTCAAAAAGTCTGTTCACCCACCAAAAAGCTGTTCATGTTTCTGGTGAACACACACCTTCTCAGATAATCCCAGGGTCACACCATACACCGAATGTGTGTGTGACCCTAACACGTGGAGACGTCCCTGGGGTCGGGGGATAGAAAGACCACGAGAGTGACTTTAAAAAGAGAGGAGGCAAAAATAAATAAATAAATAAAAATTTAAAATATTAAAAATAGAGGAGGCGTCAAGGAGAAAGACTATCAGCTGGTGACACATCTGGTGCAGTGGCCTGTGTGTGTTAGTCGTTCAGTCGTGCTCAACTCTTTGTGACCCTATGGGCTGCATCCCTCCAGGCTCCTCTGTCCATGGTATTCTCCAGGCAAGAATACTGAAGTGGGTAGCCATTCCCTTCTCCAGGGGATCTTCCCGACCCAGGGATCAAAGCTGAGTCTCCCGAATTGCAGGCAGATTCTTTACCAACTGAGCCAATTAAGGTCTAGTAATTCTTGCATCAAATATAAAAGTATCCCAAGTCAATCCTGAAAAATAACACTGTTCATATAAACCAGTAAACCTGAAATAATTCTGTCACACTGGCAGGTTCTGAAGTTCCTTATCAAGAACTGTCGGAAAATAGAAACACGTGGTCTGTGACCGCCCCCTGGGAGTACAGAGCACACGCCCGCCCTCCATGACACTGATGGTTAGGGATGGAGCGACCGCCCCCTTTACAATCGGTGAATAGTCCTACGAGCTTTACAAACAAAAAGGCCACAGTGGTTGGGGACTGACTGTCGTGAGAGAACACCCTCCAGCGTCCAGAGGTTGCTGGTGGTTTTGAGGCTAATCTGTGTGCGCGTGGACAGAGCGCGCGTTGTCTTGTCTGTCGCTCACTAACGTGTCCTGGGGCTGGGAGCGCGCCTGCGTGGAGGAGCGAGCGCTGACCATCACGGGGGAGTCAGCCTCGCCGCCAGCCCGAGGGAATCGGTTGGACGGGGTACCGTCTCCACGTTGTAGAAAGCGCTGACCCCCGGCCGCTGGAGAGGCCAGGCGTGCACAGAGCTCAGGTCTGTGGTGCCCTGTTGCCTTGGAGGTCAAGATGCCGCCTCTCTATGGCTGAGGTCAGTGGTGCAAATCTCTGGGGTCAAACTCTGTCAATGGAGTTATCGCCGTGATGTGGACTGAGACAGTTCTCTGCAGACCCCAAGTACCCACAATGAGGTGAGAAGCCTTCTGGGTCATCCTGAGCCTGACCCCCAGTGAGGACAGTGCTCCCACTCAGCGCCGTGTGCAGAGATCCGAAAAACATGAGGTACACTCCCCTGAGCCGGCCAGGGAGGATCCGGCCGCGGCTCATCCGCGGCCTTGTAATCCGCAGAAGCACCTGCTTCCATCCAGAGTGAGTTGTCTGAAAACAGATCCAGGTGTGGTTTAAGGCAATTCCGCATCCTCCTGAAGCAAATGATAGTCTTCATATTTCTTATGCCACTTGATTTTCCTCTTTTATTGAGGTATAATTGATTTGTAATGTCATGAATCAGTTAGATAGATACACACACACGCACATACATTCTTTTTCAGATTCTTTGCCATTATGGTTTATTGCAGGATATTGACTCTGGTTCCCTGTGTGACACAGTAGGGCTATTGGTTATCTGTTTTGTATATAGCAGTGTGTGTGTGTTAAACTCAAGTTCCTCATGCATCCCACCACACCCCGCGTCCCCTCTGGTAACCATGCATTTGTTTATGTCTGTGAGTCCCTTTCTGTTTTCTAAATAAGTTCATTTGTATCCTTTTTTAAGATTCTACACATAGCTATATCATATGATATTCTCTTTCTCTGTCTGACTTACTCAGTATGACACTCTCTAGGTCCGTCCATGTTACTAAAATGGCATTATTTCCGTCTTTTTATGGTTGAGTAATATTCCGCTGTGTATGCTTGTACCTCTTTTTTAGTCAGTCCTCTGTCAATGGGCACTTAGATTGCTTCCATGTCCTGCTGCTGCTGAGTCGCTTCAGTCACGTCCGACTCTTAGCAACTGCATGGACTGCAGCCTATGAGGCTCCTCGTCCATGGGGTTTCCCAGGCAGGAGTGCTGGAGTCGGGTGCCATTGCTTCCACGTCCCAGCTATCCCAGACAGTCCTGCAATGAACATAGGGTGAAGTGAAGTCAAAGTTGCTCAGTCGTGTCCGACTCTTTGCCACCCTGTGGACTGTACAGTCCATGGACTTCTCCAGGCCAGAATACTGGAGTGGGGAGCCTTTCCCTTCTCCAGGGGATCTTCCCAAGCCGGGGATCGAACATTAGGGTGCGTGTATATTTTTGAATGAACAGTTTTCTCTGAGTATATGCCCCGGAATGGAGTCCCTGGATCATATGGCAGCTCTGTGTTTACTTTTTAAGGAAGCTCCATTTGTTCTCCACGGTGGTGGAAGGAACCACTTTCCATTCCACCCAACAGTGTAGGAGGGCTCCCTTCTCTCCATACCCTCTCCAGCATTTGTCATTTGAAACCGTTTGATTTTCTGTGAGTGTGAATCCCTAATTAGCAGAGAAACTTATTCAACAAGCATTTTAAGCTTTTTATAATATTGATTCTTTCATTCTTTAAGCATATGCAAGTTTTTAATTCTCTCAATTTTAGCTAACCAAATTTTGATGATTTTCAGTAACCTCCAAGAATTATTTAGGTACCATTCACACCTGCTGTTGACTTTAAGAAACGTATAAAGAAAAAAGATTTCCAGATTGAGGTGAGCTTTCGAACAAAATCCAACTGAGGCGATGGCAAGGGATGGGTGGGAAGTGGGGGCCATTGATCCAGCTCCCGGAGTCTTCCCGCCGGTGACTATGCTGGGGGTGTGGGTGGGGGTGGGGAGTGGGGTTGTCCACAGGGTCAGGACCACAAACTAGAAAATTCAGAAACAAAGGGTTTACCCAGGGTAACATGCTGCTTAGGGCCTAGACTGAAATTTCAGCTCTGGCCAGTCTGGATTTCATGAAGGTAACATTTCAAAAGTGGTACTTCTTAGCTCAAAATTTAAAATGTTATTTCTGTGAAGCCGGCATTTTATTTTATTAGAAAAGCAATTCCATGGATGGAGATGTTTATAAATACATACTTTTGATGTTGAAATGTTTTATAATGTTTGGTCCATTTGCAAACAAGTGTAAAATTACATGCACTTTTCAGTCTTCCTTAAAAAAGGAAACTTTATGGTTTAAAATCATCTTAAGTGACCCGTCTTGCCATCCATTCTGGGTCATCAACTACGACAATGACAGCAGTGTGTTTCTGCATTTCTGTTCTTTGTGAAGTACCTCAGATGTTTCAGCGAGTCCTCGAGTATTTTCAGGGCTCTTCCCAAAGACCACGATCTCAGAAGCCAGCGACCGTGACATCTGGGTCGTGACAGGCTCCATGTTGCTGCTCACCGTGACCACCTTGGCATCAGGCTCTTTGGTCACGCCACCTCTGATCCTGGCACTAAGCCTGGGGTCTCCGGGACCATCTCTGCTTTTCTGAATAAAGAACATGCCTCGGAGGCTGCTGCTTGTCAGGGACTCACCAGGATGTCTCTTAAGCGCCCTAGGGTCTGCACACCTGAGCCTGCCCCCTCCGCAGTTTGTGGGTTAAGCCCAGGGTTGGCCTGAACAAGGAGACACTCTGAGATTTGAGTCTTCTCACCCCCATCCCTGGGGGAACCAGGGATTTATCAGATTTGATCTAGTTTGATAATGGTCTCTGTGCTCATCTAAGTTATCAGCCATGAGAAGATGTGCTCTCAGGATGAATGGCCAGAAGGTACTGTTAGCTCAGAGACACTTGCCGGGGGCTGGAGTAGCACCCCATGTGAGCTGAGCTAGGGGGCTGTGTGCTGCTACAGAGCCCTGAAAAGGCAAGGCCACCCCGCCCCCCTGGGCACAAGACACAGCCGCTGGTGGCTGTTGGGTGCTGGGCGGCCCCACACGCATGGACAACCCAGCGTGAACACGAAAAGGCTCAAAAGTGTTTGCTTATGCCTTGACATTTGTATTTATTTATTCCACATTTTTTGCATAAGAGGATTTAAGGCAGCTAATAACATACCCATTTTTTTAAAAAACATGTTAAAATGTGAATACTGAATTTTTCCTTTAGGAAAATAGCTCAATAATGTGACTCACTTTATATTTTTATGAATATAACTTCAGAGAACATCTAGAATATCATTTGTAAAACGTGAATGTAACATGTATTTCTTAGATAAAGGCTGAAAGGTGGAAGATCATAGGATTAAGGCAGTTACGGGATTTGAAAACAATTGTTTTCCTTTTAAAATGCTGGAATTTTCATCTCTTCAGAGACTAAAAGAAAAGAAGGGTGTTGAAGGCAGCTGGTCATAGACAAGAGGGCTTCTGTGGGAGACAGCCGGCTGGGGCAGCTTTTCCTGGAGTGTCTACATTTCTGAGTCTTTCACCAAGTTTCACCTGTTTAGACATGACCAACTCTTCATCCTCTGCACTTAAGTCAGAGATGGACTCTTTATTCAAGGGAACAAATTGTTCACTTGTAATTGGCTCCATTCTCTCCACTGCCATCATCTTCCTCCCACTACATAAACAATTGGTTTAAAAAATAATTGATTTGAAGCAAATATCACCACAAAGTTCCCAACTTATACTGAGTTGAGACATATGAAAACTATCAGTGCAATATATTGATGAATTTTTTAACGTTGTTTTTCCATATGCATTCTTACAATCAAGAAACACAAATTATGTTTATTTATGAGCATGATACAGTCAAGCTCATTTTGAAAAAGTTTTAAAAGACATTTATCATCTTAGCAAAATCACAAAAGCATTTTCTATAGTATGCGAAATGTCCATTTATCAACTAAGATGTATCAACAACATAAATTAATGGCTTTCCTCTGCTAACACCTTTGTCCCCCGATGAAATGAATTTTTAGAATTGAAAACTGCAGAGCACCTGCTGAACCTGTCCTGCATATAACTGTGATTGTGCTCGAAAGACTATCCGCTCGGTCATTCACTTCCTCTGAAGCTTCCCTGAGAGAGCAGCACACGTGTCTCCTACGTCTGTCCTCATTGACTTTCTGCATCTGAAGAGCTCCGTGGGCTTCCCTGGTGGCTCAGTTGTTAAAGAATCCACCTGCAATGCAGGAGACCTGGGTTCGACCCCTGGGTGAGGAAGATCCTCTGGAGAATGTAATGGCAACCCACTCCAGTATCCACATCACCAACTGAGTGGACATGAACTTGGGCAAAACCCCTGGGAGACAGGGAAGGACAGGGAAGCCTGGCATGCTGCAGTCCGTGGGGTCGCAAAGAGTCAGAGACAACTTCAACAGACTGTTGAAGCCACTTTGCTCCAAAGACCAAAGCCACCCTCCCCCACCCCAGGGCAGCCCTCTGTCCGTGGTGCTGACCCAGAGGAGGGACGCCTGCCCTCTCCAGTGCTGAGGAGGAAGGAACCTGGGGACAGATCCCTCTCCCGACGTGTCCTCTGCGTCAGGCTGTCTGATTCTCACCCTGCATCATCCAGCTCCCCACACCTGGAGAGTCATTCTTGACTCATCGTGGGCAAGTCCTCATCTCAGAGTGTGTTGGGAGAAATCAACGAAAAAACCAAGCAATGTGGCAGAGGGTAGAAACTCAGAATATTTCTCCCTGTGGTTAAAAATTGCAACCTGGTTTTCCACTGCCAGTCTTAAGATAATAAGTGTTAAAGTAAATTGAGAGTAAGCTAGAACATCTTATCGGATGCTCTTGTCATCTTCCTTAGTGTTTTCAAGCTTCTGTAACAATTTGGTGCGCAGCAGTCAAAGTTGCATCAATAGAATCCCCTGAGGTTGGATGGGAGAAGCACAGGGTCTGGGCTGCAGAGTCTGGGATCTCTGGGGAAGTGCAGTTGGGGTGAGAGCTGAAGAGGTGCAGTTACTCAGCTCCTAATGTATACACTGTTATGTGTGTTGGAGGCTCAGAGGCTCCTGGAGGTTACAAAGCAGAATAAAACAGGTTTCACCAACCCCAGCATCCCCTTCCTACCACCTGCTGAGGCAAAATTGAAGATGCCACAGTGCTGCTGTAAGGCTGACTCACAGTTTAAGAGGAAAAAGAAAGAAATCCTCCAAAGTGGAAACATTCAATCTGCTTAAAAACCTCCTGCTTATAGGAGGTCCGTGATCCGAAGTCTTCATTTACTCTCTGCTGGCTACAAGCCATGCAAGTCCTAGCAGAGGCCCCTGGCCAACCCCATGGAATAAAGTCAGCTCAAGGACCCACAGGACTGGAGTGAGGCCACCTGGCGTCCAGTCCCGAAAGCAATGGAGGCTGGGGCACCACAGGGATGATGATGAAGACATGCAAGACTAACCCCAGTACCGCCTCAACAGTTCCAGCAGAAGTGGTTGATGCCTCTGTCTGTTCTTCAACAGACAAAACAAGAGGGTTTTTTTTTTTTTTAACTGATTGTTGTCAAAATCCTAGGGCCACAGTTCCCACCTGAGATGTTCTCCAGGAATATGCGGTAGGTGAGGGGTCAAGCCAACCTCTTTCCTTCCGAGTGCGATCAGACATGGATGGAGCAGAGGGAGTTTTAGGTGGCTCCTGGAGGGAAGGACACCCTTGTTCCCACCTAAACTTTCTCTGGTCTCAGGGGAGCAGCTGGGTGTCACAGAAGACTCACAGTGGGGCAGTGAACAGCACATTCCCCTCACGGCCCCCTCATCAGCCGATGGAGAATCTATATTTGTGTGGAGAGAGGGCTTGAAAATCCTGGCTTCTTGTAGAGTGATTAGTAAGCTAGAGTGTCTTATCTGATGCTCTTATCATCTTCCTGGGCTTCCCTGGTGGCTCAGCTGGTAAAGAATCTGCGTGCAATGCGGGAGACCTCCTAGAGAAGGAAATGGCTATCTACTCCAGCGTTCCTGCCGGGAGAATCTCATGGAAAGAGGAGGCTGGCAAGCTACAGTCCATGAAGTCACAAAAGAATCAGACATGACTTAGTGACTAAAACAACAACAATTTGCACGTAACACTGTGTAAGTTTAAGGTGTGCACACATGTGCATAGTGCAAAACAGTTGCCAAAGAAGTTTAGTTAATGCCTTTGACCTCACGTACGGGTGTGTGTGTGTGTGTGTGTGTGTGTGTGTGTGTGTGTGTGATGAGAACGCTAAAAATCTGCTCTCTTAGTAACTTTCAGATAAACAATATAGCATTGTTAACTATAGCCTCCATTCTGCACCTGACATCGCTAGAACTTATTCCTCTGAAAACTGGATTTTTATCTCTCTGACACTGTCACTCACTTCCCCCATTCCCCAGCCCCTGGAAACCACCGTCTACTGCTCCTTCCAGTCCAGTTGTTTTAGATGTCCCGTGTTAGTGAGGTCACAGGATGCCTGTCTTTCTCTATCTGACTTATTTCACTTATTACAATGACCTCAAGGTCCATCCATGATGTCAAAAATGGCAGGGTTTCCTCGCTTTTTATGGCCAAGTCATATACATATACATGTGCATACGTGTATCTCCTATCTCCTTTATCCAGTCATCTGTTGGTGGACACGTGGGTTGTCTCCATGTCTGGGCTACTGTGAATGACTCTGCAATGAACATAGGAGTGCAGGAAATGGTAAGTCCATTTCCTAGGGTTGTATACCCAGAAATCTGAATTTCCCCCAAGCCCAAATTTTTAAAACTTTGCTTATGATGTTCATTCATTTAATCTACATGTAGATTTGTCTTCACTAGTAGCAGAGGTTTTATTCTTCATTGCACTCTTTACTCCTTTGAACATGTCTAAATTTCTTTTTTGAGGGGGGCCTATGCTGTGCACAAACTGGTTCCAATATGAAAAGGAGTACCTCAAGGCTGTATGTTGTCACCCTGCTTATTTAACTTCTATGCAGAGGACATCATGAGAAATGCTGGGCTGGAAGAAGCACAAGCTGGAATCAAGATTGCCAGGAGAAATATCAATAACCTCAGATATGCAGATGACACCACCCTTATGGCAGAAAGTGAAGGGGAACTAAAAAGCCTCTTGATGAAAGTGAAAGAGGAGAGTGAAAAAGCTGGCTTAAAGCTCAACATTCAGAAAACTAAGATCATGGCATCTGGTCCCATCATTTCATGGCAGATAGATGGGGAAACAATGGAAACAGTGACAGATTTTATTTTGGGGGGCTCCAAAATCACTGCAGATGGTGACTGCAGCCATGAAATTAAAAGATGCTTACTCCTTGGAAGGAAAGCTATGACCAACCTAGACAGCTTATTAAAAAGCAGAGACATTACTTCGCTAACAAAGTTCCATCTAGTCCAGGCTATGGTTTTTCCAGTAGTCATGTATGGATGTGAGAGTTGGACTATAAAGAAAGCTGAGCTCTGAAGAATTGATGCTTTTGAACTGTGGTGTTGGAGAAGACTCTTGAGAGTCCCTTGGACTGCAAGGAGATCCTACTAGTCCATTGTAAAAGAGATCAGTCCTGGGTGTTCATTGGAAGAACTGATGCTGAAGCAAAAACTCCAATCCTTTGGCCACCTGATTCGAAGAACTGACTCACTTGAAAAGACCCTGATGCTGGGAAAGATTGGGGGCAGGAGGAGAAGGGGATGACGGAGAATGAGATGGTTGGATGGCATCACCGACTCAATGGACATGAGTTTGAGTAAACTCCGGGAGTTGGTGATGGACAGGGAGGCCTGGCGTTCTGCAGTCCATGGGGTCACAAAGAGTCAGACATGACTGAGCCACTGAACTGAACAGAACTGATGCTGTGCAGCAGGCAGATTTTAGTTCCCTGCCCAGAGATCAAGCCTGTGCCCCCTGCAGTGGAAGCACGGAGTCTCAGCCACTGGACTGCCAGGGAAGCCCTGAAAATCTCTAAACTTCTGTTTGCTGCCCCTACCCCTTTCCTTGGGCAGAACATCACTGGCGATCACAGGAAAGGCACCCACAGGACACGCACTGTTTGCAGAGCACTTTACTCTCTGTAGGACTCGACACCCTGATCTGCCGGCGTCCCTATTAGAGTGTGGGGTTCTACCCAACGATGAACCAAGGATGCCTGTCTTCCTCTCCACCAGTGGGAGGAACTTCTGTGGATAGCACTGGCTCCAGAGAGAAAGCAGCTGCATTGCCATTGAACATTACTAATCCATCAAGTTGAAGAGAACTGAGCTTATTAATGTCCCGAAATGTGTTAATCTTAGCGTTTAGATTACCTTTTGCAAGCTTAGAAAAGGAGTTCTGCTTGTAATTATCTTTTCATAAAATGTAATCATAAATGACACCCTAGCTCTGAAATAAACCAGAGGAAACCAGAGTATTTTATGTGAAATTTAACATTCTCCTGTATTTTCTTTTTTCACAATGTACAAGCTCAAATAATATGTCAGAGATTAACGTGGCCATTCTTTCATTTAGGCTTCATACAGCAGATTTCACGTTATTTAAAAAGCTTTATATAAAAGTCATTCAAACGTGAATAATTGAAATTATTTTTAATGATTGTCCCATTAGAGACCCAACTTACACAGATCTCAGACTGACCTAGTTTTTTTTTTTTCCTTCCTTTCATCAGCTTATTTTGTTGGTGAATTTAAACAGATTCGTCTCTAACTGGATATGTACTTTTCAAACAACATTGGAAAACAACTCCTTTTAACATTTGTTCTTTGCATCTGTCATCCTCGAAACACAGCGACTTGCCTCTTCTGTGTGTACACGGATTTTCTCTTCATCCCTGTCAGTTACGTTGCTGGGAAGCTCTTGATGTCTCTAACCTTTCATTGTGAAGAACACACATCTAATTACAAGGAAAACGACTATGATGTAAAAGGGCAAAACATATATGCCTATCGCCTGGGAGGGGCTCCACAGGGGGGCCAGAGGGAGGGTCCATCCCCATGGCCGAGCCACACCATTCACGGGGTCCCAGACACAAGGCTGCATCTTGGTCACCCCGCTGGGATGAGCAGTATTCATTCGTTAAAAAGTAAGCCAACTATAAAGGATGCAAACTTGCCCTAAACATATAAAAGCGTAAATATCCATCCAATCACCAATCTTAATATTGAGTCAAAGACGTTTCTCTGGACAAGAATTTCCTCACTGAAGAAAACCAGCATCTGTGATCTCTAGCTTGTTTTTGAAAAGTCTTCAATTCAGTTGCTCAGTCATGTCTGACTGTGACCCCATGGACTGCAGCCCGCCAGGCCTCCCTGTCCTTCACCAACTCCCAGAGCTTGCTTAAACTCCTGTCCATTGAGTCGGTGTTGCCATCCAACCATCTCATCCTCTGTTGTCCCCTTCTCTTTCTGCCTTTAATCTTTCCCAGCACCAGGGTCTTTTCCAGTGAGTCAACTCTTTGCATCAGGTGGCCAAAGGACTGGAGTTTCAGCTTCAGCATCAGACCTTCCAATGAACACCCAGGACCGATTTCCTTTAGGATGGACTGGTTGGATCTCCTTGCCCTCCACAAGCCATGCAGTATTCACCTTGAAAACAGATCACAGGCAAGTTTATTTTTCTTCCAGGAGGCACCTCTTCCTCTAGGCAGTCGTGTGAAAACTAAACTCAGGATCAATCCAAAGACAGCGCCTGACAATGAAACCTGGATGCTCCGTATGGAAGTGGCCCTGGCTCGGGTCCCAAGCTGCACGGATGCTCCTGGATTCCACACCGCCACCCCTCGGGGGTCCGTGCTCTGCCGGTTTCCTTACTCGAGGAGCAGCCTGACGCTGAAAGCAGGCCGTGCACTGGTGAGGATTTGCAGCCGGCGGCCCAGGAAACGGCCGCCCCCATCTGCAGGGTTTGTCTGTACCCATCAGCTACGTGTTTCCATCTCAGACAACGTGCAGCTGCTCCGTGAGGTCACCAGTTGTGACGATGAGAATCGATGGGGACCGTCAGCTGCAGCTGCCACTGAGAGAGACTCAGGGACTCACTAAGCCCAGGGCTATCACCTGAGAAAGCCGAGCCTGAAGGCAAGCCAGGCAGACCCCTGGTGGAGTCCAGCCCTCAGCCAGCCTGGTGGACGTGGGTGTACTGTCTGCAGGCTGAAGCCTTAAGAAATGCAGAAGCCCCAGAAGGTGACTGGGCCATTGGAAACCCACCACTTAGTCTTAAAGCACTTAAGACTTTGTTTATTTTTATTCCTGAAAATGACACCATTGCTTTCCATTCGGTTGTAGGGATCCCGGCACATGGCAGGAGTGGGCACCCAAAGAAGTACTCTGCCTTCTTCCCAGGTGTCTGTTTATTTCAGTGCCCAGAGGCCTGGGCCTTCCAGTCTCAGCCCATCTCCCCTCTCACAGTTTCCTCACCGTTTCTTCTCGGGCAGGAAGAGAGTTGAGCTCAGATCTGCAGTGACTCCACTCTATTTACCTTTTTTGGAGCCAGGCTTGTAATGCTCTCATTTCCCCTAGATCTCCCTTTTCTGGGGGTCGCACCTGCATGGCTGAGTACCTTGCAGGAGCATATGAACCAAACCCCGGGGATTCCACCCCCTTGACCTTCAGCAGACCTTGTCCACCAAGGAGTCCCAGGGGGACGGGCAGGTCCTGGCTGCAGGCACCACGCTGTGGGCTCAGGGGGGCTGGCGAGGCGGCCATGGTGGACGTGTGCCCGCCCTTATCCAGGGCGGCAGGGGCTGCAGTGGCTCCGTGTGATGGTGGGTTCCCAGCGTCTGGAGGAAGGTTCCTCTGCGTCCACCAGCTGCTCCAGCTCCCAGCGGGGAGAGAAAGGGATGCTGGGCCAGCCGTGCAGGAGCTGGTTTCCTTCTGAGGAGCAGTTGGCAGGTCACAGTCTGTTCATAAAGTCATTTAAAATCATCTGTGTCCTCTGTTCCCACGCAAGCATCTTCCGGTGGAGGGATTGAAATGTGCCTGGTTATCCCCCTCGGGGCCGGCGGCCTGCTGGGCCCTTGGTTTCTCCTCCTGTTACTGAGGCTGACACGGTCCTTCCTGACGGTGGAGAAGTACAGACCAGTGTAGACACTAGGACGCCAGAAAGCCAGCTCCTCCCACCCCACTCCTGCCCATCCAGAGAATTCGCCTGTGTCCCACGTGAGCCAAGGCTGCAGGAGCTAACGGACACCCAACCTGGAATCCCGGGTGAATCCTCGGGGACCACGGGCTGCCCCCCCTGTGCTCAGTGACCCCAGCTGCGGGCCTTTGAGAACACGCGCCATTGGGAGCCCCAGCCGTCCACGGCAGAACAGGTCAGATGCCGCGGATCACGTGGGGTCCTTGGCTCGCCAGAGGCTCTGTGGCCTGAAGTGAGCTGCACCCTGAGCTCAGCAGGACGGCAGGCCCCTTCCTGGGAGGGCCAGGCTGTGGAGACTCCATGAGGAAGCCAGTATATATATGCACACGCACACACACACACACACACACATAACGGGATGTTACTCGGCCACAACAAAGGGTAAATGATGCCGTTTGCAGCAACATGGACGGACCCAGAGGTCATGCACTGAGTGAAGTAAGTCAGTCAGAGAATGACGCTCACCGTATGATGTCACTTGTATGTGGAACCGGAAATATGCCACAGATGGAGTTATTTACAAGACAGAAATAGACTCACAAACACTGGAAATAAACTTATGGCTACCAAATGGTGGGGAGGGAAAAATCAGGACTTTGAGATTAGCAGTTACAAACAACTATATATAAAGGAGATAATCAACAAGGACCTCCTGTACAGCACAGGAAACTATATTTGATATTTTATAATAAACAGTAATGGAAAAGAATCTGGAAAAGAGTACACATATGGGCTAAGTCACCTCAGTCATGTCCAACTCTCGGTGACCCTTGGATTGTAGCCATTAGGCTCCTGGGTCCTTGGGCTTCTCCAGGCAAGAATACTGGAGTGGCTTGCCATGCCCTCCTCCAGGGGGTCTTCCTGACCCAGGGATCGAACCCAGGCCTCTTATGTCCCCTGCACTGGCAGGTGGGTTCTTTACCACTAAAGCCCCCTGGGAAGTGCTATCTGTCTATGTCTATAGATATACATGAAACTGAATCACTTTAATGTACCCCTGAATCACTATAAACAACTATTAATGTACTTCAATTTTTAAAAAGTAAAATTAAAATTAAATAAATTGTTTTAATATAAAACCCAAGAAAATGTGGGGAAGGTGACATGACCAAGAAGAAAAGACCCAAGAAAACTGCATCGCCACCACTCGCTCGCCTGTGGGCTGCGGGCCGGGGCCGGGCTGCATCGCCACCACTCGCTCCTCTGTGGGCTGCGGGGCCGGGGCCGGGCTGCAGCAGACAGGCTCTGCCTCACGCCCAGGGCTGCACTGAAGGGCCACGCCAGACGGCAGACATTCCTACAAGTGACCCTGTCCATGCTTTGAAGAGGGCGCCCCGGTAAACTTGTGAGCTCACGGTGACAGGCAAGGAAACGGGTAGCTTTCCTTCAGAGGTTCTGTGGCGGTTGAGATGCACTGTCCCTCGGGCACCACTCGGAATGTGGGTATTGCTCTCCCAAAGGCTTCGGAAGTCCCATTAACTTGATTCGGACAACGCGCTTTTTAAGTTCTGTGCGTGATGTTGCAACGCACTCATTCAATTGTATCTCGACGTGCAGGGAGTTTCAATAAGGGCTGTGAAGTTTAGGTATAGGTGACTCAACCCAGTGTTAGGTGGACTTGGCTTTAAAAATCACTACACACGGGGATGTTGGTTTTAAATTCCCATCCGGGGCTGTGGGACATTGACTGATTCTCCCATCACTTTTTGTAAATGGACAGGATGCGGCCGTACATAATAAACAATCAGTATCCCATGACAGAACCATCTAAAAACAGCCTCGCTCAAGTGATCCCAGCTTACATAAACCAAAGAGATGGTTTTCCCATCCAACTCAGATTTAAATTGACTGCTTTGTTTAGCACTAAATAAAACGCGGCTTTGTTAACTATCACCTCATCCTCTGGTCCGGGGAGACCCAGCCAATTGCTTCTTAAAACCACGAAGAGACAAAGTAAAAATCCATGGCTACATTAGCTGCAGGTTGCCGGTCAATAAGTGTTCATTAACTAGTGCACTGCTTCTATTCAGGGTACGGCGTCATTTGTCTTCTATTTTTATTAGCTTTGATCATACAATAAGGCTCTTTTTTTTTCCTGGAGCAGTAAATCTGCATCAATACAAGTAAATCTCTGCCTAACGTGAGGTGTTGCATCTTTATTAGAGCCAGGAGCAGTCCTGCATACAAACTTCCTCCCTTTCTGTCACTCCGTCTCTGTTACAGCGAGTATCTCAGCAGAAGCAGAAACCCTGAACATGGAGGAGGAACGTAGGAGCCAGTGGATGGCAAAGCCAGTTAAGCCTGGGCTCCGTCAGAGGTGTCGCCCAGGATGCTGGTGGATCCCCAGAGCTGGGGGTCCCTCAAGCACCCGCTCCGCTCCTCAACCAACCCCAGGGGTGGTCAGCGCTTGAGGGTCACTGCTGATCGCTGGCCCTGCCTTCCTCTGTGAGCCCCTGTCCCGTCAGTCAGCACAGTGAACTCGAGCACCTTCTGGCCCCAGATCCAGAGCAGTAGCTCCCCAGGTCTCTCAGGGTCTGTAGAACAAGACCACAGATACTCCTGTGGCCTGTGATTCAACAAACCAGGAGGATTAAACAAGGTCAGGACTCTGAGATCCCCATAAGTCTGTACCCATTCATGGTTTCGTTGTTCCTACCATGCAGACCTCACTTGTGTTTTTAAGATGAGATATTGTCTCTCAGGATTCCCTGGTGGCTCAGATGTAAGGAATCTGCCTGCAGCTCAGGAGACCCAGGTTTGATCCCAGATCAGGAAGATCCCCTGGAAAAGGGCTTGGCAACCTACTCCAGAATTCTTACCTGGAGAATCCCCTGGACGAGGAGCCTGGGGGGCTACAGTCCAAGGGTCACAAAGAGTCAGACAGGACTGAAGAGACTGAACACGCGTGCACATACACACACACACACTGTCACTTCTTGCATTATTGAATTTAAAAGAAAGACTCTTATGTTTTATATTTTATGGGGAAAAAAAAAAACTTCCCCTACCAAAACACTAGTAAATAACATGAAAGAAATAGACATTTAATTTTTGATCTTTTTGTCAAAATAACAAGCCATTGGCTGTCTCTCTGGGCGACGCAATCCTTACAATATTCTTCTGAAAACCAGGTCTCCCCCCAGAAATGCAGCCAGAGTGCAGCTGGCCCTCCGCGCCTGGGAACAGCCTGTCTCGTTCGCCCAAGAAACGCACACGCGGTTGTTTCCATCGTGCTGTTGCTGATTTAGAGCAAGTTCTTGATGCTTCTTTGGGGGAAAAGAACTTTCAATTTCTAGGGAACCTCTTAGAGCTCACACAAAGACAGGCTGAAGAGTGTAAGCATTTCCATTTTGTTAAATCCAAAGCAGAGATGGTTAAGGGCCTCCCAGCTGCTCCTGGAGGAGCTCCTGCATGGTCTGGAATTCGGGGGAAATGCCTCCTGAAACCGAGCTCCCCAGAATCGAGCTTCCCTGCCAAGTCTATGCTCAACTTCTCTATCCAGAACTTTCTTGTCCCACCCTGTTCTCCTAAGGACTGAAGAAAGTTAAAGAAAAGGCAGACTGAAACCTCCATTTTCCAGAGCAGAATCCTAGGGCCTGTACAAGCCACTCTGTCTCCCCCGTTGCGTTTGGTCTTCCCCATGTTCCAAAAAGCACAGTCAGGCAGTTAATGTTGAGGATGCCAGAGTCCCAGGACCCTAGTCTCTCCTGAAGGGATACGCGTTACAATCTGATTCACGTCTTTGAGTTGTTCTATGAAGCTAAGACCGCCCACCCAGAGAAGGATGGTGACCTCCGGCTGACCACAAGCACACGCATCGCAGGTGACGCTGACTCCCAAAGCATCCCCCTGTGGCCTCACCACCCCCCGGTCAGAAGGATGTCCTGGAGAATGGGTGTCCAGAAGGATGGCCAGGCATCCTGCAACCCTCGCCCCTAACATGGCCTTCAGAAACCTTTCCCTGGACACCATCAGCGAGTTCTGGTCTTTTGAGTATGAGCTGCCTGGTGCCCTGCGACTAACACTGCACTTTCCTTCACCACAACCTGGTGTCAATTGATCGGCTTTGCTGCCTGTTCTCCTCGCAATAAACACTGTACTTTCCTTCACCGCAGCTTGGAGTCGACAGATCGGCTTTGCTGCGTGTCAGGGGAGTGGACCAGAGTTTGGTGCCACAACACCTTTTATGCACAAAGCGCTTGGTTGTGGATGAACTGAGCCCTGGGCCCAGATGCAGGGGAGTATGGTTACAATGCTCTCTCATCTGATCTTCTCTGAACTTCCACCTGTACTTTCCAGAAGTTTTTCTCATTTCACCTTTGAAAATGCTGCACTTTCCATCAGCTTCCTTCACCAGTGTCCACAGCTTTTCGGCATTTTTTAGAGGAAAATACAACCCTGATATGTTCTGCTCACCACACAGATGATGACAACTCCACTCACACGATTCACTTGGGTGACAGGGCAGGAGACAAGGAAATTGGCAGAAAGAAGAGCCCAAGGCTGACCGTGTCCACGCCCCATGGTGGTCGAGGGTGGTTAACCCCACAGAAGGGCCACTCTCTGGCAATGGTGCCTTTATTCTTGATTTTGCCCGATGATGTTAAGTAATAATTTGGAAAGGTCAGGAAAAAGAGAACGAGATCCATTTTTTTTTTTTACAATAACCTCCCTGACTTTGATGTTTTTATCAGCTCCTGATTGTGGAGCTAAATGATCCATGCACAGGTGGAGACATAGGAACCCTCTGGTTCCCCCAAGGAAAGCGAGCCTCAGGCTGCCCGGGAGGAAGCCCCTGTAGGTGCTGGCCTTGCCCTGAGGGTTCCCAGAGCCTGTTTCAACCACAGACC
Organism: Bos taurus; assembly: GCF_002263795.3. Taxonomy (NCBI): domain Eukaryota; kingdom Metazoa; phylum Chordata; class Mammalia; order Artiodactyla; family Bovidae; genus Bos; species Bos taurus. The sequence continues at coordinate 70,129,364 of NC_037347.1, read as the reverse complement.
CTCTCAGCCCCCCGGGCAGTGTCTTAACACGCAGGAGGTGGACCGTGGCATCGGGGAGGTCGAGCGACTTGACTGCAGTGGCCCCTGCAGGTCCAGCTGTCCACCCAAGCCTGTGGTGCAGGAGCTGAATGTGTGGCCGACCGTCCAGCTCCCCCTCCCCAGCTGTGAAAGCCTGGACGTCTCCAGGTCAGTCCCCCGCCGTCGCCCTGGCCGCTCCCCATTTGAGTGGATTCCCCATCCTCAGTGCCAGCCCATCTGTTGCTTTTCCCCGTGACACAATGTCCACTCATCCCCACGGCCCCCCGGCCCCCGTGCGGCCCCGCTGCCCCAGACATCCACTGGAGCCCTGGCCGTCGAGCCCACCAGGGCCCCTCCCCACTCTGCATCCCAGCAAGACCTGCAGATGGAGCTGCCGCAGAGCCCCTCGGTGTGGGCCTTTGGGCGCCACGCTGTGTCCGGGCCACGGGGATGGCCAGGGTGCTGGCGCGTGGTCCACGGAGACACACAACTGAAGCCGGTTTCCTGTCGTGGCACCTTCGGTTACGGGGCCGTGCTTCCTGCAGCGTGCCCAGGGACCCCGCTTCCTGCGGCGTGCCCAGGGACCCGTCCTCATCCTCTCAGAGGGGTCAGCGGTTTCATGCATCGCTGCTTCTGATGTTACCAGGCTGGGAACTTTGAGACAAACAGGTTAAACTGGCCTCTTAATGGATGGCTTCCTTAATGCTTTCCAACTTCAACGCCTGTGAGGATCTCCACAGGACGTAGGACACAGCAGACCCCGATCCATCAGGGACACAGAGCCCTTTGTCCCAGGAAAGCCCAGGGGATGGAAAACCTTCACCTTTCCAAGGACTTCGTCCTACCCCAGCCCACCTCACTCACCGCAAACCCCCATCTGATCCGACCTCCAGGCACCACGACCCCATCTGATCCGACCTCCAGGCACCCCGACCCTGTTTACAGCTTGCGGCCGGCATCAGCCTGGGTGACGCTCTCTGCTCTTTAAACCTCGGCTTGAGCAGACGTGGAGGGTCAGTGCGGTCCAGGTGGGAAAGCGCAGTGTCAGCCCTGGGACGGGGGCCAGTGGAGGGCCTGGCCCAGCAGGGCTCCCACGTGCCCTGCCACCCTGCAGTTTCCCGGGCGCTCCCAGCCCGCCCCAAGCTGCCCGCACTGGCCGGCACCCTTCCCGAGTGGGATGGCCGCCTGTAGTGACCTCCTGCCAGCTGGACTGCAATTTGGCCCGACGTCGCACCCCCCCCCCCCTTGTTTCAGTTTCCATTCATCCCCCGGCTGGACACCAGCCAGATCCTCTGAGAGACCAGACGGGAAGGGTGGGCCGCTCAGACTGCATGCTGGGGACAGAGAGCCAGCCTCCGAGCCTCCTCTTCTCAGCTGCGTGGCCCAGCGGGTCCCTGCAGTCTTTGCAGAGATTGGACCTCACACACGTGCAGTGGCCCCGACAAGCGTGCCCTTCCCTGGCCCCGGGGCGCAGTGCTGCCAGCCTTGTGTCCCTGAGGGTCTCAGGGCCAGCAGCACACAGGGCCACCCCTTCCGAGGGACCCAGCTCCTGCACACCCGCATCTGGGCCTAAAGTGTTGCTCCCTGTGCTGATCTGACGGGTAGCTCAGCGCCCCTCAGGGTCGCGCCTGCTGTCCAGGGGCCTGACTTTAGACCCGGCCGTCCATTCGAAACTTACACCCGTGAGGCAGGGCATCCTGGGTGTCCTCCACGTCCTGTAACCTGCTGCCCCACCCAGCAGATTGTTTACCGTCCGGTGGGGGCTCTGCATCTGCGCCCCACAGGAGGGAGTGCTCACTGCTCCTTGTCTGTATGGCTGCATTACACGCCGTGAACCTACTCTCGGCAGTCAGTTAGAAAAGGATAAATCGACAGAGACCTCTGCTTTGAAATCTCACTTTACTTTGGATAAAGCTAAAACTTCCTAAAACCCAACAGCGTGCCATGTGGAGTTCAAGTTAAGACAGAAAATCTCTGCGTCTTCCCATTTCCAAAAGCCTTGCTATCGTTGACCTTGAGGGCTGACAGTCTGGAGGCAGAGCCACGTCCCCGCCGGCTCACCCCGCGGGCGGGCGAGGCCACCTTCCCCACAGAGACGCAAGAGCACAGGGAGCCCATCCCGGCCAGTGCTCGCCAGGGGGACAGCAGGCTGCCCAGGCGCCTCCCGGGAGAGTGAACTGGCTGGAGACGTGGCTCCGAGCACCCGCAGCGCCCAGGCCGCCTCCTCCTGGGCGCCGGCCGTTCCCAGGGCCAGTGAGTCTTGATTAATGGCTGGCTGCGAGAGGCCCCCCCGCCGCCTGTGCCCGCCTCCTGGGGCCTCCGGAGCCTCTGTGCCCCGTTGCCTCCTTCCCTGCCCGGGAGCTTCCCGGCTCAGGTCAGAGCAAAAGCAGGCTTGGCCGTGCCGGGCAGAGTGAGGGCTGACCGCTGGGAGAACCATCAACCGCGCCGTGAGACGATCAACTGAGCAGTAAATTAATTAATCATCATTTTATGCCTCATCAAGCACTTTGCTGAAGCTCTCAGCAGGGGCCTCTTGAGGAGCCAATGGGAAGCTGACTGTTTTGTTTAGCTGGGTGAGACTTCCATAAACAGGGGAGGTTTTGACAAGCTAATAAATATGTCGTTCGTCTCTGCCACGGGCAGCAGCCGGCCCCACCTGCAAAGTGGTGGGGTTCTGCCTGGCCTGGCGGGCAGTGAGTGATGGCAGAGCCGTGCCTGGGGAGGTGGCAATCGGAGGCTTGGGGAGGGGGAGCCCCCAGAAGTTCGTGTGAGCTCTGTGGGAGGAAGGCCAGCCCCACCCCAGCCCTGCCCTGCTCTCAGGGGTCCAGCTAAGGGAGAAGTCCGGACTCTTGCCCCTGTTGCCTTCGCTGACATCACACAGGCTGCGGGGGCCTCTTCCCCAGAGGTTTCCTGATACAGGCATCAGTTCACATCTACAGATGCCACAGTGAGACCCTCCAGAAACCCATCTAGTGGTCTAGCACTCACTCACGGATCCAGGAGTTCTGTGACCCGCTGATACTTTTCATCAACTTTAACGTACACCATGGCAGCTTCTTAGGAAAAAGGTTCTAGCTGACCTCTGTTCATCTCTACTGAGAAAAGTCCAGGAATGCAGAACCGCCGTTTTCTAGGAGACTAGGGGTGCTTTTAGTTGACTTTATAACACCCTGTTAACTTCAGGTGTGCAGCACAGCTATTCACCTATACATGAGTGTACATGAGTATATATGAATATATTCTTTTTCAGATTCCTTTCCCCTTACAGGTTGTTGCAAAATATTGTGTATTTTACAATACTGTGCTATACGGTATGGCTTTGTTGGTTATCTATTTTATATATAACGGTGTGCATCTGTTAATACAAACCTGAGTGAGGGGAGAGAAAGGAGGTTTTTAAAAGCTAAAGCAGCGTTGAAATTTGGGTGACGATTCTGATGACCTAGCAAATGCTTTCCTTTAGATTTTAAATCCAATACAAAAGCTGAGGGAGGCTGTTAGAGCATTAGAGAAATACAAATGCCAGAAAGAGACAAACGCAAACAGCTCACAGATCTCCAATTTGCCAGTAAATTTTAGTCCGTCTTCCGTGAGAATTTCAAATGCCCTCTGATATCATTTGAAGAACACTCATCTCAGATGTGGCTTCCCAGATGGTGTAGTTGTAAGGAATCTGCCTGCCGATGCAGGAGACCCCAAGAGATGCGGGTTCGACCCCTTGGGTCAGGAAGAGCCCCTGAAGGAGGGAATGGCAACCCACGCCAGTATCCACAGACAGAGGAACCTGGCGGCTACAGCCCATGGGATCACACAGAGTGGGACACAGCTGAGCACTCACTCATGTCAGCCGAAGGGAGAGTTTCTAAGTGCAGAAGATGGGTTGCTGGCAGGTCCAACGCATGGCATTTCTCATCAGGACAGCAGGGGTGGCCAGCGCGAATCTCGTGCTCTGTGGGTCCCTGCATCTGCCACGCCGGCTCCTACCGGTCTTGGACGGCCTCAGGCACCCTCCGCCCCAGCTCTGGATAGTTTAAGCTCCGTTTAAGGTTCCAAACTGCGGAAGAACCCAAGGGGCGCTGACGTGGAGATCACAGAGGATGTCCCTGAGTTGCGATCCCGGACCTTCAGCCTCGTCCTCCCCACCTCCCACAGCCGCTTGCCAGGCGTTCGGGTGGCCGGGAGGGTGGAGGGCGCTTTTCCAGCAGGCCTCGCTGGGTCTGGAACCTGGGCCCCGGCTTCCGTCAGGAGCAGCCGCCGTCGGCAGAGGGCCAGAGCAGGTGGCCTCGGCTCCGCGGTCCCCGGCCGCGGCCATCCTGACGCCCGCACACGCGGTGCCGGGCGTTCGCAGTGACAGAAGGCAGGCCAGCGTGAGCCGCGCCAGCTCGCTTCCCAGCTCCAAATCACCGTCGGGGCGCACGGAGACGGCGCCGGTTTCAGGTAAGGAGATGGGAGGCCTCGGAACGAGCCGCACGGTTCAGCGGAGCCGCACGTCGCCCCATCCCGCCCCGCGTGGAGCACTGGCCCTGCGCTTGTGGTCTGACGGTGCAGAGGAGCCTGCGGGACAGCTTTAATGGTGAGACTTGCTCCTCCGTTCCGCTGGTAATAAAGAAGGGCGCTCCCTCTGGGCGTGCCTCCGTCACCGGGTCATCATTACGCGCTCAAGGTCACTTCCACGGGGGCTCGAAGAGCAGGAGGCAGAGCTCAGGCCCGGCCCTGTCTGCAGGCCACTGTCCTCAAGGTCAGATTAGAAGGCCTTGATCCTAAAGGTTCGTGGGGGAATAAGATGACAAAAGCCAGTGACCTCAGAGCTGATTCCTCCTTTGCTGTAAATGTTTTCCTTTTAACTCTAGTTCTCTCATTTTTGGAACTCAGTTCAGGAGAAAGAAAGAGCATGGGGGAAGGGAGGTGGGAAGTCACCGATCGGGAAGTCAATGGAGTTCAGAGTAAGGGATGCTGTCGAGTCCTGTTCCTGCTCCTGCCTGAACCGGCTTTACTGCTTGAAGCCATAAGGACCGTCACAGGGGAGGTAGCGTTGCCCACCTGGGATGCCCCAGGCCTGCCCCAGGAGATGGATGTAGAAGTCTCAAGTTCACGGACTCCCTGATGGGATCCCTGGACACTCAGGACAGTGTTCTTGCCTTGTCTCCATCCTTGACCTTCACGTGGAAGTTAGTGCAGTAAAGACCGGAGACTCGGGACACCCGTGACGGTCCGGTAGCTAAGACTCTGCTCTCCAGATTCAGGGGGCCCAGGGGTCGACTCCTGGTCTGGGAACTAGATCCTACATGCCACGACTAAGAGCTGGCGCAGCCGAGGAATAAAAATAAAATAAATAAAAGAGCTGGCACGGCCGAGTAATAAAAATAAAATACATAAATACCAGGGGAAGAAAGACCAGCGTCTTCCTGCAGAGACCAGCTGACTTTAGTCCAGTCTAGTTTCTTACATGTCCTAACCACGAAGCCTCTCACCACAGGATGGCTCAGGGAGTTCGAGGGCGCCACACGGACCTCACCCCTTAAAGCCCCCTCCCCGAGCAGCACCCCTGCTCTCCAGTCGGCAAGTTTCTTCCTCAAGGGCCTCGAGGACCCATGATTCAAAAAGGTCCCCCTTCAGCCATCACGCACGCTGTCCCTGGAGCCCTAACTTTATCAGCTGCAAAGAGATCAAACCACTCAGTCCTAGAGGAAATCGGTCCTGAATACTCACTGGAAGGACTGATGCTGAAGTTGAAGCTCCATTACTTTGGCCACCTGATGCGAAGAGCTGACTCATTAGAAAAGACCCTGATGCTGGGAAAGATTGAGGGCAAAATAAGTAGGAGACAGAGGAAACAAGGTTTGGAAAGCATCACTGACTCAGTGGATGTGACTTTGAGCAAACTCTGGGAGAGTGAAGGACAGAGGAGCCTGACATACTACAGTCCATGGGGGTCACAGAGAGTCGGGCCCGACCTAGCAACTGAGTAACAACACCAGTTGAGTTGTCTACATTTTTTCTGTTTGTATTTTAGCAACTTCATTCATTCTCGGTGGGCGTGATACTCCTCCAAAATGGATTTTGCAAAGCACATCCACAGATATACTGTATACCTCTAGCATTAAATTTTATGCGGGTAGGAATTACGGAGCGTCTAAAAGGCTCATTTAAAAAACAATGATAAAAAAAAAGACGGAAAAGAACTTTTCCACTTTATCCGTCAAATTGTGAGCAAAGCATATCTGACTCTCCTTGTAACTGCAGCCCGCGTTCTGTTTGTGTGTACAGTGAAGAAGGCTGAGCGCCGAAGAATCGATGCTTCTGAACTCTGGTGCTGGAGAAGACTCCTGAGAGTCCCTTGGACTGCAAGGAGATCCAACCAGTCCATTCTGAAGGAGATCAGCCCTGGGACTTCTTTGGAAGGAATGATGCTAAAGCTGAAACTCCAGTCCTTTGGCCACCTCATGCGAAGAGTTGACTCATTGGAAAAGACTCTGATGCTGGGAAGGACTGGGGGCAGGAGGAGAAGGGGACGACAGAGGATGAGATGGCTGGATGGCATCACTGACTCGATGGATGTGAGTCTGGGTGAACTCCAGGAGTTTGTGATGGACAGGGAGGCCTGGCGTGCTGCGATTCATGGGGTCGCAAAGAGTCAGACACAACTGAGCGACTGAAGTGAACTGAACTGTGCACACACACACACACACACTGCTCTTACCTTTAGCTTCTACATTGTTGCTCCCTGTGCTGTAGAGTAGGTCCTTGTTGGTCATCTGTTTTATATACAGCAGTGTGTGTATGTTAAATCCATTGCACTTAACACTAATAATTTTGCTTTGACGTGGTTTAACTTTGGTGTTACGTACTGGCCTGTATCTTTATTTTCCGATCCTCCCTCATGACTTGATTTTGAAGACTTTCTTGCTAACAACAGAGTTGGATTTCATGACTACCACTTCCTGAGTTTTGACGTAGATGTTGAACCTACTAGCAAAGAGCTTGATAACTGGGGGTCTGTGTTGGGGACTTTTAAATTCTTCCTTTCATTCCATCATTTCTTTCCTGTAAGGTCTGTGCTTCTCTAGTTCAAGCGTCTTTAGCTAACGTGTATGTTGCAGACATCTCTCATTATCTTGGTATGTTCAGACGTGATTTTACACATCGCACATTTGATTGAGACTCTTTGTCTTTTCCGACCTTGAAATTCCTGGTTCAGTTGTCATTTGGTATGCTCCTTTCTGGGGTTTCCCAGGTGGCACAGTGGTAAAGAACCCGCCTGCAATGCAGGAGTCATAAGAGATACAGATTCCATCCCTGGGTGGGGAAGATCCCCTGGAGGAGGGCATGGCAGCCCAGTCCAGTATTCTTGCCTGGAAAATCCCACAGACAGAGGAGCCTGGTGGGCTACAGACCATGGGGTTGCAAAAGAGTTGGCCACGACTGAAGCAACTTACACACAAGCTCCTTGCTGATTCGCTTCCTCACAGAGCAAACACAACGACATCCTCTGCTCTCGGGGTCCTCACCCGTGCAGAACCATCTTCATTTGTCCTGTAAGATGAGCGCTCTGTCATCCGAGGGTCCAGACGCCTTGCCTCCCGCCGGCTGCTCCGCGGGTCCTCCGCCTCTAGGTCTGCAGAGGAGAAGTCTGGCGCTGCTTCCGTGACCTTTCCCCCAGAAGAAAGGTCCAATTTCTGTCTTACAATTGCTGCAGCCTTTTGAGGATACAGTTAAACAGTGACAATGAAAATTAAAGCTCACCTGCTGTATAACCTAGCGTTCTAGTTTGGGGAAATTTTATATAAAAGTAATGAAGGTAATGAGGATGAAACACAATCCCGTGACGATCCGTGCTGAGGAAATGCTGTTCAGAACCGGCTCAGGGAGCTCCCTGGAGGTCCCCGAGCCAGGACTCTGTGCCCCCACTGCAGGGGGCATGGGTTTGAGGCCTGCTCGGGGAACTAAGATCCTGCAGGCTGCTTGTGGCCAGGAAGGAAAAGAATTGACTCAAGTGTTGCCCAGCAGTGGCATATTGCTACTATAAATCATAATGTAGCCGTGGCAAGCAGCATTGGCTCCTCTGCATGTTGGCACGTGGGCTGGCCAGAATGTACACTGTCTAGAAAGCAGGGAATTGCGGGGCCACGCGTTTGTGTTCACGGGTTGTGTAGGGAAAATCACTTCCTTGGTGTATGGGTGGTGTGCTAGCTGAGGGAGGGAGGGCGTGGAAGGGGCCCGGCAGGCGTGGCTGACGACGGTGGAGGCTAGAGGGAGACTGGGCCCTTCCTCTACGGGCCTTTGAGCAGCGCCAGTTGTCATGATGAACGTATAGTACAGTTTAAAGAAACAGAGTGAAACAAACGTGCAAGGAAATAAAATCCACTTTAATCAAGCAGCGATTCAGCGTCTGAACGCCGTCACGCCAGCGTTACCCCGGAGCTTTCGCAGCAGGTCCTGCAGGATCATTCACAGCTGCCTCCCAGCCGCAGCCCGAACCCACAGGCCCGTCCACGTCCCCGCCACCAGCCTTCTCCTCACTCGAGTGTGGCTGCAACTCACCTTCTCCTCACACCTAGTTTCACAAGCCGCCGGATTTCTGCCTTGTTGGAAAACGTTCAGAAAAGTTCATCCATGTGTTCCAAGTGGCGGTGCATCCCAGACCACCTTGGGCTGTTTGTCTGGTTCGGACAACTATCTCCTGATTATATCTGATAAGAATTCTCATATGTCAAGCGTTTGCTTCTTCAACTGTGGTATAGGTTCATGAAGGTAGGGGCTTCGTGTTTTAGAAATGCCACACCCATAATAATGCATCACAGATAATGGAAATCAATAGAAAGATTGGTTGATAGCTATTTGATGATCTGCTGGAAAGCTAGACCAGATATCAGGGTCTTACAATACAAGCTTTTATGCTTCAGGACATTCTTAGAACACGATCCGTGTGCTATTGTATTGGGCAGCATTCAACGACAGTGTCACCATCGGGTTGTCTTTCTTTTACTTCCAGCTTCAAAATATACTCCACATCATGTCAAACAGACACAGTTATGAATAACTTGCAAGGATATCAAACCAGTCCATCCTAAAGGATATCAACCCTGAATATTCATTGGAAGGACTGATGCTGAAGCTAAAGCTCCAATATGTGGCCACCTGATGCGAAGAGCCAACTCACTGGAAAAGACCCTGGTGCTGGGAAAGATCGAAGGCAAGAGGACAAGTGGGTGGCAGAGGATGAGATGGTTAGACAGCGTCACTGACTCAGTGGTACGAATTTGAGCAAACTCTGGGAGATAGTGGACAGAGGAGCCTGGAGTGTTGCAATCCAGGGAGTCATAAAGAGTCAGACGCAACCTAGCAACTGAAAACCGTGAACAACCAGCAGTGTACTAAAAACAGATGTTTTAAGATTAAAAAGACTTTTCAGCTTTTAAGATTAAATTGTCACTGCACAGACAAGTAAAACTGCAGTTTGGAAAAGCTGTTTCCAAATAATAAGAAATACCCAAGCCACACTACCGAGTTTGTTGCCTAAGCACAAAACTGGTCAGTATTTTGTGTTCTTCACTTGCCTTACCTGTAACTTAGATCATGTTAAATCCTTGGATTTAAACACAAGAAAAGTGAATAAATCAGCAATATATAAACAAACTAGTGAAGCAAACAGCAAAGGACCAAATATAACACTTTCTCTAAAAGTCTTTGTCACATGAAAGGGGTACTTTGTTTTCAGGCCAACGGATGACTCCAGTTGCCTCTAATTTATCTGCTTCGAGGCTTCATAGATGTCCTTCTGTAGTGATTTTCTCATTCCTGATTTTATACATGACTTTTCTCTCTAACGGATGTAGAATGTGCTCAAGTCTTTGTTTTATGCGGAGTACGCAGGTGGCATGCTTTCTGAGTCTTTTCACTGAGAACATCTCCCAACCTGGAAGACGATGTCAAAGACAATGAAACTTGGGGGCCCCACCGGTCTTCTGGGCCCCAAATGACCCCCTGACCACTCATCACCTACGACTGCAGAGCAGAAGTCTACAGCCAGTTGAATCTCTTACTTTTTTTTGCCTTAAGAATGCCTGCCAGTATATATATATATTTTTAATTTAGGAGTTTCAAAAATTGCCACGATCTATCTAAGGGTTCTCCTTGATGTCTGGCTACTTGAGTTCAGCAGCCCCCAACCTCTTTCCTTGCATCTAACAAGAGAAAGACCTTATCAAGAAGGAATAAAAGGAACCACGTAGGTTTACTTACTCTTTCTACTCTGCTTTCCTTCCCCCACATTAAAAGCTCTCCCTCTAGAATCACTCGCCCTGACCCCTAGACCACGAGGAGTGAGTCACTGTGGGGGCCCCCTTGGTGGCCTGGAAGGACACCCCACTCTCTGCCTGCATATGAACTAATGAGCAGCCTAACACGCCAGCCTGTGAGAACTCGGCATCCTCCCAGAAGCTGTGGCTGTTCCTTCCAGATATGGACTGAAATGCGCCCTAACAAGTCAAGTCCCTGCTTCTCCCCAGGGCTGACAGGCCTTAAGAATTGGACCCAAGATTACTGCACACCAAAGCACGTTGGTCAGGATAGATGGATGGCTTCATCACTAAATCATTGTTCAAATATCAGTTCTCTTTCAGTTCTCCTTGGTTTCATGTCCAGCCGATCACCGGGTTTCATCTAAATGTCTAAAACCTTTCCTTTGTGGCTAACGGCTTGTCCTACGCAGTGTGCTAGTCCCCGCAGCTCCACCGAATCCCGTCCCCACTGTGTCTATACAAAACCCCGTATCTGGGTCAGACAGGTCCACACTGTGAGTGCCCACGGACCCTGAGGTCCCCTCTGAATTCCAGGTGGACATGTCCTCCTGAAAAATCATTCTTGAGAGGTCCTACAGGACAGATGCTGAGATAGGATTTTAAAGCCAACTGATGCAGCTTCTGTAGTAAAGTCTCTTAGAAATACTTTAAAAAGAAACACAAAGGGGTTTTACGGCAGACCCACGCAGCTTAATGATTGAGCAACAATTCTTTTAATAATGGGTGGAACGTTCTGACAGTCAGTGAGGGGTGAGGCCGATGGCACTCTCACTGCAAAATCTCAGTGGGTTAAGTGAGCAAACTTGATTCTCATTCATTCGCCTCATGTCTGTGTGATGGTTTTCTCTTTCATCCGTCACACGCGCGTGTGGATGGCTGGTGGCCTGAGGTGGGGCACACTTTCTGCCCATCCTGGACCATCAGGCCGATGGAGCCACCAGCTGCACACAAGCTGCCTTTGTGGCAGGTGAGGGGGGAATGTGGTGTCTCACACGTGGGCTCTGAGAAAGTCGGTGCGGACGTGCAGCTCCGTGTGGGTCCCTGTGGCAGAGACGCTCTCAGCTGAGCTCAGCCAGCGCATGCCCCTGACACATCGGGTCAGGGAGGCGATGCCCCAGGAGTGGGTCCCTAAGGAGAATGAGAATGCTTACTGACAAATGCCTCAGTGGCTATGAGAGCAACCACCTCCCAAGACCTGGTAGAATCAATCCGTAGGGATGGGAGAAACAAACATGGGAGGTGCAGAGATCACAAAAGGGAAAGAATAAGCCAAGAACGTTAGCACCGTCAGAAAAAGGCAATAAAATCAAAGAGGATTTCACAATAGGACATCTATTTTAGCCAGCTTTTTTATCAAATAGAAAAAGCTGTAACTTTTTGATTCATTCTACTAGATAGACATCGGTGGTTTTAAATGCTTGCGTCTTTTTAATTCATTAAATATAAAGTGATAAACATTTTTGCAAATCATGATTTCCCAAATGTTGCCTTTAGAAACTGAGTTCATGAACTACCTGCCCCCTAGAATGCCTTCATCTGTACCAGCTTTCCTAAATGGCACTCAAAAATGCTGTTTGCTTTGATTACAGGTTAAGGGGTACGCAATGGAAATCTGCTATCTTGCTAATTAAGTTAGGATATCAAATTAACGGGATATGAAAATTAATCTGTGTTCTGCAAAGGCCTGACTCTAAGGCGCTCCTGTGCTCATATAACATGATTAGACCCCTTTGTTGCTGCCCAGTCTCTCGGTCACGTTGGACGCTGTGACCCCAGGCAGCAGCTCACTCCTCTGTCTTCTACCATCTACCAGAGTCTGCTCAAACTCATGTCCGTTGATTCAGTGATGTCATCCAACCATCTCATCCTCTGCTTCCTCCTTTCCTTTTTGCCCTCAATCTTTCCCAGCATCAGGGCCTTTTCCAATGAGTCAGCTCTTCACATCAGGTGACCAAAGTATTGGAGCTTTGGCATCAGTCCTTCCAATGAATATTGATTTCCTTTAGGACGAAACAGAAGTAGGTGTTTTTCTGAAACTCCCTTGCTTTCTCCATTATCCAACGGATGTTGACAATTTGATCTCTGGATCCTTTGCCTTTTCTCAACCCAGCTTGTACATCTGAAAGTTCTCGGTTCATGTACTGCTGAAGCCTGGCTTGAAAGATTTTGAGCATAATCTTGCTAGCATGAGTGTAAGTGTATGGTAGTTTGAGCATTCTTTGGCATTGTTTTTCTTTGAGATTGAAATGAAAACTGTCCTTTTCCAGTCCTGTGGCCACTGCTGAGTTTTCCAAATTTGCCGACACATTGAGTGCAGCACTTTAACAGCGTCATCTGTTAGGATTTGAAATAGCTCAGCTGGAATTCCATCACCTCCACTAGCTTTGTTTGTAGTAATGCTTCCTAAGGCCCACTTGACTTTGCAATCCATATGGATGATACCCACATATTACTCAAAGCTGTGCAGGAATAAACCACTACACCACAGGCAAAAACAAGCTGCACACCCTTCTCCAGCACACACACCTGAGAATGTGTGGAAAGAGTTCTGACAAGGAGCCGCCCCAAATGGGGAGTGACACATGGCTCGAGAAACGACCTTGAACTTGGCGGGAGGAGGGAAGGGTAGTTTCAGACCTGGGCAGCTGACAGGTGCTTCCATTCAGAGGGACACGATTTCTGGCTTCAGTGGCAAGTGGCATCATTGACAACCAGGAAGCTTCGTGGAATTAATTGCTGTGTTGTTTCAGAGAGGACTGCTGATGTTGACCCAAGCCTTGGGGTCTCTACCGTCACACTAGGTAATTTTTTAAAGACTAAAACCACCTTTTATGATCACGTAGGTAATTGATGGGGGCAGGGGGCTGTCTTCTTTTTTATGGCTGGGGCCACAGGGTTGCATGAGCTTCCCTCAAAGGGGACCATTCTCCCCTGAAGCAGACGCGATGCCGGAGAGGCGGCCAAACTCGGTCTTGGCCTCTGGACAGAGTGAGAAAAATGTGCCTCTAAGGAAGAGTCTAAAAGAGGAGTTAAGGGGATGATGTGTCAGAGGACACCCCGGGGATGCTGCAAGTCCCGGGAAGAAGGCGATCCGTTGAATAATGCAGCTTGCAAGGAGGCCGGGGTGCGAGGACAACCTGGGGACCGGTGATGAGGCTCGGGACAGTCCCGCTGAGGCTGCGGCCTGCACACGGCCCCGCAGGCATCCTGGGGACCAGTGACGAGACTCGGGACAGGACCACTGAGGCTGTGGCCTGAACACGGCCCCGCAGGTGTCCCGAGCCCACTGAGAAGTCATCACGTTATGATCAGGGACACTCAGGTCAGCATCCAAAGAGACAAGTTGCAACACTGCTTCGGGGACCTCAGAGGCAGGAGGCACGCATCTCCGGTGGACTTGCTCCGGGATGGTCTCGCGGGGAAGCGGAGCTCGGAGGGTGTGAATCTCTGCAAACAAGCCCTTCTGGAAGGCGCTGGCAGAGCCCAGGCCGAGGGCACCCATGCTTCCCCAGCTCCTGGTCAGCCGTGCCCACGCTTGGCTCCCAAGAGTATTCCCAGCCCTGGGCCTCTGAGTCACTTCCTCCCTCAAGCTCATCTCTCTGTTCATGTCAGCGTGAGATAAACCACATTTGTTCTCACCTCGGAGTGACCTGGAGGCGCGCTCACCCGCAGGCCTCTGTTCTCCCCTCCAGCCCCCTTAAAAACTGCCTCTAACACTCACTTAGCAAGCGTTTGGATGGCTTTCCCAAGGAGCAGTGACTTATTCCAACTCCTGGGGACGATCTCAAAGATACGCTGCCGGCAAGTGAGACGGAGCGGCCTCCCTGGTACATGGTCACAGCTGGACCTTCCCCAGACACGGGCCTCATCACCAAGGTGGACGGGAGGATGGAGACCCATCCCACGGCTGGGGAAATGGGCATTCCAGAGGGAGGGGGGCCCTATTTCCCACCAACAGGGCCACTTCAAATTCCAAGTCAGTTCAACAGGGAGTTGAAAGTCCTGTCTGGCACCTTAGAATTAATTAGCTCAGAGTTTTGCTTTCTCATCCCGGACTCTAGATGCTCTGATATGACACCGGGAGAAGGTTCAGGAACTGATGTTGCTGCTGTGAATTTTATTTGCCTAAAAAGAGTGAGAAATGCCCCCGAAGCCTTCACAGGGACAACCGGTGGGTCTCCCCAACTCTGAGAGTCTGCCGGGTACAGGCAGGGGAAGGGGCTTCAGGTCACAGCCACTGAACAGACCCTTCACCCGAGGGCCCCCCGGATACCACACGTGGAGGCCCATGGTCTCGGCTGGTGCCACCAAGGAGGTGTCCATCGAGCCAGCTCACAGACTTCATCCCAACACCCTCAGAGGCTTCTGCTCGCCTCACCCGCCCTGGAAGGCTGGGGGATGCTCGGCAGGACTGGACTGGGGAGCGGACAGGAGCGGCGATCCGGCCGGCCATGGGCAGGGCAGACCGGGAACCAGAGACCTCCCCGTCCCCCGCCGCTGAGGCACTGGGAGCTGCAATCCCACAGCGCCCAGAGGCCGAAGAAGGCCCACCCGAACGGGAGGGGGCGCTGGGCCACCCCCCACTCCCCCGTACAGCTTGGAGTACCTGCCCTGGGGGGCCCAGACCCAGTCCAGGTCTCAGAGGGCCTCTTACACTCTTGAGTCAGAGCCTGAATCACTGCACCGTCTGCCCTTCAGCAGGACAGGCCCCTGCGGAGGTTGAGATGGTGGGGTGCACTCAGGTACTGCCTGCAGACCCCAGCCCAGGTGGGCCTCCATTCCAGATGAGCCCCCATCGTAAATGGGCCTCCACCCAAGGTGGGCCTCTGGACCGCCACGTGAGACAGGAGGGAGAAAGACCGTGTGACCTTTCCTTGGAATCCAGCCAATCCAATCCATTATGCAAGGCCTTCTTCCTGAAAGCCTGGCAGGGAAGAGGGACATGGGGGAGGGGCTTTCTCACCCCCAAGTAGGTGTGACAGTCAATGAAACCCAGCGGTTTGAAGCTGATCCTGCTGTGCAAGCACAGTTATCTAGTTGCTGTCTTCCGCGTTTCACCCAAGATGGTGACAAGTGTCTGGGATGTCCCTCTGCCTGTCACTCAGCTCTGTAAATAGAGGTGGAATCTAAACTTGCTTTGTTTACCCTGTTAATGCAGAGCCTTTGGGGATGTTCACAAAATTTTCAGCGGAAAGGGGAGACCACCACTTTGGAGAATTTGGTGGCCCTGACCTACTGTTCTGGATGCTTCTGTACAAAAGTTCTCACATAACTTCTCACAGCCCTGGAGGGGGCACGGGTCTCTACTTGGAGGGGGCGGGCAATAAAGCTGAAAGGCCACGACCAAGTTTCCTGCAGGGCCGCCCGAGGTCTCCCCGTCCACGAGGTCCTGGGCGCAGTTATCTCTTGGCTCCCATAAAACTAGCTGAGCTCCCAAGTTCCGAGTGGCCTCCATCCGGGGCTGTCACAAAGAAGGCACTCCTCAGGCTCAGCGAGCAGGACTCTTCCCGCGGGATGACGCACGTGGAGGACAGCTGGAAGGAAACCAAACCAACTGATCCGCGGGGCTAAGGTTCCACCTCCCTCTGCTTTGCTGATTTTTGTACTTGTGAGAGTTACGGGAAATTCTTCTAAATGCTTTAAAAAGATACTGTTTCTTCGGGAGTGGGGCGAGGGCGGGGCTTGCCGACCTTCAGCTGTTGGCTGTTTGCCCTACGGCCCCGCCCCGCCCCAGGTGGGGAGGGCACATCAGAGGGCCCCTTGCCCCGCACCCCCGCACCTGAGTCATGCTCACTCACCGCCCACTGCGTTCATTGCGTTACCTCTGCTGGATCCGCTCCAGACTTCCAAATTTAGCAATCCTCTGCTTAGGCACGGCTTCTTGGAGTCCTAGCCATATCTTAATGATGCAAAAAAAAAAAAAAATGCGCAGCCCATTAAACACGATCTGATGGCTATCTGCAGCTTGAGCGATGTAGCTGACAGCTCAGAATGAAAGGAAGATACAGGAGGCCCCACAACTGTGCACGCAGAGCACACTCAGTACAAACAAGGACAGTAGATTACATCTTTCCAATAAACCGGAGGCTCATCCCTCGAACTGCCCGCCGCGAACCGCCGGGGCCTCCTAACAACCCGGCTAACGATGGGGCGTTGGGGGCGGGGGGCCAGGGACCCCATGTGAGAAACCGCGGGTCAGGTGCAGGCTGCCTGCCCAGCTGAGACGGCCGTTTAATCTGTTATCCCAACGTGGTTTGTAGGAACAGTAAACTGCACCCAGATTTTAAAGGATGAAAAAGGTCTCCACTGTTTCAGACCTCCACATCCACCGGGTGATGTGAGGGGGCGCCCTGCGTGGCCCCCGGTCTTCTCTCTGGAACAGAGGAATGAAGCTCTGGTCTTCAGGGGTCAGGTGAGGGGGTCAGGAGCAGGGAAGTTGGGCTTGCAGCCTGCCACCTAAGTGCCCAGGAACTGCCCGGGCAGAATTCAGCTCTTCTCCAGAAAGCTACTGGTCGTGGGCAGGCTGGATTTGCTCTTGGGGTAAAGTTCCTTCTTAATGAGCTGCAATTCTTGCTCAACAGCCAGCCCCCACCCCAGGCAGTCTCATCAAGATGATAACATCAACCCAGGTGCCGGGCAGTCTTTAAAAGTCGTAAATCTTCGCAGTCACCTAAGGGAACCGGAGGAAAAAAGGTGAAACAAGTTTGCAAGAACCTTTCCCAGGTGTTATTTTGCAAGTCCAGAGCTAATTGATGGTTCTGCCACAATAGCTACAAGTGATAAAGATCTGTAAACACTCCACGCTGGAGGCAAGTCGGGGAGTCCCCAGGGTGTGCAGCCGCCAGATGGAGCCGCTGCCTCCCGCAGGCCAGCACCCCTGCGCGGCCTGGTGGCTCGGAAGGCTGGGTACCACCGGAGTCAAGGTGAGGAAGGTCCCCGCGAGGGACAGAAGTCTAGGCAAAAGGATGGTTGGGGGGGAGTGGGCAGGTGCCTCCCACCGAAGTCAGAGCTCTCCAAGACGACCAGGTTGCTAAGAAACAGCAGTGGAGGAGCTTGAATTTGCTCTTAGGATCCCATCTTTGCCTCCCCATCACACACACACTAGCTTCTAAAGGACATAAGATCCATTTTAAAGCTAGCAACTCTCTTTGCAAGATGAGGAAGGGGAGGAAAGCTACCCCATGGTCCCCTCTTCCCCTGCAGCCCTGGGCATGCACGGGGCCTCAGGACCTAATGGGATTCTGGGGGCGAGGGTGGGAGAGGGGTGATAAAGCCTGGTGAGGATTGCCACACAGAGGCACAAAGCCCATTTACATTTCCATTGGCTTCACAAGAAGAAAATGCGGAGTTTTCCTCATTTTTGCCATTGCTGAAAAATTAGCCTTTGCCTGAGCAAAGAGAGTCACGTTTCCGTCCATGGTATCACCCCCAACTCAGAGGGAGTCCAGAGCATCAGAAAAACTTTTTAAAAGAAATTACAGATGATAACATTTTCATTTGCTTCTTTATATTCCGTAGCCTGGTTTTTAACTGCATTTGCTTGGGGATTTTTTTCTTATGAAAATAGTATTATGTGTGACGTTCAGGCTCCCATAAAAATGATGACAGCCACAGTGTCTTTGATGATATGTATTCGGAACCTATAAATAACTCCAATATAAATAAGTCCTGAAGCAACGTGGGCAAAAGGAGCCACGTCAGATTCCATGTCGGGCTCTCCCCGGTTGCCTTTCTGTCTCACCACCTGAAAGTTCAGGAGCACACCGCTGCGTCCTCCAGGAGGATGGGGTAGGGGTGCGGGGCACACCTAGGCCCACCCCCTGGGGGGAGCCTGCCTCTAAGACAGACCCTCTTCCACCGAGAGGGCCAGGGACCCCCGGGCACCACACCAGCTCTCAGCACGGCCGGTGACTCGAACTCAACGAGGGAGTGAGAAAAAAAGCAAGCTGCTGAAGGAAATGCCTCTGGCTCCCACCCCCTCTTTATCTTGCCTCTGGAATTCGGCATCAATGAATCTCTCCCTGTCAGCTCTTGCTTCGCAGAGTGTGAGCTCCTGAAAACAGGGCTTAAAAGTTCTGATTATTTTTAAAGGATTAAATTGTGTCTTGTTTGTGTATTCTCCTTCTCTGAATGGCAGAGCTCGGGATCCACGCGCTGGCCATTTTCACAGCATCAGCCTGGGTTTGGAATGACTCACTCCCGGAGAGCTGGTGCTTGGTGGGAGCAGAAAGCTGGCGTCGGGGGCCCGGCTCATGAAACCTTCAGGTCAGTTCTAGGCGATGCCTTCCCTAGTGGCCGCCAGCTCCCTAGTGGCTCAGACGGTAAAGAATCTGCCTGCAATGCAGGACACCCAGGTTTGATCCCTGGATTGAGAAGATCTCCTGGAGAAGGGTATGGCAACCCACTCCAGTATTCTTGCCTGGAGAATTCCATGGACAGAGGGGCCTGTTGGGTACTGTCCATGGAGTCGCGAACAGTCAGAGACGACTGAGCGGCTAACACACTGGAAAAGCCAAGGCCAGGCCATCCTAGCCACTGGCAGATGACAATCTGAAATAAGACTCACATAGGCCTTCAAATTCTCTCCTTAAAAAAGCAAAAAAAGTCCCCCTGCCCCACCCTGAGGCAAATGGATCTGGCAAAATACAGGCCTCCTATAGTAAAGGCATCCCCGGGATAAAGTGAATTAACTTAGGAGAGACCACTTCTGGGCAGGGCTGCGGCACACGTCCAGACGTGTTCAGTTCAGTCGCTCAGCCATGTCTGACTCTTTGTGACCCCATGGACTGCAGCACGCCAGGCCTCCCTGTCCGTCACCAACTCCCAGAGCTTACTCAAACTCATGTCCATTGAGTCAGTGATGCCATCCAACCATCTCATCCTCTGTCATCCCCTTCTCCTCCTGCCCTCAATCTCTCCCAGCATGGGGGTCTTTTCAGATGAGTCAGCTCTTCGCATATTGTGGCCAAAGTATTGGGGTTTCAGCTTCAGCATCAGTCTTTCCAATGAATATTCAGCACTGATTTCCTTTAGGATGCACTGCTTGGATCTCCTTGCAGTCCAAGGGACTGTCAAGAGTCTTCTCTAACACCACAGCTCAAAAGCATTAATTCTTTGGCGCTCAGCTTTCTTTATAGTGCAACTCTCACATCCATACATGACCACTGGAAAATCCCTAGCTTTGACTGGACTGACGGTTTTCACGTAAATGACTAGTTTGCAAGCAGACTTTGCCGGTGAATCAGGCACAGTGTGGCCTGAGGCTTCTGAGCTGTGGGACCTGGGCCACGCCAGCTGTAGAGGCTCAGACTCCAGCCCCGTGAGTCTGTGGGTACCGGGCACCTCCCCATCACTCAGCAGCACCGAGACTAGGAGATGCCCCGGACCTGGACTCCTGGCCGACCCCCATCAGGAGGGGAAGCTCAGTTCCGGGGCGGGACCCTGCAGCAGCTGCCCCAGGATGTGGGCTGGCGCCGAAGGCCCCTCCAGGGCCGGTCACCGTGTGCCTGCTTTGCTGTGTGCGTTAGCTGGACCTGCCGTTTGTTTTTAACTTAATAGAGTTAATTTAAAGCAACTTTGTCACTGCTGGGATCTGAATCATTTGCTGTTTCCAAATACAGGCCTATTTAAAACAAACAGCCCTCTTAAGTTCTAAAATGAATTTTCTAAAACTTTAGCATAATTTACAAGGATTAGTAAATCTGAACCATTTCTTAGACGTGACTTCTGGAGGGACTCGGGCTTCCGTCGGGGAGGATTGTAACTGTTTATGAGCAGTTCTGATGCAGGCGGGCCCTGAAGTCCAGGTCAGGCAGGAGCTGTCCTGTGCTGAAGAAGCAGCCCCAGGAGTCATTGCTCGGGGTGTTTCTCCTGCCCTGCTCGTGGTGGAGAATCGGGGGATAGTAGGTTTTCTGCAGAAGCACCCTGGCCCCTCACGGGGACAGGCTTAGCCGCAGATCCTCGCTTTTCCCTGGAATAAGGTGTTCTCAGGGGCTCTGCGGAGCCTCCTGACCGCCCTCAACATCAATACTGACCCCAACCCTGAATCTGGGTGTGGTTTGCACACTTGCAAGAATTCACAGCCACCTCCTGCAACACTCCACACAATCCCCAAACAGGGGAAACTGAGAAGCGCAAATATTTTTTCTAAACAGTAAATAAAGAGATGTATTCCTCTTACCCTTCCCTTGACCCCTCCCCCTCCTTCCCTCCTCTCTCTTCCTCTCCCGCTCCCCCCTCCCCCACAAATGCCGCCTGTCCACCTGAGTCTCACAGGTGACCACCTTGTTCTGCAGGAAGGGGACTCATCCTGTGAGGGGGGCTGCTGACCCCTCCCGCGACCCCCTCCCGGGCTGGCCACCTGGGCCAGGCCTGTGGACACTGCAGCCCAAACTAAGCGAACCCCAAAAGGGGGCCTCTCCTTGGAATGCTTGGCAGAGCTTGTCAGGCCAGCATGCTGTGAAGGATCATCCAAACGCATTAAATCAGGAACAGCAGAACCTCGAGTTCGGTAACTGTTATCGGAGCCAAAAGAGTTAAATTAAAAATAGATCATTTGGCCACATTCAACAAAGCCAGAGCCTGCAAACGGTTCTAAATGGTCTGGGCATGCAGGGACCTCCTGTAACTGGCTGGTGACCTGAGACTGTTGGTGAGTGTGGCCAACAGCACCACTGTGTTAGGAAAGCCCTGTGTTCCAGGGCTGGGCCCTCAAAGGGCAGGCGGGCAGGCCCCAGCCCAGGCTCTGCCGCACGGGTGGGCAGCTTCCCTGAGTCTGCGCTCCTCACTCGCATCCTGGTATTCACACCCATGGACAAGTGGACAGATTTTGCTGCCTCCTTTTGAGTCATGAGCTCAAGCAAAATACAGCTCTGCAGACGGTTATCCTGCCTCTTCTGTCACTCACCTCCACCAAAAGCTCCTGTGAAAATAGGAAATATTTGACTGTGTTTGTGAGTTAGGAGGTTTTAACTCACTACCATTACCACACGTGTGTGCTGCATGCTAAGTCGCTCAGTTGTGTCCAACTCTTTGTGACCCCCATGGACTGTACCTCACCGGGCTCCTCTGCCCATGGGCTTCTCCAGGCAGAAATACTGGAGTGGGTTTCCATGCCCTCTTCCAGGAGGTCTTCCCACACAGGGATTGAACCCGAGTCTCCTGTGGCTCCTGCATTGCAAGCGGACTCTACCGCTGAGCCACCGGGAAGACCATGCCGTTACCAATATCCCCCCTTTCAATTTGACCGTCACGTATTCAGGCTCGCCCTTCTATTTGGTGGCCTTGCCCCCTGGTGCGGAGGAAGCACCTTTCAGACGATGCAAAGGGCATGTTTTCTCACTCACTGAACGACTCGTTCAGACTGGCAAGCGCGGTTCCCTTTGTTTCCAAAGATTCAGGAAACAGAACCACCAGCCGCTCCACCCGCACGTGTGTCTACTCTGATTAAAGAGAGATCAGTAAAGGAGGGGAAACCATTTCTGTTTGAGGAACTTTGCTGCTGCGCTCCGCCGGTGGACATCCTCTGCCTCGTGCTAAATGGAGCTTAACCCGGAGAAAGGAACACATCTGGAAAAGATGCCGAGGTGGCCGCAAGGGAGGCGAGGAGGAGAAGTGCACTCGGGAGAGGGTGAGGGGCCGCTGCTCCGGGGCCGGCGGGGACGTCTCTGGACAGCAGCGCAGGCTTGCATTGATCATTTTTACGTTATCAACATAATAAAGTTTTAAAAAACCTCTCTGCTCGAGAAAGAAGAAAGCACAGCTACTATCCTTTCGCGTGTATAGGGTCTTCGCTGGCACCAATTCTTAAACATTCTCTTGTAAATTATTAAATTGCATTTCCTTTCGAAGTTGGCTTGGTCATTTTTCCTCCCACACATTGTGATCAGGAAATTCCAAATAGAGGGAGATTTTAGGATGGAGGAAAAGATAGAGACCCAAAACACACCCTCGTGTTTTAGAAATGTTTGCTTTCATAAAGGAAGAGAAACTCATCATGGTAGAAAAATCGTCCTTTCAGTTTGATTTCTGGGGGGAGGGGGGTTCAATTTCCATAAAGATATGGTTTTAAATATATATATTTTTAATGAGATTGACTTGTTTCAAGCCATGTGGCGGCATGGTTAAGTTCTTCACGGACAAGAGAGAGAGAGAGATTTATTTCCCAGAAACCACAGAATGCCAAAATCTCCCTGCAAGGGATAGCCCCCACCCCCATGTCTCCCCTCCCTGGAGTCGGCCCCCCTCACTGAGAACAGATAAAGCCTGTGATTTATTCGGGGAGTGCCCGCTTTGCTGAGGGGGGGGGGGTAAACACTGCACTCCTCCCACGAGGGTGCAGCTGGAGCTAGCCAGTGGCTCAGCTGGGCTGGGAACGCGACCCTCCCCAGCTTCCTATCGGGTCGGCAGAGTGGAAGCATCTCATTTAATTAACAGAAGAAGATAAATGATCGTCTGTGAGTTCTACTCACAGTCATATTTCAACAGTTGTACCTTTCTAATACATATTCTTTGTTTTTCCAACTGTTCTTTAATCTGAAAGAGTTTGCAGTGTCAGCAATAAATGAGAGTTAATAGGATTTGCCTTTTATGAGGAGGAAAATATACATAGAACTCAGTTATGAGAAGAAAATGAAAAACCTGCTTAATCCGCAAGAGTAGAACATTTTGCAACATCAGATGAGCTAATCTACAGCCACTAATGCATCCACCCCAGAGTCTAACACAGCCCATAGGAAGAGCTACATGATTTCAGGACTTCCTCCCCCAGCGTTAACCAAAGACCCCAGTGATTCTGACAACTTTTTAAATTTACTAGTGATTACTAAAGCTAAAAATCCTCGACTTTATAAATCATTAAACCCTGGCAGAGCCTGGAGATGTTGTGGGTTTGGTTCCAGACCACTGGAATAAAGCAAATATCACAACAGAATGAATTGCACAGGAGTTTTGGTTTCCCAAAAGATAGGTTGCACTGTAGAGTAGTCCATGCTGCTGCTGCTAAGTCGCGTCGGTCGTGTCCGACTCTGTGCGACCCCAGAGACGGCAGCCCACCAGGCTTCCCTGTCCCTGGGATTCTCCAGGCAAGAACATTGGAGTGGGTTGCCATTTCCTTCTCCAATGCAGGAAAGTGAAAGTGAAGTCGTGTCCGACTCTTAGTGACCCCATGGACTGCGGCCACCAGGCTGCTCCGTCCATGGGATTCTCCAGGTGAGAGTGCTGGAGTGGGGCGCCATCACCCTCTCCGAGTGTGATCCGTAAGTGCACCATAATGTTGTGTCTCAAGAAAAAACAATGCCTGTACCTTAATTAAAAATACTTTGTTGCTGAAAATTTCGACTCATCTTCTGAGCCTTCAGTGAGCCATGGAAGCAGAACGAGAGACTGCAGATCACAGTTCACCAGGAGGCATCAGTAATGGCGAAAAAGTTTTAAATATTTTGAGAATCACCAACATAAGACTCAGAGACACAAAGTGAGGAAAAGCTGTCAGGGAAACGGTGCCAATAGGCACGTCTGATGCAGAGTTACCAGTAAGGAGACGCACCGTGCCTGCCAAGCACCATAAAGAGAAGCACAGTAAGATGAGACGGACCTCAACTGTCCTCACAGTCCTCCGGGGAGAAGGAGCCACAGGGGCCGTCAGCGTCTCTGCGCCTCATGGCGTTGGAGCCTGCTGTGTAGATTCCGATTTCATCAAATCGGAACAGAAAGTCCAGGAACTAAAGAGAGCACAGACGAAAATGTAAACACCGGTAAGATGGCCTCTCCAATCACTGCCTTGGAGAAGGACTTTTTCATAAATGGTGTGGGTTCAGCACTTGTGCAAAGACGCAGTTTGATCCGTACCTCACACCACACCCCCCAGAGAACCGCCTTCTGAGATTCTAAAGGAGAGAAATAGAATTCCTTCTCTGGTCATTGTTAGCCATTCTTTTTAAATATTTTATTTAATAGACCTGTCGTGCTTCCCTGGTAGCTCAGCTGGTAAAGAATCCGCCTGCAATGCAGGAGTCCCCAGTTTGAGTCCTACTTTGGGAAGATCCACTGGAGAAGGGATAGGATCCCCACTCCAGTATTCCTGGGCTTCCCTGGTGGCTCACAGTTTCAGAGACTAAGAGGTAGGCCTCTGCCAGTGCCAGCCTGAGCCAGGAAAGGCAGAAAATGGGTTCTCCAGGGGCTCAGCCTCACCTGCAGAGCCTTCTGGGCGGGACCCAAGGGGGCGGGGGTTGGGGGGGCACCATTCACTCAACTCACATGAAGCGGTTATGGATTAACAATGAACTGGACTTTGGTTTCCAGACTTCTCATGTTAAAAATTAGATTTCATTTTATCTTAATTTTGGAGTTGTCTAGGGGCGCTAAAATGTCTGGTTTCACAAAGTTTGGACTGGTCACCCCTCCAGGCAAGTTAGTAGTGAATTTTTTTTCTTCCAGGTGGAGTCATGGAACATTGTGTTTCCTCTAGAGAGGGTCATGTGGCATTTATGCCACCAGGACCCCACGGCATGTGGCAATCAGTAGGTCACTTGTGAGGACAAAAGCCTCCTTTCATTACTGATGCAATTAAAAGGTCTCCTTCATGATCTGCAGGCCCCACCAGAGGCTGGGACGATGGCTCAGACCATAGCCTGACCTGCAGTCACACGGGGAGCTGACGCTGATCGGTACATTCTAGCGAGATGAAAAGCAGCAGTGTGGCTGTTATTGAGAGGCCAACGTTCTCACAAAGATCACAGAAAACCCGGCAACTGTGAGGTTACCTGCAGTAGTCGATTACTCGGACTGTCTTGGTTTTGTACGAAGCCTCACAAAGACGGTCACGGTGTAGCCCATCCATCAGGTCCTTCTCCCAGACACCAGCCAAGGGCCAGCCGCGTGAACCCGCCTTTCCAAACTGAGCAGTCTCAGGCCAGCTGTGCTAACCCTCTCTGCACAGAATTTATCTTCTTCAACAGATTTTTGGAATGTGGCAGCTATTATCCATTAAATATGCGTTTTTAAGTTGAAATTGTGGGAACTTAAGTTACAGGGTGTGAAGAAGTCCCTGAGAGTGAAGAGTTAATGAAAGAACAGAGGAATTTGCGGGCAGGTTGATGGCTGTGTCTCTCTTCCTTTTCTAGCTACCTTGCATGATTTATAATAACGTCACATCGATAATAAAAAACGTTAAGTATTGGAAATTAACGGAAGCCCTGGTACCTGGAAGTCCCCAGCATAGAGGCTAGGAGAGAAGTTCTCTGTTCCAGGCCACGGTCACGGCACCCTGGGACACCGCCCCCTGGAAACGGTCATCTCTGGCCTGGTGGTGGTCATCGCCTCATCACAGGCATCCTGGCAAAGTTGGAACTTAACTCCCATTGGCTGCACTGTTTGATCAATTGAGAAAGAACCGATCTTGGCCGGGTTAATACCACACGTGGGATCTGCCCCACGGCCCAGCCCCCGCTCTCATTCCATTATTAAGAACCCAAGGCCGTGGATGGACACAGAGGGCGTCCCCACTTCACCAGTCATGTGATACAGAACGAAGAGTGGGGTGAGTCTGTCTGAACATCTTCCAACTGTCAGATTACCTAATCTGATGAGACCAGGCCAGAGGAAATGGGCATTGGTTAAGAAAGAATTTTAATAAAAGGTGAACCTAAATGATGCTTCCATGCTTAAATCCCCTAGCATCACTGGCTTTTCAGTTGAAATGGGAGGAATACAGAGGCTGCTACTGATGAACTCAAAAACGTTTCCAGGAAATGACATAATTCCAGGCTTCACTACATTGGAGGTGGCTCGGAAGCACTATCTGTCATTTCTTTCAGAGTGGACATGAGTGTCTGGTCATGAAAATTAACTGAGGGCAGGCCCTGGTCGGACAGCCGCTGCAGAAGCTCCAGAGGGCCTGCGTGCAGGACGGGCAGGCACCGTGTGAGTGGTCAAGCTCCTTGCTGGGGCCAGGGGCTGGGGGGCTGGGGGGCTGGGGCTGGGGCTGGGGCTGGGCACAGCCTCCTGTTTTCCTGGACTGCAATTGCTTCTGCTTTGGTGCCTGGACCCCACCACGTGCGGTGGGTATGGGCGCTGGAGTGGCCGCAGAGCAGCCCTCTGCAGAAAAAACCTAGCCCATCATTGCAGGGAGGTCACCCCAGGTGTCATGGCCTGAGTCGTGGTGAAGATGTTCCAGATGACCACTGCAGCCGGGTTTGATTGCCTCTAAGCAGAGCTGGGGGGCCTCGGGCAGGCAACCGGGGGTGAGGAGCCCCGCCCACGGCGGTGTAAATACCCCAACCCCTTCCCCGGCATCCCAAACCACTGATGCTCGGCAGCAGAGTCTCTGTGGGTTGGATCACCCAGCTGGTGCCATCATCTTAGGCAAATTTGCTTTTCCACTATCTGGTGACAAAATTACTGCGGTTTAGACGAAGTTTTATGTCTGCAGATTAAAGACAAGTTTTTTTCTGAAGGTGCCGTTTCTCCTTAATGGGATGGGTCACATCCCCATAGCAGGGCCAGGAGGAAACTTAAAGAAGATGTTAGCAGTGACCTTGCAGGATATAAAATGCACCCTCGAATTCTCCCTGCGGCATTGCCATATTTGCAATTGGAAACTTATATGGTTGGAACACAAACGTGTTTTCTGCCTAGAAGTATTTAAAAAAGAAAAAACCAGTGTGTGCAGACCACAGTGAAGCCCTTGGCTTCGACCTTTCATCTGTTAGAGACACAGCGGCTCGGAGGCTGGTGCCCAGGCCCCCCGGCTGCAGGCAGGCCCCGGCAGGTGTGTGCCAGGAAGCAGGTCATCAGAAGCTGGGGCCGATCGGGACAGTCCCCGCACAGTACAAATGAGCCCCATCAAAGCGCAGTGGCAGAGAGATCCATCAGGGAGGCAGCCTTCTGTGCCTCAGCCATCCCCACTCCCGGACCTGGAAGGGAAACCCAGTGGCTGATTCAAAAAGTGACAAAAACCTCAGGCAGAGGAAAGATTCAGTGCCAGGCTGTGTCCTTGAGGGAGGCCCAAGAGTCCTTCAAAATGCAAAGAGGCAAAGGTTCTTCAGAGACAGGAAACCTCAAAACCATGTTTCCAGGATCCCAGGATGCGAAGCTGGCGAGGTCCTCGGAGGCCCTGCAGGGGATGTTTTCCCCCAAGGCCTCTTAACAAGAGGAGGGCTGGTCAGTGTGGGGACGAAGTGCAGCGCAGGGTCCACTTGGCCTCACCTGGGGCGGCCCCCCACCCCAGGCACGAACGCACTGAGTTTCCAGGAATGTTGGGAGTTGAGCAAGGGTTGTTGCTGTTCAGTCGCTAAGTGCTGTCTGACACTTTATGACCTCATGGACTGCAGCACGCCAGGCTTCCCTGTCCATCACTGTCTCCCTGAGTTTGTTCAAACCCATGTCCATCGAGTCAGTGTTGCCATCCAACCATCTCATCCTCTGTCATTCCCTTCTCCTCCTGCCCTCAATCTTGCCTAGCATCAAGGTACTTTCCAATGAATCACCTCTTCCCATCAGGTGACCAAAGTGTTGGAGCTTCAGCATCAGTCCTTCCAATGAACATTCAGGGTTGATTTAGGGTTGACTGGCTTGATCTCCTTGCAGTCCAAGGGACTCTCAAGAGTCTTCTCCAACATCACACTTGAAAAGCATCAATTCTTCGGCACTCAGCTTTCTTTGTGGTCCAACTCTCACATCCATACATGACTACTGGAAAAGCCACAGCTTTGATTAGATGGACCTTTGTAAGCAAACTGATGTCTCTGCTTTTTAATACACTGTCTGTGTTATAGCTCTTCTTCCAAGAAGCAAGCATCTTTAATTTCGTGATTGCAGTTCACTGTCTGCATTGATTTGGAGCCCAGGAAAATGAAATCTGACACTGTTTCCACATTTTCTCCATCTATTTGCCATGAAGTGATGGGACCAGATGCCATGATCTTAGTTTTTTGAATGTTGAGCAAGGGGTTTTTGCAACCCAAAGAAATTTGGAATTCTATTTTACAAATAAGTAAACAAAAGTCCCCAGGGGTCAGTGCCTTCCTAGGAAGAAAGATCTAGAACTTGGCTCTTACCACTCAGCCCTGCAGCTTCCAGATGATGACAACCTGGGCCCCGGACGCAGAGTCAGGAATGGGGTACAGGCAACACTGCGGCTGAGTGGGAGCAGGCGAGGGTTGTCTGGGGCCGTGGCATTGTTTATCCTTTGTTTTTTCCTCTTCCAGTCCATGATGACAAGGCCAGTGGAATCATGACCGCCAAAGATGCTCAGGCCCTGTTTCTCCTGAACCCGCGACTGTGTTCTGCTCAATGACAAAGAAGACTCTGCAGAGGGAATTAAGGTGATGGAGCATCCTCTGGGCTCCCCAGGTAGGCAGAGTCTCTCCTTGTGAGCCCTTAAAGTAGACACCATCTCTGCCTGGAGGCAGGAGAGCTGGAGACATTTGAAGGTTGAGAGGGGCATGAGTGGCTGCTTCCAGGGGGTCACGGGGGGGGCACGAGAGGCACCTCGGGGTACCTGCTGGGGTGCGACCAGACTCAGCTGGTCTCCAGCAGGAACACGGAGCCTCCATTCCACAGCAGGATGATCTGAACTCCATGAGCAACAGGAATGAGCTTGGAAGTGGTTGCACGTCAAGGGCCTCCAGGAAGGTGAGCGGCCCTGCCAAGACTTTGATGGGCTGTGCCGCTGTGGACATGGATGTACAAATGTATCTTCTAATCTCTGCTCTCAGCTCTTCTGAGCATTTAATCAGGAGTAAAGTTGCTGGACCACACGGCAGTTCTGATAGTAATGTTTTAAGGATGCTCCATACTGTCTTCCACAGTGGCCACGACGCTTCACATTCCCACCAGCAGTGCACAAGGCCAGCTGACTTGCCTCCATCCTTGGCAACACTTTGTTAGCTTCTGGACTTTCTTGATGGTAGCCACCCTCGTGGGTATGAAGTGGTGTCTCTGGGGCTTTGAGTCACCATTCTCTAATACTCAGTGATGTCCCGCATCTTTTCTCGTGCTTACTGCCTGCTGTGTATCTTCTTTGGAGGAATGTCTGTTCAAGGCTCTTGCTCATTTTATAATCGAGTTGTTCCCTCATGGTTAAGTTGCACCACTTCTTCATCTATTCTAGAAATTAAACTCTTGTCCCGTATGTAATTTTTCTCCCCTTCTGTGGACTGCCTTTTCACTGTGTCTTTTGATAAATAAGAAGAATTACTGTCTTTGAAGGATTAATTGTCCTTCTGAAGAAACCATAAACTAGGATTAAAAACTATAAAAAATTAAATGAGCTTACGCAGACACTTAACATAGTGGTTAATGTATCGTTGTGTACAACAGGTGTTAGCTTCAGTGTGCCAGAGGCCTTAGTCGCTCAGTCGTGCCCCACTCACTGCGACTTCATGGACCGTAGCCACCAGGCTTCTCCATCCGTGGGTTTCCCCAGGCAAGAATACTGCAGAAGGGGATCATCTTCTCCAGGGGATCATCCCGACCCAGGGATCAAACCTGCATCTCCTGTTTCTGTTGCACTGACAGGCAGATTCTTTACCACCGTACCACCTGGGAAGCCCTAGAAATAGTGGATACCTAGTCTGATAATAAAACTATTGCTTTAAAATTTCAGAACTTTAAAAAATTTTCCATTAGGAATCATTTTGCAAAGCATTTTAAATTCCAAAGATAATCAGCCTCCTTATTTATAAACACGTTTTATTAAGTGACTAAATAAGCAGTATTGGCTTATTAATCATGGATTTTACACTTAGATTTTTTTCATGCTAAGTGTTGAGACTTTGGGTGGGTTCTATGAGCTAAATCTGCTCTCAACCACAGAGTGTTCACTGCCGCTGAAGTACATAGAACCATAATACAGTGGCAATGCCGACCAGTCTGAGCTTCAGTGCCACAACTTAAAAAATGAGCCTTGGGTTAAATGGGCTTTCCCGCTGGAAATGTCTTCTCTAAGAGAGAAACATTTAAAAGCAGCCTTCAAGCACGGTTCCTCTGCAGACAGCGGCCTCCTCAGTTGCCTTGACTACTCGGGAGCTCTGCTGATCCCCAGAGCTGTAACGGTGGTGTTGACACCTTCCGGTCCTCTGACGAGCCTGGCTGGGAGCCACGTTCCTCTCTCCCGTCGGTCTGCGGTGAGTCACAGCCAGCGTCGCCCACCTTCACCATCTGCAGGACTGCATGACCAGCCAGGCAGATCGATGGAGGAGCATCAGAGTCCCCCAGGTGATGTTGAAGCTGTGCCACTGTCAAGCTGATGACGGGCACTCTTTGTCACCAACAGAGCTATGCTGTGACCTGAAAAGGGGAGAAGTTCTTCGTTTATTCAACCAGTAACTCTGAGCCTGGCAAGTGCTCCATCCTGGAAATGAAGTGTGCCTGGGTAAACAGTGATTTGATCAACCTGCAAACTGTGTATGCTGTGATGGATACCAAGATCTTCTCATTGTTAAATTGCTGCAGAACAAGAGCCCTTCTGTTTAGACCTGTTGTCTGAAGATGGATCATTCTGACTGGTTGAGTTCACCCAGCCAATCATTCAATTACGTACTTCCTCAAAGACAGTTTGTATAACTCAGTCTGGAAATGCAGAAACGAGTGAAGTGCTCACAGGCTGATCATTTCATCTGGATCTTCTTGCAGATCTATTGCTGCATTCTCTTCAGGGCCTCTGTTTCTGTTTTCTCTTGCATTGCAACCCTTAAATGAGGATATACTATGAGCGAGTGGCTGGCATGGTCTGCACAGTCCTCTCGGCCAAAATAAATTCAGACAAAGAAATTAAAGTCTGCCTCTTTGAAATGCTCTGAGTTGCCCAAAGCCAGCAGTGCGCATAAATTATAAAATCCAAAGACAATGGATTCCTCGGCCGACTCTGCATCACAAAATTACCCAAAGCCAGAAGAGAATCAGATGAATGCCAAAGACCACATCTCACATGATGTGACATTCTTGGGATGGCAGATCAAAGTGGATCTTCAGGAGTGGAATTTAGCTCAAGTGGAAGTTCGAAAATGGGCCTTGAGTAAAAGTTGATGAAGGAGACAATTCTTCTGGAAGCGACTCTCTTACCTGTTTGTTTTTCCCCCATTTCCAACGGACAGAAGCCTATCGGGGGAGGGGGGATTTTAAAACTGTTCCTGCCTGGAGACTGAATAATAACTGGGTTTTCATTTACATCTGAGGTGGAAACACAACACTCTGGCTGGTGGGCAAGCCATGGGTCGGTGGTTCCCTAGCCCCACTCAGCCCATGGCACCCGGATCCCACGCAGAAAGTCAGGCGTGTGCAGCGTGGAGGGGCTCTGAGCAGTTAACCAACCATGCTTGGAGAGCATCTTCCTTCTTCTGAGTTCACATCCTTCCATGGTTAGGAAGAGAAAATGTCCTTTCCTTCACCAAACGCAGCATCAGAGCAGAGTCAGAGTTGTGTTTTCTGTTGACTTTTAATGTCTTCTCTTGTTTAAATAAAAGCTGGCAACCTTTCCTGCAACCTACGATACACTTATTTTCTTTACGAGTTTTTGAAAATTGAGAAGCTCCAGTCTGTTCTCACAGCGAACACTGTACACGGCGGTCGGGGGTTTGGGTTTGAGGAATGCGGGGGGTGGACACAGGAGGGCCGGTGGGGGGACACACGCAGGACGAGCCCCCATTTCGTGGCCTCAGGCTGGCCTCGGGCTGGACGACTCCCCTGAGCCCTGAGCCCCTCCACCCTGGGTGGGCACCCGCTTTCGTTCTGAGCACAACGATGACGCGCCCATGGGGAGCAGCCGTGGAGGTGGGGAGACGGTGGGTCTGCAGCAAATGCTGACACGTGGCTTCAGGAGGATGAAGAGGTCTTGCTAAGAGGAGACATCCCTCTGGCCGTGGACCGGGGTCCAGCCCAGTGGGTTACAGGCTCACCCGTCAGGCCATGTAGAGCCACCGGGCGGTGACGCAGCCTTGGTCCTGCCGTGCCGGAGATGCCCAGTCTGGGGGCACACGCGTGGTCAGAGGTGCTTTGACCAGCCGGCCAATCTCCCCGTGAGGATGCCACTGCCATGCTCCGCATGCAGGCTCCACTGAGCCCTGCAAACCCTTCAAGCGGCAGGCAGACTCCCAAAAACGGGGTGTGCAACTCCCCAAACCCGGGGCCCAGCAGCCTTGAAAGGTTTCTTGTTCTGCAGGTCCTCCGCTCTTCACTGGCCAGAGGGGTGGGTGGCCGAGACCGACACCTGCGGCGGTCACCCCGGCGGCCAGCTGGGCTCAGCTGGCACTGTCCGTGGGCGCACCACCCACAGTGCGCTCTCTCGTGTCATGTGCTGTGCAGACCCATCCACATTCTGTGCGTTGTCGCTGTGCTGAGGGTTTAACACGAACGATGGGTTGACCAGAAAAAGCTAAACGAGTGAGTGAGGGGCTTAGAAGCCTGGGCTCCCAGTTGTCCCCCAAGTCCCCGTCATCAGAAAAGCAGTGCAGGTCACTGAGCTAACGATGAGGAGGGCTGACCCCTGGTCAGCCTGACGTGGACGCTGAACCTCAAAGACCAGGGACAGGGATCTGGCTGCTGCCTGGAGAGCCAAGGTCACGTGGATGGGCAGAGACGCCAGCACGAGTGTCGGGAGGGCCCAGGAGGAGCTCCACCCCCCTTCTGGGGACACGCCCACCCTCATCAGCCGAGAGTCCTCTCTCTTTGTCAGTGGCAGGGAATCCCACCCCTGGGACCCTCCTTATGAGGTGCCCTCAGAGGGTCTTCTGACCTAATTCAGCCAGCTCAATGGCACTTTACTCAAAAGCCCTTTGTGTTTTTATCTCCCCGACTCATGCCTTGTTTTGTGTTTTGCTTTGTTTTTTCCTTCCAGATTAGCTGATGGGAAGCAGGAAGCGAAGTTCATACCCTCCTCCCTCCCACCCACGGCGTCCCCACTCTTCTGTCCCCTTCTTCTCCAGCTCTCCCCCTTCAGAGACGTGGGTGTCGCTTTCCGTGGACTCAGAAACCACTTCATAGTCTGCCAGCACCAAGATGGGGCGGGGCTATAAAGTCACTGTTTCTTCACCAATGGGATTTCGGACTTGCAGGGTTTAAAAAAGTACTGCCTGCTTATCAAAAAGAATGCGGGCTAAAATAATAACAGATACAGACAAGTTTGTTGCAGATAACAACAAGAAAGGGGAATATCATCCTTTGATGAATTTGTACGTTGTGAATTTACGTGTACTTTGTCAGATGCTTTGGCCACCTAAGCAAATAGCTGACTCATTGGGAAAGACCCTGCAGTTGGGAAAGACTGGAGGCAAAAGGAGAAGAGGGCGGCAGAGGACGAGGTGGTTGGATGGCGTCACCGATTCAATGGACATGAACTTGGGCAAACTCTGGGAGGTAGGGAGGGCCAGGGAGGCCTGGCGTGCTGCAGTCCATGGGTCACAGAGTCCGGCGTGACGAGCAACTGAACACCAGTGTGTCTTGTCAACTCCCTCCTCCCGAAGCTGGAGCTGTGACGTGGCGATGTGGGTGCCCACCAGGGTGTCACTTCTAGTACTGTGTTTGCTGGCTTAAAAATAGGGACTTATCATCTCAATTTCAGTATTCTCTCCTGCCACAACTAGGCCGCAGACTTTCGATAGGTTTGAAGCGTTCTGCGTGGTTTCAGCTGCTATCAAGTATCCGCTCTTGACCCTGAGGACTTTTCTCTCAGATGTATGTCTCTTTCTTGATTTATCATATGCCATCTTTTTTCGTTTTATCCCTTCTTCTTACTTGATTTCTGCTTTTATTTGCCCTGAATAGAATTTAAATTTTTACTAGTCAAATTTTTCATTCTTTTTCAGAAAAATTCAGGTCCATGAAATTCAGGTTTGATCCCTGGGTTGGGAAGATCCCCTGGAGAAGAAATGGCAACCCACTCCGGTACTCTTGCCTGGAGAATCCCATGGACAGCTGGCAGGCTCCAGTCCATAGGGTCACACACAGTGACAGAAGTGACTTAGCATGCATATTTTGACAGTTCTTCCCAAAACCAGAACAATGTAACAAAAATGAACTTACTCCTCTTCCTAAACCTCTGTGGTTTTATTTTTTGTGTTTTGAATACTGTTATACACCTTAAATTTATTTTTGTGTAAGATGTACATTCCTATTTTATCAGATGGGCTATTTGCGTTCAGATTTTTTGCATATGAGTTTTTCCCCCCAAATGAGTAGCCAAAAGTGTCATTGTGAAGTCAATATCTCATCATTTTCTTGTCAACGTAAATGCTCCTTTGTACTTTGGCAGATGAGTGTCTGTCCTCTTTCCTCAGGTGAGGCACACAATTCCATTACTGTTCTGTTGTTTCCTAGGCAAGTACTCAGGATTCTAATTACTAGAACTCCTTTTTTTCTTGACTGTGCTGAGCAGCTTGCAGGATCTCAGTTCCCCGACCAGGGATTGAACCTGGGCCATGGCAGTGAAAACCCATAGTCCTAACCGCCGGACCACCTGGGCGGGTCTTGCGCAGTACATGACTAATTCTGAAAGACCTGTTTTTGAAAGAAGTCATCTATGGATAAAAAATGTGTAATGACTAATGTAAAAAAATCACACTAAGCCAATAATAGAAAAGCAAAAGAGAAACATTTGTATCAACAAGCTGGAAGCAGACACAGAAGCCAGGATTATCAAATACCATGTTGACACAGAGTCAAGAGAGATCTCTAATTCTGAGGAACAGAATCCTCCTTTACAAAGAGTGCCAAGAAGCAGCATTAGCAAGGTGAAGTCCCGGGATAACCGCGATGCTGTGCACTTCCAGTGGGCAAACCAACTCCACGTGTGCGGGGAGGGAAAGCCCCGGATTAACACAGCCTCTTGTGGGAAAGACCCGGGGCTTTAAGTCACTACAAGTGCAGCATCAGCCACGGGCGAGTTTGGGCAGCACCAGCGGAATTAGCATCTCCATGGCAACGGGAGGTAGCTGAGTTCCCCCTCGGTTCTGAGCTCCCCGCCCCTGGCTTCCTCACACTGGGCCCCAGGAAGCCAACAGCCCCCTGGGGCAGGCGCTCCAGTCTTCATCCACTGAAGCTCTCGGGGGAGACACAATAAATATTTTGGAAGTAACAGTCCCTGTCTAGACTAGGTCTTCCTTACAAGTATTTTAGATTTTCAACATGTTCCCTCAAAATGAGGTTTTTAGAAAAATAACCCTTGTACCAACAGAAATTATGATATTTTAATAAGATGATGAACCATTATCTATATACCTTTTCAAAGATGCTCCAGAGAGTATTTCATCTGCACTTGCATCAAGGAGATAGAACACAGGTGGGAGGGAGGCGACCCCATGAACTGTGACCCACCAGGCTCCTCTGTCCATGGGATTCTCCAGGCAAGTACATTGGAGTGGGTTGCCATTTCCTTCTCCAGGGGATCTTCCCCACCCAGAGATCGAACCTGCATCTCCTGCCTTGGTGGGCTGATTCTTCACCACGCGGCCACCTACGAAGACCTTTCTGGGAGGCACAAGAGGCTGAAGTTGATCATGAAGCGGAAGACACTACAGGAAAGAGGAAAGCGGCAAGAACCTAACCTGAATGCATGTCTGGATCTCTGCAGAAAATGCAAAGATGGACAGCGAGGCAATGTTCCCCCTTGCTGTGGGACACTGGCTCAGTTTAGGAAACAAAAGAGACAGAAGGAAAAGAGGAGCCGGAAGTCAGAGGAGGACGGGGAACAGAGGGAACAGCGAGCGAAGGACAAGGAAGAGGAATAAGGAAAGAAGGATCGAACACACTGGTTTCTGGAATTGCCAGACACACGGATGAGTTGCCAGAAAAATAACAAATGAAGCCATCACACCGGCTCTCAGAGACCCTCTGTGCGCTCAGCCTCCTGAAGCTGGCCTCCAGCCTGCAGCCTGCCCGTCCGGGTGGGCTGCCCCCGTCACAGCCCCGTGACAGGGGAGGGAAGCCCCATGGGCAGCAGTGACCTTGTTCCCCCAGGTCTTCCACCAGGCGCCGGAGGGACAAGATCCATGTCTGCGTCCGAGCTCAGGATGCGTCTTCTCCTGGAATCAGCTCCAGGGAGGTCAGCTGTATTGAACAGGACCAGCTGAGCTTTCTGCAGGCTGGCCTGGGACCTTCACCACCATGTATGGTGCTGTTTTGGGAACTTACACATGAACTTTTGGAGTTCAATCCATTCATAAGCTGAAGACTGCTCATCCTCACCACAAGCCCATTTGCCCAGTCCTGGGATGGCAAGTACAGCAGCTGTGAAAGCCGCCTTTGATGTGAACCTAATTGATTCCAAATATTTTCTTTCGAGCCTAGGGCTGGAACTTTGCAGTGGAGACTGTTGGATCTTCCCTTGCTGGATCTGCTGGGACCCCGCCTGCTGGAGAGTATGAGCTGTGGTCCCTTTACAGCCTTTGGCCTGATGGTCAAGTGCAGACGTGGAGACGGTCCACCCGAGATAAAGTCACATGATAACCAGGCGGGTCTCTCAGGAGCCACGTGCTGCCTCCAAGCCAGGCCTGTCATTATTTCAGCCGTGTCAACACTCCTCCCGGCTCTGCCGCCCCACGATGTGAAGTGACTGATAAAAGTCAACTGCGTGTTTACTGGTCTAAACACAGCTCAGAAAGTGTCAGGTTGTATCGCAGTGTGTAATTGCTACCAAAATAGGTGTGTGTCAAGTAAACAGTCATAGATAAAAGGAAGTCATTGTTCAGAAAATGGATTAATTAGTATTTAATTGCTATAACTTGCAATTAATCCCTTAATATTAGGAATGCAAGCTTGTAACAAATTAGTGAGGCACAAAAGAAAGCAACAAGGAATGTGAGGTCCTTTGCCAAATCCATCTCGCACAGCGCTCCCAGCCCACCCCGCCCCGCGGCCTCGGCAGGGGCTGGTCAGGAGCCCCGAGGTCTGCACTCTGGTCAAAACCCAAATTCTCTTTCTCACCTCGGAATCTGTCATTCCAAATGGCTAAGACAGAGACTCGGGATCCATTCTGATGACTCACTTGGAGGTGATGCAGGCAGGAGTGGGTGTCTACAGCTCAGAGCACATCTGAAAATAATCGCTCTGCAGGGATGCAAACCCCAAATGCCCTCTGCCTCCCTCTGTGGGGGCTTCTAGCAGATCTGAAACCTCGGCTCACACCAGGTGTGTATTTTCTAACATCTCTGTCCAGGGGGCTGCGCACGGGCCTCAGTCACCCCTTGGAAGCTGGACCACCTTTAGGGTGAATGCAGTTCCGGCTCCTGGCATGGCCTGGGAGACTCTGTGGGGCCCCTACCTGAGTCGCTGGGACCCCGGCCGGCTCTGCTGGGCACCGGGGCCCCAGTCGAGGCCGGAGCTGCCCAGTCCCCAGGGAGCTGAGTCCAGCTGCTCCTCAGGAAATCAGAACCCCACACACGACGGGTCCCCAGGCATCCACCACTCCCGCCCACCCGGTCCACCCACCTCCTGCTCTTAAAGGCCTCTCTGAATTGTCTGCTGTCAGCAGAACAAGCGTGTGCCCTGCGATCCCGCAGACAACAAAGCCCCCAGCAGCATTTCAGGCGGGTGATGTCACCCAGGTAAAACTGTACTGACAAGCTTTTAATTAAAGTTTTCCCACACATCTTTCCACGGGTCCCCGGAGCGATTATTCATTATGTGCCTACTGCCAGCCAATTGTGAGTTGGGAGGGAAGTGTTTTATTTTCAAAGCTCTTGCTGACAGCTAGAGAACACTCTGTTATACAATCTGTTTACGTTTTCACACACACACACACACACACTCACACTCACACACACGGTCTCACTCAAGGAGAAGTGGCCGTGTGGGGCGTTTTCACATGTGCAGCAGTAATGAAAGGCAGCTGCTGTTGGGATAAGCAAGAGGCTGGGGGGCACAGCACAGCTCCTCTGCAAACAGTCCCCTGTCCCAGCCAGACCCCTCACTGGTCAAGGAGAGACGTGCCCGGGAAGGCGTGCATCTGAGCAGGTGCAGGGACCCCGAGGCTGGGGCAGGGAGGCATCTGGAATCCCTTGAGTGCTACTAGCAGGAAGAATACCTTCACCATTGGCACCGAAGGGGGTGCCCCGTGCGGGGCCACAGGCAGTGACGCACCTACGACGGGGCCCCCGCAGAGCGGAGGCCTGCAGAAGCCGGGATCCAGCCAGGGAGACCGGACTCACTGGGGATGGGGCTCCGGGTCCCTGGTTCCTGCTGTGGAGCTTCTGCGGAAGACTCGGGCCCACATCTCTGCATCACCATCACTGGGACAAACTCTCCAAATCCTGGGAAGGGGGGAGGGAAGGAGGGGTGAGAGGCGAGGGGACAGGGGAGAGGGGAGGGGGACAGGGGAGATGGGAGGGTCCCATCCCACCCCATGAGAAGTGGCCCAAATCCTGGGGAGGGGTGGAGGGGAGAAAGGGGTGCCCCAGGCCCCTTGCTTCTTCCCATCGCAGCTCAACTGTGGAGCTGAAGCGGGATCGGGCTCCTCCACTCAAGCAGGCCGGGGCCCACGAGGCCCCCACGACATATCCCCTGGGACCTGCCTCCAGACGCCCAGAGAGTCTTGGCGGAGACCCCAGCTGGGGTGTAGGCAGGTCCCCCAGCCAGGCCCACGCCACGGGGCCCGCCAGCACTTCCTGCTCATGGCTTGTCTGCTCTTGAAATCATCAGTGAGCTGGGAAAAGAAAATGTGTGCATATATATGCGGCCATCTGGAACACCGGCCCCTCTCCCTGTGCAGAAGTAAGAGGGGATGTGGGGACCACCGCTGCGGGCCCACAGAGGCGCCTTCACGGACCGGACCTCGCTCTGACACCGTGGCCTGGCCAGGCTGGTACCCTGCGCTGTTTCTCGGGCTCCTGGACCACGGATGTGTGGAGGGGCTCGGGATGCACCCACAGTGAGTGACGGCCGTGCCTCAGCCTCCCTCGCCTCCTCTGCTGTCCCCTCAGAAGCCTAACTCCCATTGAGCCTGAGATGTCAACCAGCAAGTTAAAGAGAACCTCTGACTCACGTGGGCATTGTGGGGAGCAGAGCCTGGATTCCCAGCATCGCTGCGAGGACAGAGGACTGTCCTTTGCCGCCTGTGTGCCGCCTCCCCCGCCACCAGGGGCAGAAGTCCTCCTCCAGGGTCGAGCATCCTGCTTCCAGGTGCCAGGCGGAGGCGCAGAAGCAAGGCAGGGTGGCCGGCCGGGGTGGACTCCTCCCCTCTGCGCAGGCTCCAGCCTGCACCGAGGGGACCATGGTCAGCCAGAGAAGCAGCAGCTCCTGGAATGGTTAGACCAGTGTTCACTGCCCCCGCACACACGAGGCCTGGTGGTGGTGCCGGGGTCACAGCCCTGTGCGGGACACGCTGGTCCTGCCCTCTTCACGTCCAGCTGCAGCTGCAGACCCTGAAAGAAGTGCAGAGGACATAGGAGAAGCTGCAACGCGGAGAAGCGAGTTCTCAACAAAGGGGAAAGCAGGGAGGACTCCAGCAAAGTCCCCAAGACCAAGGAGAGAGAGAGAAAAAAAGGGAGACGTGGAGAGAGACAGACAGAGCCCTGAAGTGTCGGGGTTGAGCTCTGTGTTTGAGGCCTGAGTCCATGCGGAGAACAGCAGTGAAAGGAGGGGGCTGAGACCCTGAGACTGGATGGAAGGGCGGACCTGAGTTCCCAGGGCACACTCCAGGGCACCTGGCTTTGTCACAGGAGCAGCTGGAACCCTGGGAAGGTTGTGAGCAAGAAAGACCATGGTTGGCTCTGTGTTTTAGAGAGAGCTTCCTGGTGGCTGGGCAGAGGGTGGATGAGACAGGGGCCCTTGGGACACCTGATAGCCCCGCCCCCGGTGGGAGGGGTCCCCCGAGACCCGGCCGAGCCAGTGGGGACGCAGAAGGGTGGCCACAGCTCTGCACAGCCTGTCATACGAGCCGCGTGGTGGGAACATGTGTGTAAACACATGGGTGGATGGATGGATTCCATTAATGAACGAGCAGAAAATCATTTGCCCTCAGCTATCTGGCAGTTTCATTATTTGGAATTGGTTTAGTTAATCTAATTTGGCATAATGCATGAGGCAATTTATGAAGGGAAAAAAAAAAAAAAACAGCCGCGAAAGTCTCTGCTGCTCCTCCCATTGGGCTGGGGGCCACAAGCCCCCTCCTCTTCCACCCCTGGCAGTTAGGATCCGCCCCACCCTGCACAGCATCAAGCACATGTGTTCCACGTCTGAGGCTGGTTTGAAACACACAGCCCAGCTTCGGCTTGCCCTTCTGAGCCCTGGAGGTGGAGAGTCTGTCACGTTTGAGAAGTTCAGCCACGTGGACCCATCCTGGCCGACCGTTTGAGCACCAGACAACTTTTCGGATGTTTTGCTCAAATCATCCCCCCACCACCTCCATTCTATGGGTCAGAACAAACTTCATGTGTTTCCATCCAGATGCTGCAAATCAGAGACACACTGCCTCCTCAGTGGCCTCCTTAAATTCCTAACTCCCTGAGTATACTAGCAGAGTATAATGGTCATTTATGCCATTAAGTTCTGGGTGATTTGTTTGTGTCAGTAGGAATGAGAACAGAATTTGGCAGCTGAAAATGAGACACCACCATCCTGAAAACCTGAGATATACTGGTTTCAGGGCCTTGAGGAGACTGTCGGCAGAAGACAGAACGATGTCTTAAGAAGGATCAATGATATCTCAATAAAAAGTGAGGAAAAGGTTCTTAGAGGAAAGAAGACCCTGCTAATTCAGTGATGGACATTCTAGCTAAACTATTCCTGAAATAATGCATGCAATAAAATGGTAGATTTGTCTACAGAAATGGCTAAGCAGAATGTCGAAATTTTCACCTATTATAGAACGGACATCGTAAGGTAAGGAGAAAAAATAGTGAGCTACTGAAGGCATTACTCAGTTTTGAAGAAGGATTTAGAGGAAAAATAAACAGGCAGGACTTGCTGGCCTTGAAAACATAAAGCCCAGAGAATTAAGGCAGTGATTCATGACTCTTTCAAACTAACCCATCTTCTCAGACTCTCAAGGCACAGATCCAGCTGGTTAAACAATAGGGTTTCTAAGAATCTTAAAGTTGTTCTCCACACTGTGCTCAAAGCGGCTCAGGGTAGAGGAGGACTTACTTTGAAAATGTTGAGGATGT
Source organism: Bos taurus (assembly GCF_002263795.3). Classification (NCBI taxonomy): domain Eukaryota; kingdom Metazoa; phylum Chordata; class Mammalia; order Artiodactyla; family Bovidae; genus Bos; species Bos taurus. The sequence continues at coordinate 70,087,951 of NC_037347.1, read as the reverse complement.
GCCATTGATTAAAGGAATGAATTAAAAGTGATACAAAAGAAACCCACAGCGTTTTTAAAGAAATTGTATCAAGTTGAACTGAAATAGTACAAAAAAAGTGTTTCGGAAGTACAGCATTTGACATCAGGTAGTAGGTTGACCCGGCTGTTCAGTTACAAGCTCAGGTCCCTTTCTTACAGAAAAGGACCAATGACTCTTCTGGGCACAGGTCTAGGGCTTCCCTGGTGGCTCAGTTGGTAAAGAATCCACCTGCAATGCGGGAGACCCGGGTTCAACCCCTGGGTTGGGAAGATCCCCTGGAGAAGGGAACAGCTACCCACTCTAGTATTCTGGCCTGGAGAATAGTATAGTCCATTGGGTTGCAAAGAGTTGGACACGACTGAGCGACTTTCACGCTCTGCAAGGAACCACACACACAACTCTCCTTCTCACAAGGAGGCTGATCCTGTGCTTGGTCTTGACGTATTTTGCACAAGAGAAAAATATAAGCAGTTTTGTGATCAGAGAACAGACTGTAATTTTTTTTAAGGAAAATGAATACGAATTTCTTTGACAGTCCTTTAGATATGGGGTCTTTGTCCTGTCTTCTTAAATCTGGGAAGACTTGTGGTTGTTTTAGTTAAGAACACAGCAGAAAAGACACCTGGGTTCCTGAGGTTAGTCCCTGGGGATGATCCAGGCTTTTCCTGGCTCCCTGGAACGCTCAGTATGGACGCTGGGCCACTGACAAGGAGCTCTGGGGCCTGGAGCCTGCCGTACCACGAGGAAGCCCGAGTCGCACAGGAGGTTGCAGCAGCTGGTTCTACAGTCCCAGCCATAACATGTGGGCAAAGGCTCTGCAATTTCAGCCACAAGCCAAGGAACAGAGGCCAGCCGCCAGACTCAGGCAGAGGCCAAGAAGCCTCCAGAGGGAGCACGTGTGCCCTGCTGGGACCTTCGTTTTGGACGCGGGGCTCCAGAACCGCGAGAGCACTCCCTGAGCACGCAGTCAGAGCTGGAGCAGGTCTGTGTCCACCGCCTGCTCAGCCAGGACGAGCGCCCCACGAGGACCACCCGTCAGAGGCCCAGAGGCCGTCCTCACGGGGCACCCGGCGCCCAGGATGACTCTAGGGCTCGAGGCCACAGTGCTCCCCAGACTTCAGGGCATGCTGGAGACGGATGAGACGCCATCTCACGTGGATGAGACCCCGTCCCTCCCGTGCGCAGACCTAACCTCCAGGCCCCATCATCCAAGCAGACAGTCACTGGCTGTTGTCATCGTTCAGTCGCTAAGCCACGTCCGGGGGCCCCGTGAACAGTGTAAAAAGGCAGAAAGACACTCGCTTACGGGGCTTCGTAAGTTCTCTGCAGTGGGGTTCTCTTAGAGCAAGCCCCCGCGCTGCAGACGGGCGCCCCCAAGACTCTGGGATTTCTTCTTCCTTTCAGTCCTGTTCCTCTGTCCCTCCCTCCCATCTTGCCTTCCATCTTGCTGTCTGTCTTTCTTAATATTCCTTAGAAGCCCTTGAGACACACAGGTGGAATTTGGGGAACGCACTCCCCTCACGCCTGCGGGAGGCAGGGTTGCCTCTCGCTCCACGAGCAGACGCAGGACCACGCAGCCTGTGGCCTTTTCCTTCGGTCCCTTCGTCTGTCCTGTTCCTCCTGTCTTCAGGTAACCTCGGGGAGGCCAGGGGCGTAATGGGTGCGAACAGCCACACTGTCTATGGAAATGGTGGGCTCTGACTTTCCTGGATTCACTGAGGACTCACAGCTCCAGGAGGAGCACTGGCCCTGGAGTCACGCGTGTCCAGAGGACATGCCTGTCCCCACACACACGGCCACGGCCAAGCGCCTGGCCTTCGCTCTGGCTGTCCACCCCCCAGCAGAATCTTGAGAAAGAATCAGCCATACAATAATGGAGAAGGCTTTCCCGAGTACTCATGAGGCAGAGGACACCAACGGGGGAATGCCACCTTCAAGACTCAGCTGCTGAGAGATTCCAACCACCTCCATCCGCGGGAGTGGAAACCAGCCTGGCGCCACAGATGACCTCCTCCTCCCATCCCCGACCTGGTAGCCCCGGCCCTGGAGGCCTGAGTTGTGAAGTGGAGGCACACGCTGGCCTGAGATGGAGACACCCCACTGCCCAGCACCCTGACCTTGCGGGCTTCCCTGTGCGGGGTTCCCAGGGGTCCGGGTGAGAGGGAAGTCTCTGATGTGAGACGCAGAGGCCTGAAGACCCTGGCCGCATGGACACAACCTCAGCTCTTGTCCACCCAGCGTGGCCGCCAGCAGGGGTCTGCGGGAAGCCCTGGGTGCCATACCTAGGACCACAAGAGATGTGGCCTGGATTTCTGCTCTCAGGGGGAAGCTTCTGAGATGGGTTTTCTCACCAAACAGTCTTCTGGTTTTGTTTTATTTGCTTGCTGGCTTCATGGGGAGGGCCTCCCCTGGTGGCTCGGAAGGTAAAGAATCCACCTGCAATGCAGGAGATGCGGGTTCGATCCCTGGGTCGGGAAGACCCCCTGGAGGAGGAAATGGCAACCCACTCCTGTATTCTTGCCTGGAGAATCCCATGGACAGAGGGCTGCAGTCCCTGGCAGGCTACAGTCCATGGGGTTGCAAAGAGGTGGGACACGACTGAGTGCTTAACACTTTTCGCTTTTGTGGGGAGAGTTGCTTTTCTCTCTTGCAGCACATTTTTTTTTTTTTTTACTTCCTGCCTGATTACCGGGATCCAAGTGAAGCCACCTTTCGGGTTGCCCCATTATTCATTATTCAGATGCCTCCCAAGTTTGGACAGGTGTGTGAATCACATTTGCAGGCACTCAGACTTTCAGAACTGTCCTTCCTTAACGCACTTGGCAGTGGGTACCAACCAGTGATAAACGGTGTTGCCCCAATGGTCTCGGAGTAGAATGACGTCATGGAGAGAAACTCAGCCCGGTGAGGTGAGGAGAGTATCCTGGGAGGAGGAAGGGTGTCCAAAGCCCCGGGAAGATGGACAGGACCGTGTGTGCTGCCGTAGACTTCCCTGCAGACAGTGGGCAGTGCTGGGCCAGGTCAGGCTGGGACCCGAGCAACTGGGGCTGCTGGAGCGTGAGCGGAGTGTGTGTGTGTGAATTCCCTTCAGTCCTGTGTGACCCTTTGCCACCAGGCTCCTCTGTCCATGGGATTCTCCAGGCAAGGATACTGGAGCGGGTTGCCGTCTCCTCCTCCAGGGGATCCTCCCGACCCAGGGATGGAACCCGCGTCTCCTGGGTCTCCTGCACTGGCCGGCAGATTCTTTACCACTAGCACCACCTGGGAATCCTGCACGGCCTGGCACTAACCAGAAACGGTGCCCTCCGGTTTCCATCACAGAGTCCATTGCTTTGACACGTGAGACGGACACACAGGAAGGAAAAAGAAGACAAGCGCCCCCAGAGGACCGCTGGCCAGCAGCTCCCCTTCTGTGCGGGCCATCTCTTCCTCGCCCACATCCGGCGAGGACCCTGGGGTGTCCAAGGGAAGGCCGCGGTGGGGCAGGCGCTCCCCCCAGGCTCGTGCGGCTGGCAGATGTGTGGGGGGCTTTGATAACCAGGAAACCCCGAAACAGACGGTGGAGGGAAATTATCTGCAGCTGCATTGCAGGGGGCAAGCCCAGGGATGGCCAATAAATTAGTCAAATTTACATTTTCCGACATCAGCATCATCTGCCTTCTGAAGTATAAACTATGACGCTGGATGTGCGATCTAAACTTTCCCAAGTCTTCAAAGGCAAAGCACCCGGAGTCCTGGCTGTTCTGGACGAATCTGTGTTTCTTCCCTGATAGTGCTTGCAGCACAGCTAAGATGTGTTCTGGCGGTTTACCAGTCAGTGGAGGAGCCAGTTAGGCAAGAGCGAGGGCCCTCGGGGCTGCCCCGGAGCGGAGCTGAGGGCTTGCTGCCCTGGGTCCAGAGAGCAGACCCTCCCCTGCTCCCGGGGGCAGGGGACACCACCCCTGCCGAGCCTGAGAGGTCCTCGTGTGGTCCTTGCCTGCCTCTCTGCTTGGGGAACGCCGGTCCTCAGGCATGAAACCCCTGTGTTCATCTGATGACCCTGACATCACTACGGTGAACAGAGAGATTACGTTTTCACTAACTGCTGCTTTAAAGGAGAGGAAAGCCCCACCACAAAGAAACCTGGGTCAGCAGATCCCCAGCCATGCCGAGACCCCCGGAACAAAGCCGAGGGGTGCCGGTCTCTGCTGGGCCCAGGACGTCTCCAAGCGCTGAGTCCTCAGTGTCTGGTTTCCCAAGGGATTCCCAAGACAAAAAGCAGAACCAGCCCGAAGGAAATATTCGAGGAAACACACAAGAAGTTTCTTGGAAACTGGGTTTGAAGAGGTGTGTTCAATTTCTGCCCTTCAAATCATGTTGATTTGATATTTGATATTAGATATTTGATATTAGAAAACAGCTAACATACGGATAGTCCATCGGTCGTGTCCGACTCCTTGCGACCCCAGGGACTGTAGCCCGCCAGGTTCCTCTGCCCATGGGATTCTCCAGGCAAGAATACTGGAGTGGGTTGCCATTTCCTTCCCAGGGGAGTCTTCCCAACCCAGGGACCGAATGGGGACCTCCTGCATTGAAGGCGGATTTTTTTACCATCTGAGCCATAACACATTGGTGTGATGAACAAGCAAGAAGTAAAACACACCCCCTTTTTCCACGTGGCTCTCACTCGCTCCCTCTGGAGATGCGCTTGTCCCCGCAGGGACAAGGATGCCAAGTGCCCTGGTGGGGGTGTGAGGGACGCCTGCCTGATGTGGGAGGCCCTCGTGTTGGGGGTGCTCCTCCGACTCCCGGGCGAGGCACCATTTAGCCCCACCTCACTGTAGAGGCTCGCCCGGCATTCCTCCAAGAGCTATGTCCACTGCGACTTCAGGGTTCAAGCATCACCATCCGTCGGGGCCGCTATGATGACACGCTGCACGCCGGGGGCCTGTACACAGTGGAACGAACTGCTCCCGGTTCTGGAGGCTGGACGTCCATGCGCAAGGTGTCAGTAGGGTGAGTTCGGTTCCAAGGAGGCACGGCCCGGCTTCCTGGCCCCCCAATGTGCCGCAGGGCACAGGGCTCTGAGCCCAGTCCTTGCGAGAAGGCCAGGAGGAGGGACCACCCGGGGGGTGAAGGCAGCTGGACTCTCAGCACTGTAGCCCCCGCCCCACGTCTGAGATGCATCTGCCTGGTGGGGGTGTCTGCTGACCGGGGACCCTCTCCTCCGCTGGGGACAGCAGTTCCTTCTCTGAGTCCTCCCTGATGGCTGCCTCTTCTTCACCAATCCCGGTCCTATGGGAGTATCTGGTGTGTCCTGGCACCTCCCGGCAGGCCTGGGGTGTGACCTGGTGCCTGCTGAGGGCCTGGCCAGAGGAGGGCAGGGGACCCGGAAGCAGCAGGATGGAACGGGGTGCAGAAGGGGACCAGGGCCCGGCTGCAGGGGTCCTGAGCTGCCTCTGAGGGCCCCGGAGGTCCTGCTCCCGAGAACCCACCCCCTGGGAGCCCGAGGGGAGGGAAGGCTCGGGGACACCCTTGGGGTCACCTGGCAAGGATCTCCCACATGAAGACAGGAGCACCCCCCTCAGCCTGCCCACCACAAGAGAGCCACCCCAGGGCGCCCAGGCCCTCTCCCCCCAAACTCTGCCCCTGTGCAGATGGCTCCACCCGCCCTGGGCCCCCAGCAGGTCCAGCCATGGCCGGTGACCTCAGGGAGAAGGAAGGGTCAGAAAGGGTCAGCGAGGCTGGTTTCTGGGGACCTCACAGCCAGAGCGCCCAACCTCCCTGTCCAACCTGCCTCACTCCCACCCCGAGCGCACCCTGCTCCACTCTGATGGCTTTTCACTCTGCATGGGGCCCTTTGTGTGAGCCTGAAAATGAGAGAAGTCGTCCCCTGCCTCCCGCCACGCCCCTCCTCATCTGTAAGTGAACCCAGCGCCAACTCCACCTGATGATACACAGAGAGCCCCTTCTTGGGAATCTGCTTCTGGAGCCCACCTGGGCCAGGGCTGCCTCCCACCCTGCCCTCCCAATGCGGGGCGTTGCTTGGCGGGCACGTGGCCACCATGGTACCCAGGGAGCCCCTCGGGATAGATGCCTCTCCTCCCACAGAGATGCTGGGCACACATTTGGGACAAGAAAGGGGTCCCTCGGGCACCACGTGGCACCAAAGGCTGGAGGGCCAGCTGCACATGTAGACACCTTTCATCTTGACCAGCACAGCCCCCAGCTCACCCCCACCTGCCTGCCCTCCATGCATGCCGAGGGGCACCCATGGGTGGGGCCTCGGGACCCCCCACGTCACCCCCTCACATCAACCTGCTCTCAGGATTAAAATGTTTGGCGGCTGCCCACGGACCCTGCCTACTGCTGCTGATGTCTCCTCCTCCAGGAAGCCTTCTCTGCCTTCCCCAGGCCTAGCCGGCCGAGCAACCTTTTCTGCTGTCTGCAGCCCTGTGCTGGGCTGTTCCACAGCCCTCGGGGAGGGGGGCTCGTTCCCTCTTTGTGCCCTGAGCTTCTCCGGAGAAGGAACACAGGTGTCTGTTTGCAGCTGGAGCAGCACTGATTCATTCACTCACTCATTCACTAATGCATTCATTCACTCAGTCACTCATTCACGCATTCATTCGCTCACTCACTCACTCAGTCACTAATGCATTCATTCACTCAGTCACTCACTCACGCATTCATTCGCTCACTCACTCACTCACTCAGTCACTAATGCATTCATTCACTCAGTCACTCACTCACGCATTCATTCGCTCACTCACTCACTCAGTCAGTCACTAATGCATTCATTCACTCAGTCACTCACTCACGCATTCATTCGCTCACTCACTCACTCAGTCAGTCACTAATGCATTCATTCACTCAGTCACTCACTCACGCATTCATTCGCTCACTCACTCACTCAGTCAGTCACTAATGCATTCATTCACTCAGTCACTCATTCACGCATTCATTCGCTCACTCACTCACTCACTCATTCACTAATGCATCACTCATTCACGCATTCATTCGCTCACTCACTCACTCACTCATTCACTAATGCATTCATTCACTCAGTCATTCATTCATGCATTCATTGCTCACTCACTCACTCACTCATTCACTAATGCATTCATTCACTCAGTCATTCATTCACGCATTCATTCGCTCACTCACTCACTCACTCACTCACCTGGGAAGTGACCGTCACACAGGACGCCTGTACTGGGGCTGAGAAGGAGCAGTGATGAGACAGGTAAGGTGCCCACCAGGAGCTCACACAGGATAGGGGAGACCTATCCAAAGAGACACCCAGTGTAAAGTCCAGGGACAAGATACCCTGCACGAGTTATCTAGCTTGAGGAAGACCAGATCTTAAACGCGGACTTCTGAGAAGGACACAAGCAGGCTCCACATACACGCTGAGCTCACCAGCACTAAAAGCACAGACAGTGGGCACCTTTTCTGTGCTGGTAACGCACATGGCGCCTTTGCAGACGCAAGCAGATCAGAGCACGTTTGCTGAGGGCCTTTCCACCAGCCAGTGTCCTGACAAGTGTCCGCCTGTAACTCCTCTTTCTGTCACCCTGGAGGGTGGCCCCCAAGTACCTGAAAACTGCACTGTCTCCCCAGGGCCTTGGGCAGGGCCGCCTGGATCATGGGAGGAGAATCCAGCCCCTCCCAGGTCTCCTGTGTGTCCCGGGGTCTCAGGCGTCAGGCTGGCCTCAGGGATGGAGCTGGGCGGCCCCCTAACTCAGTATTTGTGTCCTTTGCACAAAGAGCTACAGGATTGTCTGTGTAACACACATGGAGCCTTGGAAGTTAGACTGCCTTCGTATTTGTAAAGCCCCTCTGTGTCCCCACGGCATCATCAGACAGCACTGGGGAGCCAGGCCTTGGAAAGAGCAAGACCCCGAAGCTTGCTGAAGCCAAGCCGCACCAACCCTTCCACAGGGAGCTGGCCGGGGGGTCTTTCAGACAAACCTGCTGGAGTCCCCCAGGGACTGTACCGGGCACGCGGCCGCCAGGCTGTTCTGCCCCATTGCTTCCTGGCGAAATGAAAATACTAATAATTCCTAAGGCTTCAGACTCTGCCTCCCAAAGTACTTTTCCAGGAGCACGCTTTGAAAGAACACCATAGAAAATATGATCCCGGTGACACCGAACTTCAGACATCCTCATGATTTAGGGGGCGAGACCGTGAAGGGGCTCCTGCAGGCATTTTTTTGTTTCTGAAATTTCAGAAGCAAGAAAACACACCTTTGAGCTGAGCCTGTACTGTCAGCAGCCAAAATTCCTCCAAGCTTTGCTTGGCTGGTGCCTGTTCTAAGAAAAAAAGAGCGTGTGGGCTGTGGAGGCCTGGCTGTCTGCAGGCGTCCCTGTCCTAAGTGGGGGAAGGGCAGCGCTAGAGACGATGTCCGAAGTGTAAAGTCTCGTACAAAAGTCTCTGGATAAAGCACAGATGAGGAGAGAAGGTTCTGGAAGGTTCTAGAGAAGGTTCTAGGGGAGGTGAGTCCTCCGGGTGCGTGAAGGTTCTGGAATGATTCACCCAGACACGCCTGTGTGTGCTGGGCACTTGGTGAGTACCTACTGTCCCCTTGGCCCCGAGCTCTGGGGAGAGCACATGCCCAGATGGAGGGTCCGTCCTGTGACTGTGACCGCTCCTGCACGTGAGGCTCCTGGCCCCCCGGGGAGGGACGCAGAGCCAGCTCCACGCGGCTGACTCACTCCAGACTCGATGACATCCGCACTGAGAGCCGCTCGGACCAGAAGACCTCTGTCTTTTCTGAGCGGTGATTCGAAGCTAGCATTCACTTGCGTGACGCAGAATGCCTCCTGCTGCTCCAGAAATGGACCTTAAGCTGGAAAATGTAAGAGGAGAGATGGAGACCCCGGGCTTCCTTGAACACAGCCGTGGTTTAGCCGAGTCAGCTCAGAAATGGTCCCAGACAGCTGGAGAGGTTGCAGACGGCAACTGATACCCACAAATCCTGGGTATCATCATGTTGAGGGGGGTAGATGTCTCTAACAGCTCCGTCTTGCTTCCCTGGGAAATCTGGCATTAAACAATGAAGAAAAACACTGATTTCTTTTAAGAAAGTTATGCAGACAAATACAGTGGGTCACATCGTTTCAAGACCTCCGTGGAACAAGCGGACAGCTTTGCCCTGGGTCCAGAGAATACAGTGTAGAGCTAACCGCTTGTAGGGGGGCAGTGGGCAGTGGGTACGCGCCTTCCTCCCCACGTCCAGGCAGACCCGGAGCCCTTGGGTGCAAACCATCCCTGTTGCTGGAAGCGTTGCGAAGCCCGCTGACGCCTCACTGCAGAGCTGCCAGGCCCGCCTGACAGTGATATGGTATCTCGTGCAGAAGGAGACAGGACGATGCCCCAGATTAATACTTTGCCTTTTTAATCTATTAATCTACCACCTTTGGGACATGATTGCAAATCCACTCCAGAGCAAAGTGACTGAAAATCACTCCGGTCTGACAGCTTTAAAAGATCACAAGTGAAATGTGTTAAGAAGGTCTCAACCCATCGATACAGCGTGAGGACGCCTCTCTGGAAGCCTCCCAGGCCGGCCAAAGCTTCTACCCGCTCCCGTTGGGAGAGTCCCATGCAGACGAGCACGCGGCAGCCAAGAAATGGTGCTATTAGACGGGGTAACGGGGTGAGTTCATGTTCTATCAGATCTGAGCGGAGTACGTGTATCGCTGATGTGGTTCAGAGACCCTTGGAGTTCCTGGAGGAGACGTCCCTCTTCTCTGCTGGGATGGGCCCTGGTCAGTTAAAGAGGGCAGGGGGATATGGACCAGAAGCGTAATGGATAGAGCCTCTGTTTTTTGGGTTTTTTTAAGTTGCTTTTTTGATGACACTGAAGCAGAGTGTGTCTGCATTTTTAAGACCAACGACTGAGTCCCCGCTTCCCTAGTCAGTCCCTGTACTCACCAGCCCAGGTAACCCCCGTGGCCAGGAATGGCCCCCCGAAACAGGCTCCGCAAGCATCTCTCCATGCTAAGGTGATCCCCAGGCCACAGACGTCCCCGGCCAGCCCGTCGCCAGCATGGGATGATAAGGCACAGAGCTCAGCCTCCCAGGTAGCGGAAGAGGAGATAGGAAGGACAAGCCTCGCTTCCCACGCTGGTCAGGCGTCCACACTGCACATCTGGCCGTTTGGAGGCACGTGTTCTGACTACCCCAGTGTGAAGAGAAATGTCAGTCCCTTAATTACATTGATTGTTTGCGACCCCATGGACTGTAGCCTGCCAGGCTCCTCTGTTCATGAAGTTCTCCAAGCAAGACTACTGAGTCCAGTTCAGTTCAGTTGGGTCGCTATTTCCTTCTCCAAGGGATCTTCCCGACCCAGGGATCGACCCCAGGGTCTCCCATATCACAGGCAGAGTCTTGACTGTGACATCCAGGAATCACCTGCCTGTGGGGGACAAGGAGGAGGAACCACCAGAGAGAAAGCGAGGGTCACTGGGAGAGCAGTGAAGTGACAACCTCAGGATGACCCGTGGCCGAGGACAGAGTGGACGCCGCGGCGACAATTCGATAGGGCAGACTGTAGTGGCCGGAGGTGTTCTGTCCTGGGGACAGACAGGAAGCGTGGACGCTGCTTCTAGGATCCATCAGAGGAGGAAAGGAAACCCGCTGGGCTCCGGGGCGGGGCGGAGCCAGGAGGCGGTGGAGGGTGGGCGCTGGTGTGCCCGAAGGTCAGAGACCCCAGCAAGTGCGTGCAGCCAGCACGGAGGGGCAGGAGGGCAGGGGGTCCCCAGTACAGAGGACGTGGGGCCCTCGACGAGGCTGGAGCAGGAGCCTGGATGCCCCGTGCAAGGGCCTCCGTCCCGGCCGAGCCTCCTGCCACCAAGCTCTCCTCTACTTGGGCGGGACCCCGGGGGTTCAAACCTGGCTTGCTCACCTCGGAGGCCCTGCCAAGGCACGTCCGCTGGGGCCTCCTGACCCAGCCTCTGGGATCGCCTCCTGGATCAGCTCCGTGCTCCTGCATCGTTCACTCGGAAGCGGCTCCAGGGTCACTGTGAGAGGCTGTTAGGCATGAGAGAGGGAGCGGAGGGGGGCCTTAGCAAAATGCCTCCTGGAAAAACCAAAAGGACAGTCAGCACTGTGCAGGCTGAGAGTCGGGGAGACGTAAGGACTCTTGGTGGGGCTCGGGGGCGGTGGGGCGGATCGCAGGGGCAGAGTGGATCCCCTCTGGAAGCGTCAGCAGGACTCAGGCTGCAGCTGCCCCGCCCGGGCCTGTCTGTCCCCTTCCTCAGTCCTGGCCCCTCTGTCGTTCCTGAAACAGCTGAAGCAAAACATACAAGAGTAAAGCCAGAAGTCTCTCTCTGTTCTTTTCAGGCTCAGACGGTAAAGAATCTGCCTGCAGTGCAGGAGACCCAGTTCAGTCCCTGAGTTGGGAAGGTCCCCTGGAGGAGGGCATGGCCACCCACTCCAGTGTTCTTGTCTGGAGAATCCCATGGACAGAGGAGCCTGGAGGGTACAGTCTGTAGGGTTGCAAGAGCTGGATACAATTTAGTGACTAAACCACCACCAATTAACATGCATCATAAGTAAATATATATTCAAGTTCAGTTATGTTCAGGACAAGTTCATGATTATAAATACACTCATTTATTACCAAAAAATTGAAAAATGGAATAAAAAGACCTGTGTGATTTGACTAATCTGTAACTATCATGCCCTGGATATTCCATTTCAGTCTTTTTTATAGGCATATATTTTTAATAAAATTCAGTTTCCTATGGTTTATATGGTTTCATGGTGTGTTCCTTTTATTTCCTCCACACACACACACACACAAATATGATTGGCCTTCTGCCCATTATTTTTTACTTAAAATAAAAAGGCTTTGATATTTTGGTCTTTTGCTGTCAGAATTCTGTCTGGTTTGCCTTGTCTCTTCCAGGAAATGGCAGAGTATACTTCCTCCGCCTTCAGTTTTTCACACGGCTACTTTAAATTCAGAAGCGTGTTAATTAACATTTTATTGTTAGAATGAGAAACTGCAATCATTTTAATCCCTCCACATAAGATAACTGTTTTGCCGTTTTTCCACTCCCTAAATTTTCTAGACAAAGTTTGAGGGTTGAGCCATGTATTACCCTCCTTTGAACAACTGGGGTCTCCATTTCATTCTGCTGGTTACCACCTCTCCAGCATCTTTCTGGATTAACCTGATGTGTATTTTCTAAGATTCACTGCCAAGCCGGGGTCTGTCTTCCACATTCTGGTTTTCTTCAACTCCCAGCCTTCTTGTACCTCCTTAAGTGGTGAAAGGGAAAGTGAAAGTGAAGTCGCTCAGTTGCGTCCGACTGTTTGCGACCCCATGGACTGTAGCCTACCAGACTCCTCTGTCCATGGGATTTTCCAGGCAATAGTACTGGAGTGGATTGCCATTTCCTTCTCCAGGGGATCTTCCCGACTCAGGGATCGAACCCGGGTCTCCCGCATTGTAGACAGGTGCTTTACCGTCTGAGCCACCAAGGAAGTCCTTCACAGAAGGCAATCTCGTGGCATGCTCTCTGAGCCCTGGCCGGCTGGGTGGCTCATCTGTGTGGATGGAAGCTCTCAGCTGCCGTGAGAAAAGGCCCTTCTCCAACAGGATGGAGCAGCAGGAGACGGATTACCCCGGCGCTGGATGGAGACCTTAGCAGGGACCACAGATGCCCAGGCGTGCTGGGAATCTGGTTCTGTGACATGGAGCATCCGTGTCATCCTAGGCTGGAAGGCCTCATGGTCACAGCAAGGCTGCCAGTGCCCAGCAGGACTTCATCCCTCTTCCCTGCAGACAGAGAGAGGTTCCGTGTCACCCTAATTGTCACCCAGCTACTTCCACACACCTCTTCTGAGCTCTCACCATCAGCTCTCCTTCCTCCGCAGGTTCAGGTTCAGCAGGGGACATGGTCAGTCCTAGAGAGGCCAGGCCTCCTGATGTCCAAGGCTCATGGCCACACAAGAGAGGCCTGGGGAAAGCCTGGCAATCTGGGGAGTGTGGGTGGGGAACACACCCCCCGAGGACAGACCACTGTTGCCTTTCTCCGTGCACAGTGGGCCATGGGGTTCCTGATGCTGTGACTTTCTCCGTGCACAGTGGGTCATGGGGTTCCTGATGCTGTGACTTTCTCCGTGCACAGTGGGTCATGGGGTTCCTGATGCTGTGACTTTCTCCGTGCACAGCGGGCTATGGGGTTCCTGATGCTGGAACAAACGTGTTTCCTTGAAATAGCAACATCTGCTGCATCTCTGTAATTAAAGAAATAATAATAATTGAACTGCAAACACCACTCCTGCCTGGAATATTCCAAGCATTTACAGTTTCCTTTCTCAAGAGAAGAAAATGTTCTTCAATTTTAGTTCTGATTATGCTGCAATGTCAGCTGGCACTCTGCCCTGAGTTCCCCCTCCATCCCATCCCCAGTCCTCTCCTGAGTGACCACCAGTCCCTGTGGACCCTTCCTCTGTTCCCATTTTACCAAAGAAGAGGTAGGTTGACCTTCTTATTTCATCTTCTCCCTGACCCAGAAGACAATGGGCTTCACAGGCAGCATCCTTGCCCCATGCCTTTGACCTCATCTCACCCGGCATCCCGGGGTAGGTGCTCCTTATCCTGCCCGGGGATGGGGCTGGTCCTCTGACCCCTCTCTAGCACGTGGCCACTGGAGTTTACAATCACCTTCTCCCCGACGGGCTCTCTGTGTTCATTTCCCCAACTTCCGTGGCAAAGCACCGCAGGCTGAGGGGCTTCAGACCCCGGAAACGTGTTCCCTCCGGCTCTGGGGGCCAGAGTCTGACATTAAGGTGGCAGCAGGGCTGTGCTCCCTGCAAGGTTCCAGACGGGGGGTCCTCCCTGCCCCTTCCAGCCCCTGGGGCCCACCGCCCCATCCTCTGCCGCCGTCGTCACGTGGCCTCCTCCGCTGTGTCCCTCTTTTCCCGTGTCTGTCTAACCTCCCTCTTAGAAGGACACCTGTTGTTGGATTCAGGGCCCACCAGGTAATCCAGGGCAGGTTTCTCATCCCAAGATCCTCAGTCACATCTTCAAAGACCCTTCTTCCAAGCAAGGTTCCACCCCCAGGTCCGAGTGTCGGGATGCAGACTCGTCCCCGGGGGCCGCCGCTCAGGCCACGGCACCTGCGACTTGCCCTGTTGGCTGATGCTGCTTCCGGCTGTGCAGATGAACCCTGGGCGCGATTTCTAGAGGAGCTTCTGAGAGCTGGAGGGTGACTGTCTGGGGGGTTTTACCATATTTCATCCAATTCCACACCCCCACCCGATCCCCCACAGATTTCTTTTCTCTTAACACAAGTGCCTGGGAACATCTGTCCCTGGGGTTGAAAGCAATTCACCTGCGTTTGCATTCTCAGTGAAAGGCTTCTCAGGTTGCTTGTCCACTTTTCTTAGTGGCTGGGAGTCCTCTTGATTACTCAGAACATTTTAAAATGTAAGGTTTTTAGCCCTTCTAAGATATGCATATAGTCAAAGCTATGGTTTTCTCAGTAGTCATGTATGGATGTGAGACGTGGACCATAAAGAAGGCTGAGGACCAAAGGACTGAAACTTTTAAACTGTGGTGCTGGAGAAGACTCTGGAGAGTCTCTTAGACTGTGGAGATCCAACCAGTCCATCCTAAAGGAAATCAGTCCTGAATATTCATTGGAAGGACTGATGCTGAAGCTAAAGCTTTAGTACTTTGGCCACCTGATTCAAAGAGCTGACTCACTGGAAAAGACCCTGATGCTGGGAAAGATTGAAGGCAGGAGGAGAAGGGGATGATGGAGGATGAGATGGTTGGATGGCATCACCAACTCGGCGTACATGAGTTTGAATAAACTCCAGGAGATAGTGAAGGACAGGGAAGCCTGGCGTGCTGCAGTCCACGGGGTCACAGAGAGTCGGACACGACTGAGCGACTGAACAACAACAAAGATGTGTGTTCTCAGTCGCTCAATCGTGTCCGACTCTTTGTGACCCCATGGACTGTAGCCCACCAGGCTCCTCTGTCCATGGGATTCTCCAGGCAAGAATACTGG
The DNA here is from genome assembly GCF_002263795.3 of Bos taurus. Lineage (NCBI taxonomy): Eukaryota > Metazoa > Chordata > Mammalia > Artiodactyla > Bovidae > Bos > Bos taurus. Next base: position 70,072,915 of record NC_037347.1, on the reverse strand, counting down.
AGAGGGTTGCCATTTCCTCCTCCAGGGGATCTTCCCGACCCAGGCATTGAGCCCACGTCTCCTGCCTTGTCAGGTGGGTTCTCTACCACTGAGCCACCTGGGAAGCCCCAGGTTAGGCTTGTGTCCTCCTAAATGTCCCTTGTCCCCTCTCTTCCCCTCTCACCTGCCCCCTTCCTCCTCCCCACTCCCCGCTTCCTCCCCCTCCCAGGCCAGCTCCCTCCTGCCATTTCCGCCAGTTCCCAGGAAGAGGTTCCTAGGGCATCTGTCCACAGCCTGGCCTGTGCAGCCCTCTGGGCCTCCCCGTTACCAAGGGCAGTCCCGGGCATTTCAGCATCCACTGCTCCCAGGCCCCACCCCAGGCACCCGGTCTGGGCTGACCAGCATGGAGACCCTGGGCTGCGGTTGCCTTTGGGAGAAAAGTTGGACACCTGCTCTGGGACCCCCTAAGGGAGGGACATCTTCACTGAGCAGAGAGGGTGCCCCCACGCCCTGGGCCCAGACCCTTTGACAGGGTGGGTGCCTCTGAAGGGCTCTCCCTGCCGGGGGACTGGGGAGGCCTCGTATGTTGTGATGGACAGATGCCCCCGTTCACACAGAGTGGCCAATTAGCCAGAGGTGACCTCGTGTCCAGGACGGACCTTCCCCTCAGGGGTCTGGGGAAGGGGTGGGAGCCCCCTGAGCTCTGGACAGCCCTCTGTCCTCACGGTCCGGGTGTCCAGCTGCCCGTCACCCCTTCAGACAGCAGGGAGTCCATCTGCGCAGCAGCCTCTTGCCTGCAGCCCTTAACTCGGTGACAACACGAGGGGGCTTCAGGCTGGGAAGGGGTCCGAGAGTTACAGCGAAGTCCCCGATTTCAGACCCAGGGTGGAAATGGGGAGACGGGACTGGGCCGGGCCCCACACCCTCCTCAGAGCACTTTGAGGGGGCACTCCAGCTGATTCCAGGGTTTGGGGTACCTCCATGAACTCTCACCAGAGGCCCTCCCCAGAGAAGCAAAACCATTACAGAATTACCAGAGTCGATCTCATTTTTGTGAAGCTCTGTACCATGCACACTCAAGTTTAAACGTCACCACTTTTCTTTTCCCGTCTAATAGGCAAACGTAGGCCTGAAAAGCAGCCTAAGCCAAGTCTGAGAGAAACAACAAAGTGGGGGTTCGCAGACTTCAGCACCCCCTTGGCCTCAGAAGTGAAGCTGGTTCACAGTTTAAGCAAAGTACCTACAGTTTACAGCCCCAGGTGTGTGTTCAGTCCCTATTCACAGAGGAGCAGTGACCGGTCAGCAAGCTATCTCATGGTCACTAAGTCATCACGGGGAGATGGGCCCTCCGTGGTTACCACCTCGAGCATTTCAGCAGACCGTGTCCCTGGTCTTGCTGCTGGAAGCTTCCATCCGGCCTGAATGCCACGGGAGGGGTCATCTCACAGGTACACAGACACAAAACGGTCCCCACACCTTTCACTTGAGACCTTTGCTCAGACTCCTACTTCTGAAAATGGTCAGTGAGTCCCATTAGCTGTTTTTAAACAGCAAAAGCAAGAAAGAAATTATTACGCAAAAAAAAAAGAGAGAGAAGCATAGTTCTCTTCTACTGTGTGTTGGTGGGATATTTACAGATGGCCAGTGCGTGGGGTCCCTGCCAGCAGTGTATTGAAAATTATCACTTTCAGAGTCAATAGCTGGGCCAGGGTGGGGGGGTTCCTCTCCTCTGTGGGTGCTAAGGAAGAGTTTCTAGAGGGACTCCCAGGACGGTCACTTGTGGAACCCACTCAGAAGCGCAACACCAAGGTGGGGATTCCACCTCTGGCTTCACTATTATTCACAAATTTAAAATAACAAAGTGTTAAGAAATATATTATAGCAAGTAACTGCCAGCGATAATGCATCCAGGTGGAACGGACTACACTGGAGGTATTAAAATTGAAGTTGGTGGTGACCCCACATTATTCATTACATCAAATGGAGATGCCTTTAAATTTATATTAAATTCAATTTAAATGCCATCAAAACCATGGTTGACAAAGTACTGATGGATGAATATTTTAGTCTGATTCAATAGGGGTAAACTTTATTTTCTTACCTTGAGGCAAGGTGATGGAGTTTTTATATGCAGTAGGTTGAACTGGGTTTGTAGTAACATGGCTTCTGATTTCCATAAAATAAAATTTTATCTTTTAAAAATGATTTTCAAGGGTTTAAGTCTTGAACTCTCAAAACACTTCCTCAGGGTTCTTTCTGCTTCACTCATTACTTTATACTCTGAAATCCAAAACCTTTCTTATACCACTCTTCAAAATATCTTCTGGTTTAGAATGAACAATTAGTCATTTAAAGGTTTTGTGTTTGATGTTGATATTCAGTAATATTTCAACTCAATTTTTCCACTTACAGCTCTTGGTCATAGGGGAAAAGCCACTTACACAGAAATTCACTTGGAGTTGGCATTGAATGCATATGCATTAAACGACTGAATGAAATGATTAAATAATTGATTAATTGTAATTAACTAGTCTCTACAACTCTTTCTAAGGAAAGAGAGGCAGTCTTTTGTCTGCCCATGGATACAGCCCTTTTCTTAAGAGCTTACAGGTCGCCTCACAAAAAGACAGAGCCAATGTCCCTGAAGAGAGTATTAGTGATATAAATATTGATCATTATCAATGTAGAGAAATAGTCGGCTATGGACTGAGGCCTCTGGCTCCACCTGCTTCTGTCTAAGCTCCTAGAATCCAGGGAGGGTTTTCCCACCGCATCTGGTTTCTGGAACCAAGACCCCGGTTTTCCTGTGTGTAGTTTTCCCAGAGATGCCCAGAAGCGCCTGCACTGGGACAGCATTCTGTCAGGTATCCCCTGGGTGTTACACTTCTTTAGCCCAGTGTATTTTTCAGTTCAGTTCAGTTCAGTTGCTCAGTCGTGTCCGACTCTCTGCAACACCATGGACTGCAGCATGCCAGGCCTCCACGTCCATCACCAACTCCCGGAGTTTGCTCAAACTCATGTCCATCAAGTCAGTGATGCCGTCCAACCATCTCATCATCTGTTGGCGTTCAGCTTTCTTTATAGTCCAACTCTCACATCCATACATGACTACTAGAAAAACCATAGCTTTGACGAGACGGACCTTTGTTGACAAAGTAATGTCTCTACTTTTTAATATGCTATCCAGGTTGGTCATAGCTTTTCTTCCAAGGAGCAAGTGTCATTTAATTTCATAGCTGCAGTCAACATCTGCAGTGATTTTGGAACCCCCCAAAATTAAAGTCTCTCATTGTTGCCCCATCTATTTGCCATGAAGGGTGGTGTCCTCTGCATATCTGAGGTTATTGATATTTCTCCTGGCAATCTGGATTCCAGCTTGTGCTTCATCCAGCCCGGTGTTTCTCATGATGTACTCTGCATAGAAGTTAAATAAGCAGGGAGACAATATACAGCCTTGATGCACTTCTTTCACAATTTGGAAGCAGTCTGTTGTTTCATGTCCGGTTCTAACTGTTGCTTCCTGACCTGCACACAGATTTCTTGGGAGGCAGGTCAGGTGGTCTCGTATTCCCATCTCTTTCAAATTTTCCACAGTTTGTTGTGATCCACACAGTCAAAGGTTTTGGTATAGTCAATAAAGCAGAAGTAGATGTTTTTCTGGAACTTTCTTGCTTTTTCAATGATCCATCAGATGTTGGCAATTTGATCTCTGATTCCTCTGCCTTTTCTAAAACCAGCTTGAGCATCTGGAAATTCACTTTTCATGTACTGTTGAAGCCTGTTTTGGAAAATTTTGAGCATTACTTTGCTAGTATGTGAGATGAGTGCAATTGTGTGGTAGTTTGAGCATTCTTTGGCATTGCCTTTCTTTAGAATTGGGATGAAAACTGACCTTTTCCAGTCCTGTGGCCACTGCGGAGTTTTCCAAATTTGCTGGCATATTGAGTGCAGCACTTTCACAGCATCATCTTTTAGGATTTGAAAGAGTTGAACTGGAGTTCCATCACCTCCACTAGCTTTGTTCGTAGTGATGCTTCTTAAGGCCCACTTGACTTCACATTCTAGGCTGTCTGGCTCTAGGTGAGTGATCACACCATCGTGGTTATCTGGGTCATGAAGATCTTTTTTGTATAGTTTTTATGTGTATTCTTGCCACCTCTTCTTAATAGCTTTTGCTTCTGTTATGTCCATACTGTTTCTGTCCTTTATTGTGCCCATCTTTGAAATTTTTATCTAGTTAATGGCTCCTTTGTCCATAGAATTCTCCAGGCAAGAATACTGGAGTGGGTTGTCATTTCCTTCTCCAGGGGATCTTCCAAACCTAGGGAACGAACCCAGGTCTCCTTCATTGCAGGGAGATTCCTTACCATTCAAGTCAGAGAGCAGCCCAGCTAGTGGCTCATTTCTCCCTAAATGTAGACAGCTTTGGGGGAAGGACAGACACAGCTGAAGGTCAGGAAGCCATTGCTCAGCTGTGACTTTAAAACAGCCGTAGAAAAGGGGGTGTCCACGAGATATGGGAGCCAGGACTTCCACAGCAAAGCCAAGTCCTTGATAAATAAAAAAGACGCACAGCTATTTACACTTTGGTTGACTAGGAGGGGTTCTGTGGCTGGGGCTGAGCAGCAGGGAGCTCTGTGGAGTAAGCGCCCAGCTTTTCCAGAGTCCAGGAGGAAGGAGGGGGCGTGGAGGGGCTGGACATGAGGCTGTGGTGGCGATGCGGACCTTAGCCCTCCGGCACCGTCCTCGGCTCTGGAAATGGGCAGGACTGCGGGCAGGTGCAGGCGCCTGCCTCGGACCCCCGCCCCGGCGGCTGTGCTCGCTTCCTCCCGTGTCTCAGAAACTGCCTCTCTGGTGATGAAGGCTGACACCTCCCAGAGACCCTGCTTGCAGAGGCTCTCACTGAAACCATCTTCTTGCCGACTGGCTCCCAGCGCCTTTGGGAAGACATTGTCATGATTGCCGTAACATTTTGCATCCTACACCATTTCACCTCCAGGATGGAGGGGCTGCATGCTGGTGGCCAGAAAGCAGGTTGGGGTTCTCGGGTTCCAGGTCCCTCTGTCACCTTGTCAAGGCTCACCTGAAGGGCCACCCGATCAGAGGAGCAGCAGCGACCCAGCACAGCTGCAAGTGGTGACGGCCGCAAGTGCTCAACTTTAACTGCCCCGTTATTTTTATAAATGTTTAGAAAACTTTTTTCCAAACATATTTCTTAATTAACACAAAATGGGTCATTTAAAAAGAAAAATCTGTAGTTGGAGGGAAAAATCAGCGTGGAAAGATGATTCACTTCAGCATAAAACCCGTCACTTCTGACCGAACAGCAAAAACCTGACTGCCGTACAGAGTATCAGGAACGCAACCTCAGGATGGGTTTTTCTGCCTCTTGGCTCTGCAGTACCAAACACAGACTAGGAACGAGGCGTCCCTTCAAAATGCGATGACATGCCTAAAGCATTGCACTGTGCTCACCCTTCACGTGATCCAGAATAAAATTGTTGTGTGACCATATACATTTGCATATTATTTGTTGATTCACAATATGTATACTTTAAAGGCATACAGATTTGTTCCACTTTCCAGGATCCCAATATACACATTTATGAAATGATTTACAAATTTCACCTTATGTTTTTTTAATTATCCCAGTCTCCAGAGGCTCTCAGGTGTCCCTAGAACTTAGCAATTCTGAGCAGAGTATCCCTGCCTCACGTTTAAAAATAGAAGCCATGATATTCTTTAGCTTTTGCCAAATTGCAAATAAGTGAGCAGCATGAAGAATGATGTGATGAGTCAGAGCCGAAATCCTCAAGCCCAGCAAGTGTCGAGGAGCGGTTACACAGCCTCACCCTGAGTCCCACAGCCTCTGCTCTGGCCCGGTGCAGGATGGTCAGACCTCGAGTCAACAGCACTGAGGTCAGGCCCATCCATGCATCTGAAGCATCTTTGAGAGAAGGCAACAGATCCCAGCTCATAAAATATGTGGGTGAAAGGAACAAGCCACACGTGTGTCTCAGCCAGCGACCCAGCACGCGGGGAGAGCTGCTTTGCACGGTCACTGTTTCACTTGGTGACGGGTGACGGGCCTGCTCAGACCTGGCTGGATCTCAGAGCATGCAGGGAGCCCTGAGGCTGATTGCTCCATATACAGTCCCCAGGAAGTAAAATTCCGTGATTTGTTGTGATATTAAAACCCTCCTGAGTTAGACGACCGCACAGTCACAGTGGCCTGTGTCATTTGAGGAGAAGGATGATGTGTTCTTATTCCGCACATTGTCAGTCGGTCCTTCCCTGCCTTGCTCACACCCATCAGCCACTGAGATGTCTCGTAGCTACTTCAGCAGCAGAATCCAGGCTTTGCCGTCAGGAATGTGATGAGGGTTAAGTCCGGCTGACTCTGCACCTGAGGCTTTGGGAAGCTGGTCCAGCTGTACGGGGAGCGAGCAGGGAGGGGCTTGCAAGACGGGCTGGGTGTGGGCTGGCCTTGCCTTCCTGGACTGTGAGCGCCGTCCCACCCCCGGTGCACACACTGTCAGTCCTGTGGGTCGGGTGGGGCCACGCCTGCTCCGGGGGTGATGCAGGTGTGGCTTCCATCAATGCACTGGAAGGCTTCTGTGTGCGGGGGCAGGCCTGGGGCTGAGCACACGGCAGGCGCAGGGCCAGCCACACAGCCCCTCTTGATGGCCACGGGGCTTGTCCAGCAGTGACCACCCCCACCAGCAGCCTGGTGGGGAGCCCCTTCACCAGACTTGTGCTTCAGCCCCGACTCTCTGAAACACCAGGGAGAAGTGGAGCCTGAACACAAGGCCACGTGCTCATAGAGTGGAGGACACATTCCAGAGATGGCCTTCTCCCCACTGGAGTAGGGGGAGCCCTTTGGAAGGGCTGCCACTGGGTATGAAGGGAATGTGACAAGGCAGGCAGCTGAGCCTGAAGTGTGAGACGCTGGGCTAGTGGCCCCATCTGGGAGCCATGTTCCTTGACGGAGTCACCCACTCACCCCAAACAAGAGCCCCTGTAGTCAGAGTCCCATGTGGTCCCCACACCCTGACCTAAATATGTCCTCTGCTCCTAAACCAGCCTGCATGGATGCCCGAGAAAACCCATTGTCCATGCAGCAGTGAGAGTCAGGATACCTACTTCCTGCTTTCGTTGTCGTGGATATTTATTGTAAGTAATCAGGAAAACGTGACGTGTACAGAAGACAGGCCAGAGGATCACAGCCTGCCCCTCTTCCTCTCTCAGCTGGAAGGCCAGAGGATCACAGCCTGCTCCTCTTCCTCTCTCAGCTGGAAGGCTCTTGCCTGCCCCAGTCTTCACTAGAGCATCAGAGTACCGGGGGCCCCTCACTTAGTGAACACTGAGCCCCCAGACTAAGAATGGCTGGGTTAAAGGGGACAGGCCCTCACCCCAGAGGCACGTCCTGGCTGCACTGATGTATTCTTGCACATTGCACGGGAGAGGGCTTATTCCCCATCAGAACAGAAACCCAGAGCCAAGGTCACGTGCAGCAAGGTCATTCCTTCTTGTGATCGTGCAGAGTGGCCACTGACTTGGATGCCCAGGAGAGAAGAGACTTCGTCGATGGAAGTGAAGGAGGGATGTCTGCTGACAGGAAACCCCAGAGTCTGGGGACAGGGGGACCCTCCCAAACGCTGGTCATTTCAGGGTCCATGGTGCACCAGCGATGCCCAGCCCCAGCACACAGGAGCTGTCCATTTTCTGGTTTAAACAAATGGAAACTTCCCATTCAACCATTCTGGGGTTGCAGGCAGAGAATGAGAGGTTTGGTGATAACCACAGAGAGAGCACGGTGCCCTGAAGCCGTTTTGGAGGATAGGCGCCCTTTGTGTCCTAGAGTAGAGTTGCGGAGAGGACAGCTCCTCGCACGCACGGGGCACCTGCATGAGCCACGGTTGCACTTGGCTTTGGTTTCTCTCCCCGTTTCAGGACTTCAGGCTCATGAATGTCACAGAGTAAATGTAACTAAATTGACTTGACTTGGCTTGACTAAACAAAACTTAGCTGGAAACGATTCTCATAATCTCCAGAACTTTTAGGGTGTGTAATATGCATTAAAGCATGTCAAAAGTTAAGCCCATAAGTCGCAGGACCTCTCCTGGATTTGGATCCCGGATTTGGGAATGAGATGATAAAAGTTTAAAGACACAGCTGAAGCACGCGGAGCACCTCGGAGAGCTCCCAAGCCCATCTTCCACCGAGTGGCAGGAAACAGCTGGCCAGAATTTCTGAGCGCCTTTAATGAAGAGGGCTCTTCGTTGTTTGGATCTGGTGATTAAATGGAATAAGACTAATATTCCTTAGTGGGTTTCCTGAAAGAAGATTGCCCTGGAAGACAACTGGGGCTGAGAATCCATCCTGGGGCCCCACGGGGCTAGGGCAGGGGTGGGGAGCCAACCATGGAAATTAAGATTTCGGCCACGTGGTCCTTGTCAGTGTGACTCCCCCCAACCCCCGGTTTTAAGACTCTTTCTCAGAGCCATCCAAGACGTCTGGGTTACTCTGCTGGGATTTCTCTTCTCAGAATATAGTGCTCAAGAGTTTGTAAAACAACCTCCCCATGGTGGCTGGTGGAATGACGGAGTGAGACCACGCTGCTGTGTGCAGGGCTGAAGCAGGAAAACTGGGAACTTTCAGAAGCAAGAACACCCACAAGGGCTCCACAGAAATGTTCCCAGGCCCCAGACACTTTCTCTCCAGGACGCAGAAGTCCTGACATCACCAGCCATCGCCAGCAGCTCAAGGATGAAGTTTGTGCCCATTAACTACGTACTGAAACTGACGACGACCGTAATCACAGCTTTTTAGCCGAGTAGTTTCTGTTTGTCTCACCTTTTAGGGGTATTCACTGTCTTAATTGGGCTTCCCTGATGGCTCAGTTGGTAAAGATTCTACCTGCAATGCAGGAGACCCCGGTTCGATTCCTGGGTTGGGCAGATCCACTGGAGAAAGGACAGGCTACCCACTCTAGTATTCTGGGGCTTCCCTTGTGGCTCAGCTGGTAAAGACTCTGCCTGCAATGCAGGAGACCTGAGTTTGATCTCTGGGTTGGGAAGATCCCCTGGAGAAGGAAAAGGCTACCCACTCCAGTATTCCTGCCTAGAGAATTCCACGGACTGTACAGTCCATGGAGTTGCAAAGAGTCGGACACGACTGGGCAACTTTCACTTTTCACTGTCTTAATTGGCAGGCAGAGATAGAGGCCCAGGGAGGGGTGTGGGGTGGTTGGCTGGGCTGCCCCATGCATGGGCAGTAGCACAGGCCCAGACTCCTGCTGGCTCACAGACCCTGCAGCCCAGCGCCTGGGCTTTGCTGCACGAAGCCCCACAGAAAGCAAGCGTCCCAAGCGGAGCCCGGCTGAAATCCTGACCATTGTCAGAGAAGCATGGATTGTCACTCACTCACAGCCTCCACCGGCGGCTTCCGACCACAGTCCTCAGAAAGAAGTATTATCTGCATACACATTCTCATACAGCTGAAATACACATTCACAGAATGCCCCTTACCTTCTGGGTGTTACTTTCTCTTCTGTCCTATTTCATTTAAGAAAAACAATACACACTGTGGGGAGAAACCCACAATTCGAAAACACACTTGAATTTCTTGGACCATCTTGCTTGCTCATGGCTGCTTCACTGCAGATTCATGCCCAAAGCATCTGTCCATGAGGTTTTCCCTACATAAAGTGAGACACTTCCATTTCTGTGGCCACAAGGAGCCTGTTTCCAAGAGGCATTTAGCTAGATTCCCAATGCGGTTTCCAACCACTACTGCAGACTGAGCCCTTGTCTGCGTGGATGCGTGCTAAGTCGCTTCAGTCATGTCTGACTCTTTGCAACACCATGGACTGTAGCCTGCCAGGCTCCTCTGTCCATGGGGATTCTCCAGACAAGAATACTGGAGTGGGTTGCCATGCCCTCCTCCAGAGGATCTTCCCGACCCAGGGTTTGAACTTGTGTCTCTTAAGTTTTCTGCCTTGGCAGGTGGCTTCTTTACCACTAGCACCGCCTGGGAAGCCTTCACCCTTGTGTAGTTGACTTAACTCAAGCTTTTATCCAAGGTAGTTAAACAGCTTAATCAGACAGACAGGAGTTACCAGTGAGCTTCATATAGGACCACCTCTGTTTAAGGAGCTCTTACTAACTTCAAAAAGATCAAATGTCAATCCAGACGATCTCGGGGTTATGAACTCTTATTAGCTCTGGAAGAAACTGAATTGGCCCTTCTTCCCAATGCTTGTTTTATTCATTAAAAGGAAAGCATCTGTGAAGTAAATTGTCTGAGCCAGCACCCAGTATGCAAGGGCAGTGCACTTATACGAACTGAATTAATGAGCATGACCCCTCGGACAAGGCCAGGGCCACACAGCAGGCCTGGCTGGGCGAGTTCTGTGTTGGCACCCCTCGCCGGGGCCCCAACTCACCTTCACGCTAGCAAAGGCGCTGCTTCCCGAACCTGAAGGTCCTCCCAGCAGAGTGGGCAGGACCACTGCTCTGCTCACCTGTGCACTCCTGCCTGCTCTCCCACGCTGCTGAGCTGAGACAGGAGATGGGGTCACAACTCCCCCAAAGTCTCGTCTCTCATGAGCTCACCTAGAAGGCAAACCCACAGCCCTCGTCTCATGAGCTCCGGGTTTTGATGAGGTTAGACCACGGGAAGCGAGAAACAGAAAGTTTCGTTTAATCTAAATTCACGCCCCTGAGATGGCATTCCCAGGGGAGGATAAAACACATCTTTGAAACGAAAGCTTCTTGAGAAGGGGCCACACGAGTGACCTAAGGGAAGGGACCCACCGGGCCTTCTGCCTCCTGCTCACCCCTGGATGTGGCTGGGAAGGTTTTTCATTTGTAGAATCCAAGGTCATTTTAGTCACTAGTGAAGTGCTTGTGAGGAATTATTAATAGAATTGGTGAACAATGCCATCAGACAGCATCCTGATCCATCTGCCTGTGTCAAGCAGAGTGTTAAGGAATCTGAGAGGTTTGGATAACAATAGCTGGTTTTTCTCATACAAATGGGGCACCTGTCAGCTTCTCCAGTAAAGAACTTTCACGTGAAGCGTACTAAACTCTTCCTCTCCCAGCTGCCAGCGTCCCGCCATCGGGCACAGGTATTTTTAAATGTCTTTCAGTATAGTTTATCACCTCCGAGTGCAGCGGAAATAGCCTGTCGACGTGAAGCCCTCCTTTCCCCAATGCGACACCAAGCGATCAAGCGTCTTAGAGACAGCAAGCCATCACCCTAATCGCTTCTGATTTTCTCCTTCAAAACCACATCGTGAAAACGCCGCACTATGAAAAAAGGGATTGTTCTCAAGGAAAAGAAGCAGAAATTCCGTTCAGGGTGCACAGAATCCCCAGGGGCTCTGCGGGCCCCCTGGGCTGTGGTCAGGGCCATGCCTGAGGGTGAGGGTGACCGGCTCCTCTCCCGCCCGGGGACACTCCAGTGACCTCAGCGAAGGCGCTTCAGCCTCAGGAACCCAGATGATGCCCCTTCTGCCTTGCTGCCTCCGCAGCTGTGGATGAGTTGGTGAATTCATACTTGTGAAGTACTGAGAGCCTCTTGGAGAGGGTCTCAGGGTCAGGAACCACACGGCTCCTCTCATAGAGGGAAAGCGCATGAGGCGGCAACGTGCAAATGCGAATCAGGCCTAAGTGTGACACACCATCACCACACTGTGAGTTATGAGTCCACAGTTCTGTTTCCCGTGAGCCCCCAGCTCCGTGAATTCAGGTGTCCCCTCTCAAACAGGAGCAGAGAAGCTCCAGAGCCCACCTTCCGTCAGTTCAGTCAGTTCAGTTCAGTCACTCAGTCGTGTCTGACTGCGACCCCATGGACTACAGCACACCAGGCCTCCCTGTCCATCACCAGCTCCTGGAGTTTACTCAAACTCATGTCCATCAAGTCAGTGATGCCATCCAACCATCTCATCCTCTGTCACCCCCTTCTCCTCCCACCTTCAATCTTTCCCAGCATCAGGGTCTTTTTCAAGTGAGTCAGTTCTGCGCATCAGGTGGCCAAAGGATTGGAGTTTCAGCTTCAGCATCAGTCCTTCCAATGAACACTCAGGACTGATCTCCTTTAGGATGGACTGGGTGGATCTCCTTGCAGTCCAAGGGACTCTCAAGAGTCTTCTCCAACACCACAGTTCAAAAGCATCAATTCTTTGGTGCTCAGCTTTCTTTATGGTGCAGCTCTCACGTCCATACATGACCACCTTCCACAGAGACGAACAGTTAGCACGGGCATTTTTCTGTTCTACAGACAGAGACCTAAGTCAATACAGCTCTCCTGGATTTCTTTTCACCTTTATAAAGTCTCTCTCGGCTTCCCTCTTTCCCACCATGGGGGTGGGGTGGGGAGCACTCTGCCATTGCAGGGGGGTCACTTTGTAACCAAAAGTGGGGTCTGGCTGCTGGCTGCTCAACAGTCCATAAAGAGGTCTGGTTGGAGGAACAGAAAGCTTGCTGTGTTTCAGATGCCAGGGCTGGCAGCTTTGGGGGAGGTGGCCTCCTCTTACCCCTCCTGCCCCACCCTGCACAACAATCCGGGGGCAGCAGCTTTTGCAGGCAGAGGGAGGGGGCTTCAGGCAGAAAAAGCACCGTCAGCTCTGACAGGTGTCTTCAGAGTGGTCATTGGTGGTCTGACGAGTGTCGTCTTGATCGTTTTAGGTACAGTTGGTCTTCAGTTCCAGGGTTGGTTTGTTCCCATTTCTTGAGGCCAGTTCTCAGAATGGTGGCAGTTTATGTCCTGGCTGTGGTCTGGTCATCATGGAGTTAACCTCTCAAACCTGGCAGGGGTTTTAGCATCTATAGGACAGCTCACAAGACACAGCCCAGAGTATTATGTCCAGCCCTTGAGAAGGAACTAAAGCCCTTGACTTTGCTCAGTGACTACAGGATTATTGTTTTGTCCTGTTTGACTGCTTTCTTCTGTTTTGACATTTTTCTCACTTCTCTGATTAAACTTATTCTTTGGTTAAAGTTTTTCCACAGACAAAAGACAGATGTAGGACATGGGGTTCATGGACCAAAGGATTGTGCTCTATTTCAACATTATTATTTTTTTTTCTGTTTCCTTTTATGTATGGGATCACATTCATGGATAATAGATACCACACCCATCTGCTGTCTCTAAGCTTTAGGAATATTTCTGAGTGATCTCTCCAACAAAGGATTCAACTTATAATTAGCACTATCCCAGTGACTCAGTGGTAAAGAATCCGCCTGCAATGCAGGAGACACAAGAGATGCACATTCGACCCCTGGGTGGGGGAAATCTCCTGGAGTATGAAATGGCAACACATTCTAGTATTCTTATCTGGAGAGTCCCATGGACAGAGGAGCCTGGTGGGCTACCATTCAAAGAGTCAGACATGCCTGAAGTGACCAAGTGGTAACAGTTAATAATACTCAATGAATTGAATAATTGATCCCATTCTTAAAAGTAGTGGAAACCCTTTTGATTGCTGGGTACTTTGCATGAGGCCCGTGTTATTCACTTGGTGGTTGTTGATGAAGTATAGTTGACTGACAATGTCGTGCTAATTTCTGCTCTACAGCAAAGAGTATGACCTCCTTTTATATTCTCTCCATTATGGTGTATCTCAGGATATGGAATATATCCCTGTGCTATACAGTGGGACTCTGTTTATCCACCTTACACACAGTCCTTGGCGTCAGCCAATCCCAAGCTCCTGCACCATCCCTCCCCCAGGCTCCCTCCTCCTGGGCAACCGCAGCTCGGTTCTCCATGTCTGGGACTCTGTTTCTGTTCCATAAGCCATATTTCAGATTCCACATGTAAGTGATATCATACGGCATTTGTCTTTCTCTCTCTGACTTCATTCAGTATGAGAACCTCTAGGTCCATCCATGTTCCTGCAAATGGCATTATTCTGTTACTCTTTATGGCTGAGTAGTAGTCTTTTATAATTTTCTTTTTTATCTGAAGTACTGGCAATTTACACTACTGTTGATTTCTGCTGTAAAGCAAAGTGATTCAGTTACACATATATACACAGTCTTTAGTATTTTCACATGGACTCCATTTTAAAAAATAACCTTTTCAAGAGTAAACAGTCTTGGTTTTGTTACCACAATGTACACTTTGCAGGAACTCCAGGATGACGACATACACTCCTCCCAAATGGTGAGCTAAGGAGTGTGTTGTCTGATGCTCTCAGTTCCGCAGAATTGCAGGCAGCCCGACCTGAGAGGGCCCCGAGTCCCAGAGCCTCTGCGTGGACGCGGCTCCAGGGCTGGTCTGGTACGACTCCTCCTGGTGCAGGAGAGATGGGACGTCCGGGGAGCAGGGGGAGGCCGTGTCTGACCCCCCCCCGAATGTGCCCCCCACGTCCTCTCAGATCAGGAGACACTCAATAAACCCATGTTTGAAATGTGCTTTTCAAAATACTCGCTCTCACAGTCCTTCAGGACACAGGCGTCCAACATGGGGCCCAGGGTGGAGCCAACAGCAGGTAAGGGACCGTCCCCACCAGACACTTCTGGCGCCCACTTGGAAGAGGGGCCGCACCCACACCCCAGGGACACTGTCAGTGGGGGGGCCTCGCTCCAAGGGGATGGGGCGAGGGGGACCCCCATGGAGAAGCCTGGGAGCCGGACACCAGGATCACATGGAGGGGGTTTCCCCCGCCCCCAGGAGGCTGCCCCTGCACCCTCGCCCTCCCTCCTCAGTGCTCCCAGGAGCACCTCCCTGTTGGCGCCACCTCCTCGTCAGTGCACCTTGACCCTCATTCGGAAATTGAGTATTTGCTTGTGTAAACATCTGGCGATGCCTGTCCACTGAATCGAGGCCTGCAGACCCCAACCAGCTCCCGATGCCTTTGAAAGAGACAGAGGAGCACACAGGAGCCGGTGAACCCCACCCAGCCCGGCTTTCCCGGGCAGCTGGTGCAAGGCAGACGGTGTCGAGATGCTGACGGATGACGGGTGGCAGTCCCCACGTATTCCTGAGATACGCGGTCAACTTGATTCGTCTTGCTTAAGGGCTGTTTCTCCACAGCATGGAGCAGGCAGACATACTTCTGCTCCAAAATTAGATTGTGCAGGCGAGGCAGGAATCTGAGCCTCGTGCACAATTAAGGGAGTGTTGCAGTCCTCTGGGGAACGTAATGGGGTGTGTGTGTGTGTGTGTGTGACAGAAATCAAGAGGCAAAGACACCATGCCTGATTTTTAAGGGTTGCACAACCTCAACTATTATTTGTGCCAAGGACACTCAGTTTTTAAAACAGGAGAAGAATTTACTAGAACGGGCAAGAGATGGGACCTGCCTGGGTAAGCTGAGGGTGCCCGGCCGGTGTCCTGTGGATCTCAGGTCAGGAAGAAGCTGACAGTTTACTCGTTAGAAGAGAGCAAATTCAAGCGACGTTTGCGTAAGCTGCAGCTCTAGACTTCAGCTTCCTTTCAGACTTTTGTTTATTCTTGAAAATGTAAACTTCATGGGTGAGGGATGGTATATGAGTAGAGAGAGAAAGACAGACAGAAAGACAGACAGACAGAAACAGAAAGAAAGAGAGGCGGAGAGAGACACCCCGAGAGGCAGGCATCCTAAGTCGCTTCAGTCATGTCCGACTCTTTGGGACCCTATGGATGGCCCATAGCCCGCCAGGCTTCTCTGTCCATGGGGCTCTCCAGGCAAGAATGCTGAAGTGGGCTGTCATGCCCTTCTCCAGGGGATCTTTCCTGACTCAGGGGTCGAACTTGTGTCTCTCATGTTTCCTGTCTTGCAGGTGAGTTTTTTTTTAACCGCTAGTGCTGCCTGGGAAGGCCGCAGAGAGGTACATCAGATCGAAAACCTCAGCTCTCGGGAAGGAAACCAACGCGTCCAGGAGAGAAAAGGCCAGGCCCCTCTGGGTCCCCATGTGCAGAGCCGGGCAGGAGCACAGGGTCCGTCTGAGCGCATCCTGGCCACCCAGCACCCCAGAAGGACAGCAGAGCATAGCCGCATTGGCTTGAGGGCTGAGACCAGCATCGTTCGTGTCTTTCTGCCAGGTGGTGGTTTGGATGCTACAGCGTATCCTTTGATTTCTGCAAACCCCGAAGCCCTCTTTTGTGAACTTGCTGTAGAGCGGTTTTAGGAGGATGCTGGCACCTGCTCTGCTGAAACCAGGATGGACTTTGAGGTTCCCGTCTGCAGGGGACTCTGCAGTTCCCGGCTGTGGGGGACTCTGCAGTTCCCAGCTGTGGGAGACTTTGCGGTTCCCGTCTGCGGGGGAAGTTGGGTGCTGCAGGTGCAGCTTCACGGGACTGCGTTCACATGTGTCCCCAGATCCCGGGGACATTTACCAGGGCCAACAAGGATGGGCCGTGGGGATGGGCCACCCTGTCATCGTTTCATCCACAACCTTTGTTTGCTTGAAGGCCAGCCATTGGCACTGGGGCCGGCACAGCACCGAGGGCCTGTGGCGAGGGGGAAGCGTCTGGAAGAGCTGAAGATCGGCGTCTCAGCTGGGCCCCCGTGAGCGCATGGGGCCCACACCTGGCCCAGAGCAGAGTCTGCAGCACAGCCCCCGCTGGGAGTTAATCCGGGCGAGTCTCGGGCTTCTCACCTGTAAAGCAGAGATGAAGCTCGCAACCCTTCTTCAGGGCTGCCGGGAAGGGTAGGTGAGATGATCCAGAGCAACTGCACAGATCAGTCGCTCAGTTGTGTCCGACTCTGTGCGACCCCCGTGGACTGCAACACCCCAGGCCTCCCTGTCCATCACCAACTCCTGGAGTTTACCCAAACTCATGTCCATCGAGTCAGCGATGCCATCCAACTGTCTCATCCTCTGTCGCCCCCTTCTCGTCCCGCCTGTAATCTTTCCCAGCACCAGGGTCTTCTCCCATGAGTCAGTTCTCAGAGTGGGCACCAACTACCCGTGGGCACCCACTGCCTCTCCCATCGAAGGTGTGTCCCCAGACAAAGCATTCAGAACATCCCTGCTCTCCTGGGCGCCACATGAAGAACACGGTGTCAGCCCGGGGAGCCCTGAGGGACGGCGTTTAAATGAGACACTGCAGGGGATAAGGCAGGTGCTGCTCACTCTCCGCTGGTCCCACGGCAATGTGCATCCTCTCCAGCTCTGCTCATGGGGCGCCTGCAGCCCCAAGATTCCCACTCCGTGAAAGTTCTGTGAGATCCCCCAGTTTCTCTGTCAAAATACCTAACTTCCAACTCTTGAACTTCACCCAGGTCACTGGAATGAACTGAGGTTCAGGCATTAGCCATAAACAACCCATGTGGGTTTTTAGCTTGTGCCGTGTGCTAAGTCGCTTCAGTCGTGTCCAACTCTTTTTGACCCCATGGACAGTAGCCCACCAGGCTCCTCCATCCATGGAATTCTCCAGGCAAGAATACTGGAGTGGATTGCCATTTCCTTCTCCGGGGGGGTCTTCCTGACCCAGGGATCGAACCCGGGGCTCTTGCCGTGCCTCCTGCATCGCAGGTGGTTTCTTTACCATCTGAGCCACCAGGGAAGCCCGAAGAGTCTTGTACCCAGTCAAAATGTGTGTGTCCTGGGGCTCGTGAGCTGGGAATGGGGCCTGGGAGGCGAGAATTTTACTGGTGCCTGTGCAGACAGTTGCACACTCACTTCACACACACTGTTACCTGCAGTTTTTAATTTTGGGCTATAACTCATGCATAAAGTATTGATAAGCAGAGTTGTCAGCTTAACTGATGTATCCATTGGGGTTGATATATGACATCGGGGTTTGTTCAAATAGAATGTGACTTTCAAGCAGTAATTTACACTCTAAGCAGAGGAACTGATGTTGAGAAGAAGAAACAAGAGATGCACTGAGCCAGGGGCTCAAGAGATACTGAACTTTGTGCTTTCAGCTGCTTTGGAGGGAAGACGCATGCCAGTGGAGAGCAGTGCCCATGGCCACGTCCTCTGCCCCCTTGGCTGACTCTCCAGCCTACTCTTTGGTGTCCCTGCGGGCAGTCCTCACCTCTCTGCCCCCTCAACGTCCAGACCCTGGGTTCCTGCCCCTGAGCCCTCCCGGTGCCAAGCCATCCCACACCAATCTCCAAAATACCCATTGCTATGTCTGGGGCAGTTAAAAGTCTGATGTCCTTTCACAGACAAGCAAGGCAGCCGCCGTGAAACGGACATGGGCCAGGCGCTGGGCCAGGATTACTCTGCTCTGTGCTGGAAGACAGAGACCACAGACCACAAAGATCGGCGTGTTCTTAATACACACGTCCAGGGCTGCACAGTGACAGAGGCCAGTGGGAAGCTCCTAAGAAACCTGAGTCCCGAGAGGTCCATGGTGGATTCTAAGGGGCTTATTGATAACACACCTGGATTCATAATGGGACTGTCCCACCACAATGAAATCCACTGAGAAATTACTGAAAACTGAAGCTACATCTCCTGTCTGTAATTCCTGTTGAATGGAACAGTAAGTGCGCTGGAAACACCCAGGTCCATCACCAAGGGCCCAGGATCCCAGCACGGACCAATGTGAAAGCAGCTTGTGGAGGTGACGCCATGTGCCAGGAGCCCAAGGAAAAGCCTCACGACCAAACCTGTCGCTTCAGTCCCACCCTGTTCTTCCTCTCCTATCTGCAAACAGCTAAATCCACACATACTCACCATGTCAATTTGGAGTCAAGACCAACCCAGCGAGGCTCCCTGCCCATTGAGTCCCCAGATCTCGGCGCTGGCCGGAGCTAGGACAGGCAGCCTTGCAGGTCAAATTGTCTGCAGAAAAGAAGACCAGCACCCCTTCTTCCTGCTGAACGGGGTGAAAAGTGGTCCGTGTGCCCACCGGCTGAGGCCGCCCCCACCCTGGGCACCACTACCTCCCACACGCAGACACTGCGCTGCCTCTGACGGACACCAAAGGGCCTCCCGACCCCGCGGTGGCCGCGCTAAGCCACCGTCTCCAGTGTCTCCACACAGCTTCGTTTGCCGGACGTCAGCGGTCTTTGGAAATGCCTGGCTCTTTCGAGAGCATGTGGGTCATCATGTCCGCACTCCACCCTGGAGGAAGTCCACAGCCGCCACGGGCCAGCCCTGTCTGCAGGACTCCACCCCTGCTGCCTCCTGAAGGTCCACTGGGGCTTGTCTTGTTCTCACTTTCTCACCTCAGTCCTGCACCTGGGTCCCGTCAGACCAACTGACCCCCGATCTCTATAGGTGAGTCAAGGCTCTCCTGGCTCAGAACCATTGGGTTAATGTATGAAGTCACTCAATGTACAATGTAAAAGCCCCACATGTGGGTGACTGTCAACAAATCCATGCTGAAGTCACGTGACCGTTTTGAAATAGCAGCATTTACTTCTGAGAAGAGAATGTGAATTGGGGGCAGCTTTTCACTGGAGAAATGTGAGATGGAGGGTTTGGAGAGGGATCCTTTGGAGGAAAGAATTGTTGGGGTCTCTCTGTAGGAAGCTCAAGTTGGAATCAAGACCCCTGGGAATCAAATCAATAACCTCAGATATACAGATGACACCATTCTAAAGCAGAAAGCAAAGAGGAACTAAAGAGCCTCTTGATGAAGGTGAAAGAGGAGAGTGAAAAAGCTGGTTTAAAATTCAACATTCAAAAAAATGAATATCATGGCATCTAGTCCCA
Source organism: Bos taurus (assembly GCF_002263795.3). Taxonomy (NCBI): domain Eukaryota; kingdom Metazoa; phylum Chordata; class Mammalia; order Artiodactyla; family Bovidae; genus Bos; species Bos taurus. The sequence continues at coordinate 70,053,323 of NC_037347.1, read as the reverse complement.
TCCCTTCATGGCAAATAAAAGGGGAAAAATGGAAACAGTGACAGACTTAATGTTCCTGGGCTCCAAAATCACTGCAGATGGTGACTGCAGCCCTGAAATTAAAAGGTGCTTGCTCAGTTGGTAAAGAATCCGCCTGCAATGTAGGAGACTCAGGTTCAATCCCTGGATTGGGAAGATACCCTGGAGAAGGGAATAGCAACCCACTCCAGTATCCTTGCCTGGAAAACTCCGTGGACAGAGGAGTCTGGTGGGCTACAGTCCGTGGGAAGAGTCAGGCATGAGTGAGCAGCTAACACTTGCTCCTTGAAAGAACAGCTGTGAAAAACCCAGACAGTGCATTAAAAAGCAGAGGTATCACTTTGACAACGAAGGTCTGTATACGCAAAGCTATGGGTTTTCCATATACAAAGACCTGAGAATTGAACCATAAAGAAGACTGAGCACTGAAGAATTGATGCTTTTGAACTGTGCTGTTGCAGAAGACTTATGAGAGTCCTTTGGATAATAAGGAGATCAAACCAGTCAATCCTAAAGGAAATAAGTCCCGAATATTCACTAGAAGGACTGATGCTGAAGCTGAAGCTCCAATACTTTGGCCACCTGATGTGAAGAGTCGATTCATTGGAAAAGTCCCTGATGCTGGGAAAGATTGAGGGCAGGAGGAGAAGAGGGTGACAGAGGATGAGATGGTTAGATGGCATCACCGACTCAATGGACATGAGTTTGAGCAACCTGGGAGACAGTGAAGGATAGAGAAGCCTGGCGAGCTGCAGTCCATGGGGTTGCAAAGAGTCAGACATGACTTCGCAACTGAACAGCAGTAACTCTGTATAAAAAGAAGTTCTGCCTGCTTTCTGTCTCTGGGTGACGTAATCCTGGCTTGAACCCAAGTCCCATTACACTTCTAATTCCATCCGTGCAAGTCACTAAATTCAATCCTGTCAATTCTGCCTCAATTCCCCTCCCACACACCTCTGTTCCAAGCCATGTATGAAGAAAGTATCATTTGAGAAATATTTTTAATGCATTTCATCAGTATTAGGGTTGCCAGATTTAGCAAATAAAAAACAGAACACCCAGTTTGGGATATTCTTGTTTTTTGCATCTGGTTTACGACATAGTTTCTGTTGAAAATGTACTTAAATGTATACTTTGAATACAGTTGCTTTCTAATTTTTGAATCATTATTGTCAGTGGAACGGAAATTATGTGAAAAGCTTGATTACTACAAGGTAAGGAGTGATCCTGCTGAAAAGAAGACAAGAAAAAGATTGGATAAATATATAATTTATGAATTACACAGTCTTTATTACAAATCTGAGCATTGCCGCCCCTCAGAAGGAAACACCCAGACGTGCAGAGTAATCGTTAAAGTCAATCCTCTTTGATATGGTAATGATTTCTGTGCAAGTTTTGCTTTGCACATGTTTTGTGATTGTGTCAGCTGAAGGTGTATTTTTCCCAGGCAGAAAGCTAAAATACACTGCACGGGGAGTTTACAAGCCTTATTGGAAAATGGTGAGCTTTCTGAACAGGCCTCAGTTTACCCTCTTGGCCTGGTCCCTTCGTGGCCGTCATTCGTGGCCCCTTCATTACCCGTCGTGGCCATCACTGGGCCTCGGGCTCCGAACAGACCAACAGGGCAGGTGGATGCTGACACTGGGCCTGAATCACCAGCGAGAAGCCCCTGGGAGAGCCTCCGGGGCAGGAGGAGCTGGGAATTGGGAGGCAGACTGCCTGGGGCGCTCAAAGGACCCCCCAGAATCATCCTGAGCACCGCCCCCTGCCCTCCCAAGCTGTGGTGGGCACCGGCAGCCATTGCTTCATCTGGGGTTGTCTGCCAGCAGCTCTGCCTCCGGAGTGCAGACCCTGCTTCTTTCCGCAGGACCCCTGCCCAGAGCCAGAGCTGGAGCCCTACGGAGGAGGCCGCCTGCGCACCCCATTCCGCTCCGTCGTCTAGTGTGGGACACACTCCAGATGACGATGCCATCACGGCACTCAGCACCTGCCTTGGGCATCCTGCCTGAGGCCTCCCAGGCCTTTACCACCATGATGAGTCAGGACCACCGCGGGCCTGTCTCCCACAGATTCGCTACCAGCGGCTTTCCCTGATCACCAGGGAACAGGACAAGAAGGCCTTGCCTGCAGCCCACGGCCCACCTGCGGCTTACCCTTCTGTCTGGCTCTGACACCTTTGTGCTGGGCAGGCAGGGCCAGCAGGGGCAAGCCCCTGAGAACATCCTCTGCTTCTGCTTAAAGATCTGAAGTCAGTAGAAAGTTTACATTGTAACTTGTTTGTGCCACTCTCTCCTTGCAAGGGGCTTTATCTTCTTTCAAAGCCCAGCAGCCTTAAATCAGCCCCTTTCTCTGCAAGAGGCCCAGCCCCACCAGAGGTTAAGCCAACGCCTTTCTCATCAGGGCTTGGGATCCCCCAACCCCTGCCACAGACAGCCCCTACCCCCACCCCCAGGAAGCTGGGCCTTTCAGGAACTCCTGTTTACATCTGGGCCCATTACCAACTAAGGCGTTATTATTGGAGGGGCTGAGGATCACTAATCATTTTAAAACAAATTGCTTTTCCACTGCCTGAGAGTCAGAAAGAATAAACCTGGAGCAGCCTGGGCCTCCTGTCTAAATAAACCAGCACCCGGGACCTGGATCTGCCCAGGGGTCCGTTGGGCCCTAAATCCCACCGCACTCCTCCCACCCACCCAACCCTCCCTTCCTCCAGGCCTTGGCGGGTTGGTCCAGGCCCCTTCCACCGTCTCCCCATCCTGGATGTGTATGGCCCACTGCCCTGTCCCCTCCTGGAGTGGGATGGCAGGAAGCTGAGGCCAAAGTCATGTCCTGGGCACAGCTGACCCAGAACAACAGGCCCGTCCGAGGATTCCCAAAGGGTACGAAGCACCTCCAGGGGTCCAACCCTCACTCGCCCCCAGCCTCAGAGCCTCCTCCGCAGGGCAGGCCTCCTGCATGTCCTGCCTTTCTTAAGGACCCTCTCCAGCCCAGCGGGAAGCTCCGGACTCCACTTCTGTGGTCCCACCTCAGCGCTTCCAGCTCTGAGAGGCCAAGCCAAGGTCGCCAGGACCCCCCAAAGGAGGGCCCCAGTCGGGTCTGGCAGGCACAAGTTCCCGAAGTGAAGGGTTGGAGGTTCAAGGGTTCAAGCACTCCCCCTCGCCCCGACCCGACCCCTTGACTCTGGAGCTTGTCCTGAGGGACTGTAGCTGGTGGCCACCCAGGCGACCTGGCACGCCCGAGGGCGCCCCTATCCGAACCCCGAACTTCGCTGTGTCCCCGCGGGCTCCTCAGCACCTCCAGGCAGCCCTCCAACCAGTTCTTAAAAAGAAGCGTGTGGAGGTAAGTCAGCTCGCCTGGTCGGGCCTGTAAAACCCCGACCTCTCCTGGTAAGTGCTCTGAGAAGAGATGTCTTAGGCCCCTCGCCAGTGGGAAGTCGCGCCCAGACCAAGCGGCTCGCTCTAGAGCCGTCAGGCCTCTGACTCGGAGGTGCGGGGGGTGGGGGGCCGGTCACCGCCCGGCGGGACGGGCGGAGAGAGTGCTCCCGGCGGCCCAGCGAGTGTCATCCCGGACTGGGCTCCCAGCGCCGCGCAGCAGCGCCGTGCGCGCTGCAGACTCGCAAAGGCAGAGCGAAAGGGGCGGACAGAGGCTGGCGGCGGCTCCTCCCTCGCGGGCGTGGGAAGGGCGCCCGAGCCTCCGCCGATCGTCCCGTGCTCCAAGGCAGCGCTTTCGGTTTGCGGCGGCCCGGGTGTGCACTCGGCGCCCCTTCCGCGCGCGCTCACCGGCGATCCCGAGGGGCAGGGCGGGTGGCACCCAGAGCCGCCGGCGAGGGCTCCCGGAGCAGGGCTGGAAGGCTTGGGGGCGCGGAGAGGGGCCGGGAGGAGGGGCGGCCGGCGAAGCCGAGCTAGGGGCGCGCGTCGTCGGGGGACCCCGGGATGGGGCCTCCCCTGGGACCCGGCGGGGACCTCGCGTCCCGGCAGGCTGCTGGATGGCCCGGGCTGCGGCCTTCTAAGGAGGCCTCGAAGGGTGACCCTAGCCCGCTCCCCTCGAGGGGCTGGGGCCCGGAAATGGCGGGAGGCCTTAGCAGGCCGCGCGCCCCGCACTTCCCAGAGCCCGGGCAAGTCTCCGTGCTCCCGGGACCTGCGGCTCGGCTTGCCCTCTTCGGTCCTGGTCGCTGCCTTTCGGTGCCTCCATGTGACCAAGGAGCGCACACGCGGTGGCGCTGCGCCGGAGGCCGGCGGGACAGAAATGAGTCTGGGGGTGTCCGCTGAGGGCCGACCTCAACCCCAACCCCGGAAGGCCCCCCGGGGGCTGGAGGCAGAGGAGGAAAGACAGTTCCCTGAAGAAATGATTGTAGTAGTTGTGCAGGAGCCAAACGTGGGCTCGAACCAAACCTGGGGTGACGGACGTTAAAGAACTTCGGGTCGCCCGGCCGCCTCCAGCGCGCGCGCCTCCTTCGGGGCCGCCGGCGCCCACGGCCCTCCTCGCACGCGCTCCGGGGCGGCCTCCTGGGCTGACACTGCCTCCCCGGAGGACATCCATCTGCCGCCCCGATCTTCCCCGGACACCTACTTGTCCCCACCTGACCTGCCAGCTCACCCCCAACTTTTCAGGGTCGAGGACGCTGCCCCCGCACTCGGGCCGGAGATGGATGAGGGAGCCGGACGCACGCGGAACCCGCGCCCGCGCCGGGCGAACACGCGGCACCCTTCCCACCCCCGGGCCAGGCTGCCTCGCTGTGCTGGTGCGAACAGGGCCTGAAAACCGGCGTTCTCTCCCAAGCCCACCCTTCCCGCGCTAGAAGATGTCGGGGGTTAAAATGTTCGCTTTGCCCTTTCTCTCGATCTTGGAGGGAAAAAGCGGGAACTGCTGGCACCTTTATGGGCTTTAAACCTGTAGCGGCGAGCGATCCCAGCCCCCCTAACTTTGATCAGCCTTATTAACTCCAGCTGCGCTCTATTTGTCATTTTTCCCTTTTCTTGCGCAATCATTATTTATGGCAGAGGAAAAGGAAAAAAAATATGTGTCTGAAGTAGAATGGAGGCAGAGAGGGGGTTTCTGACAAGGAGAGCAGTGAATGTGTTTTCCCTAAAGGTCAGCAACAGGAGGGGCGTGGTTTGATCATCTCCCCTCTGAATCATTCCTCAAGAGCGTTAACTTAATTATGCGACCAGAGAAATGAAAAAAAAAGTCTTTAAAATAACCAAAGGTAATTATAACCGTGTTGTTGACACTAATGGTTAATAATTGATCAGGACTTACACACAATCAATTGCCAATTTATCTCCCGCACAAAACCCTGAGTGATGTCCTGTTACTCCGCTCCTTCCCCTGGTCACTGCCTACCAAGCTCCACCGCTGCGGCCACTGGAGGCAGCCCCAAGCCTCCCACTTGCTTCTCCAAGAGCCTTCCATTTAATTTGTTTTCAGTTTCATCCAGAACAGACTAACATGGGGACGCCTTTTAAAAGGCCTTTCCTTATTATCGTGGAGCCACCCTTAAACAAACAAAGACCATTCTTCCTCTTTCCTTTTACCTGGGATTGCAAAAGAACGGTCCTCGGGTTTCCTAAGCCATCCTATTTGCATTATATTACCAGGAGAGTCCTCCTTCCTAACATCTTCAGTTTTTATCTTTCTTAGAAAGAGCGTGAACACGCTGCCCTTAGTAGAGGGAACAGAAGCCCGTCCTCTGCCTGGAGGGTGGAGGGTGAAGGTGCCAGCTAAAACAACGTCCCTCTGTTTGAGGGAGACACAGGTGAAAGAGCAGAGTGGGGCGTGCAGAAGGAGGTATATTTGCTCCCCAAACCCAGGGTGGGAGTGCTTTCTCTCTCACTTGCCAAGGCCTGATGTCCAAGTGCACAGCATCAAACACCAGCTTGTTGGCCTTGAAGCACAAGGGCAGGGGAGGGCTGGCGTGTGCTGTCATTATGGCCAATAGAAAGTAATTTCCAGCAACTGGAAAATTATATTGTCATAGATTACTTCTCCTTATAATAAGCCTTTAAAATATCTGTAGGGATTTGTCACTTACATAAAGGTTTGCAAATACATCAAAGGGACATGTCCCCTTTGCGATTTGTAGAAATTCAAATGCTGTTAATCATAATATCCACATATCACAGACTGTTGTGTATTGTTCCCAAGACTGCCTCTTGAGTTAACACATTTTTTTAAGTGTTTACAATGTTGTTTTTAAAAAGCAGTGTAAAAACACATATTTAAAAGGTCTATTTATGTCCTTAATTTGGGGGTTAAAATGAATGCTTTCCTTGGGATTGTCAATGCACGGGGGAACTAAAGGAAATGTATATGGTGGGTGATCATTGGAGACTGTTACTTGAAGGAACTTTATAATAATCCAGTGTATTATTTACACTTGAAGAGATGCTCTGACTTCACAGATAAATGGCTTTGGATGATTTTGGCAAACGGTTGATTGTTTACTTCGACTTGAGCAGAGAAAGTTTAGGGCGTATTTTCTGTCCCGTTAAAGAAACAAAAGATCGAATTGACTCTTAGCCTCTTTGATAATATCTCGATGCGGTGTGAGATGACCGCAAAACGAGCAGCAGCGCGCACGGGCCAGGCCCGCAGGTGTCGGCTGAACACGCGCGGGGCGGGCCTCGCGGGGACCGGCTGCTCGCCGCCTCCTGGATCAGCTCGGCGCGGCGGCGGCGGCGGCGGCGGCGGCGCGAGCTGCGCGGAGCCCCTGTCCTTTCCTCTCCGCCGGCCCCGCCGCCTGGCCGCAGACAAAGGTGGATGAAGTTCTTTTCAAGTTTCAAAGGCAGTTGCGCAGCAGCTTTGCAGAAACAATAACTCTTTTATTGGGAACAAATGTTGACATTTGACGGGCGCGGGAGGCAGCGGCCGCCGGGCCAGCGCCCCGCTTGCTCTCGGCCCGGCCCCAGGGTCCCACCTGAGATTAAAGCGCGAATTCCGATAAATCGGCTCTAACGCGCCCCGGGCGGCGCAGGGCAGAGGCCGGCGGGCCGGGCCGCACGGGCTCCATCCTGCGGCCCCGCGGCCCCGCGCTCGCCGCCGCCCGCCTCCCTCTCCCCGGCCTCCGCTAACATCTGCGAAAGTCTCCGAGGGCCGGGACGTAATGTTTGATTAGCTGAATTTTAAAGCAGAAGAGAGAAATCAGACACAGTAACCCTCTTCCCTGAGAAGGGCCTCTGTTTCTCCCTCATCTTTCCTGAAGATCTGCCGCGGAGGAACCGTAAAGTGCATTCTACGTTTCCTTAAAAAAGATCCCTCTAAACACCTGCAGGTTTTCTGTGCTTAGCATACATTAAAAAAAAAAAATCAAGTTTTCCCGAAAGAAATTCAGGTCAGGTGGCAGGGTGGGTAAGTTATGGAAATCTTTGGTAATTTGTTGGGCATATAAACATCAAAGAGGATTCGTTAGTCTGGGCTAATCTCCTGAGCTGCTCGGAGTTTGCACCAATTGAAAGGTGCAGATTGTCCCTGAGAAGGAGGTCTAGGGTGTGTGTGTGTGTGTATGTGTGTGTGTGCGCGCGCGCCGCGCGGGCACGCCTGTGTGTGCCGCGAAGGGATCATGTATCCAGGTAAAACAATCTTCTGTTCCAAAGGGAGGCAGTTTTCATCCAGGCTTCAGTTTCTGAACATATGCAGGGAGATCAGTTTTTACTTGGTTTCCTCGTTCTCCCTGCTTCCTTAAGAGCCCGAGGCTGTCACTATGTATCTTCATCAGGGAGCATGGTCTTTCAGTGCCTATTTGTTAAATATTGTTAACTTTCATACTTTTCACCCAAGTCTTCAAATTAGAATATCACATACAGGAAATATTGCTGTCACGGGGGTTGGATTCTCTGCTGATTTAGGAAATATGGCTAATGTTAATAAAAGCAAAACCGCTTAACATCTTCAGACTGCAATGTCAAATGCTATCTGGAGGGAAAATCATTATCCTCCCGGTAATTCCACAAAGGTTCCATCTGAAACAAAAACAGGCAAAGGAGCTCCTGGCTCCCTTTTATGTGCACAGACTCAAATCTGTTTTCCTCCAGACGGCTGCCACAGAGCAACCAGGCTTCCCACGTGAAAAATCTTCCCTGTCGCCAAGAGATAGCTCTATTCCAAACATGTCCAGGTCTTCTACTAGGGGAGGCAGGAAGGAGGAAAACATAGGTCTCTACCCGCAAAGATTCGCTTTCTGCTAACCTCTGATCGCTTATCTACTCCAAGCCAACAGAATGCCTGAAAAGGAACAGAAAACTGAAGCCTTGGTCTGCGCCTTCCTGGGCAGTCAGACCCCATAACAGGCAGGGCTCTGTGACCAGTTCACAGCCCCCCAGCTTTGCCTCAAGTAGCTAAGATTACTTTCGAATACCCTTTCTAACAAGACCCCAGCAAGAGGCCACTAATTTCCACGGCACAAAAAGCCACTGGAGAGAGATCCGTTTGTCAATATCAACTGGTCCAGCAATTTCCCATCCTCAGACACATCGGCCTATCAGAGCCGGCAGATGTTTAGACAAGATTTTATAAATTGTTCAATATCAGCCCATAATGAACCCCAACTGACCATTCCAAAGCAGCTAAAAGCATCCGGGCCGACCCCCGCTGGGATCCAATAATGCTCTCAGGCTGCAACATTATTAATCATGGAATAAAATAGATGAACCTCTTGAAAAATAAGTGTATGATTGATTAAAGGGCAATCTAAGAAGCTATTATTCTTGTTTTATAACCGTAAGTTATATTCACTCAATTTATCTTTGGAGAGGAAATAAATGATTGTTCATTTCTTTTCTGAAATTATATTATATGGGTATCCATATAATTTTGCTGAAAATTAAAGTGACAGTTTTGCTGCTTTTATGATACTAATCAAAGGGAATATGTTCCTTGACTACAAATTGTAGACTTGTCCTAAAATTAGGTAGTGAGTCACACAATAACGAGGTAATAGTCTAGGGTTCTTTAAACTTTTCTTTCCCCCCAGGGTAAGGCTAAGAGCCACTGAAAGGAAAATAAATCTCTCCTCCCCAGATTTTCGCCTTGTGTTAAACATGAGTTATATGAAAAGGAGAGTTAAGAAGTCGTTCAATAAATCTGAATAATCTACGCCAATTTGGATAATTCAAATAAACAATAAACAATTATTTCACTCAATAATTTATGGTGGGGGCATCATTTATACCCCATATTATCCACATTATCCACTCACAATACTCTAGTTACTGAGGAGGCTCAGTAAGCCCAGAAATAAATGTCCAATGGACCCTAATGCATGGGGTATCAGATCACTTTATTTTGCCAAGTTTTTTAAATGTACACTAACAAGCCATTTGCATATTCAGAACACAAAATCCAGATTTTCTTACAATGCAGGTGTATATAAATAATGTAAAACCATGCGTATCTCCCTACTGTGTACTGCTCCTGCCTCTGCCTTCTTGCAGGAGCAGAAGGGAGGGATTATTTTACACATTTTCATTAAAAAGCCTGAGGTCAGATCACCTGGGGGGAGGGGCTGCATCCCCAGGGCTCCCTACCCAAAGCCTTTTCCAGGACAAATGAGCCCCAAACACCACACTGTTGTAGACTAGTTTGTTTTTATTTACAATTTAAGATATAAATTAGTAAAGAATTCTTGTTAAACAACCAACAAAGATTGTATAACCAGCAATGTTCAAATAAAAACCAGGCAGAATTTATTTACAAAAGGTTTAGATTCCATTGCAATACAACTTGCATAAATTACTAGAAGCTTTATATCATTATAAAAATAAATATCAAATTTGTTTCCACTTCTTAAGTACTCAAGTTCTATAATCACGTTTTATTTCTACTGTGTACATCTTTTACAAATAAATTTTACAGTAAATCCTATCACACCTATAGAATATATACCGTGGCAATGAAGTGATCAAGTTAAGATATCCTGAGAAAAAAGATTGTTTTCAAAAGTCACACATATATTGGGGAAGCTATACTATGCCAACAAATTCACGTATGTCCAACAAAAGTCTGTTCCGATAGAGTCTGTGGGTTGGCAGTGCCCTGTGGATCCTTCCTTTTTACAGTGGCACAAGACGCGGTCGGGATTTAGAGGTCATTATATATATATATATATCTGTATATTTATGAACTTGGGAGGAGAGAATGGCCTGCTTTTTTTTTTCCAAAGCAATTGTGACACCTACCTGTGGACCAAGGAAAAAACCAAGTCATCCCCCAAATCCTTCAGCCCCACCAGTATCAATCACCACATTCTAAAAAGGGCTCATCTCAGAAGGTTTTGCTTCTTGCCCACCTTCAAGATCTGTGATGAGTAATTTTGCCTACTTGTAAAGTAGTTTTCTTTTTGAGACACTACTGTCAGCCAGGCAAACTGCTGGTACTATCTACTCCATCTGGACACGGGGACAGGCCTGATAAAAGACTAGTATTTCTGTGTCTCTCCAGCCTGACTGCAAATGTCATCTAAAAAGGGGTCTGATACTCCCAGTTTTGGGAACACTAGCTCATGAAAGCAAGTGCCTTTTAAGTGTAGTTTTTTAAGGTTCCAAACTGCATACAAATACCCAGATTTTAAGAATCTGTTTTTCCAAAGAGAAAACAGCAGCAGTGGTGCAATAAATACATTCCCAGTTGAAGGAGTGATTTTTTTTTTTAAAGCAGAATTTGAGCAAAAAAAAAGAAGAGCTCTCAAAAAGAGCATAATCCTCTCCCACTTAAAGAAAAGAAAAAAAAAAAAGAGAGAGAGAGAAGTAAGTCTCTGTCCTCAGACCCCATGGCAAGAAGCAAGAAATACACATTAAGCGAATTTGCTGGGCAATTGGTGGAAGGTTCCGCAAGGGGTGTGGGGAAGGGGGACCCCAGGGAGCCCACTTACTTGCATTGCTGTCTCGGCCCTTCTATAGGTAGGGCTGGACGCCCCCACCAACCACGGTGCAGCCCTCGCTGGCATCTGTCAGGGGAGGGGGCAGTTAGTCAGGACCCGACCCCAGAGCCATCTGCCTCGCGACAGCTTCGCGGCCACCAGCCCCGCGCCGCCCAACCACGCCGTGCCCTTCCCCCTGAACCCCCAAGCGGTCTGGGGGACCCGGCTGCCCCCCCTCACCCGCCCCCTGAGGCACTCGCCCGTCACATTTCCGCGTTTTCTGCCCCCTTGACCTCCTTTTATAGGTCTGATCGTCTCAAGCCTCCATTAGGAGCAACAGAGGCGAGGCAAAGAAAGGGAGGGAGAAAACGGACTCTCGTTTTCTGTTCTGAAGATTTAAAAACCGGAGACCCCTGGGAGGAAGCAGAAGGCTTTATCTCCTTGCAGCCGAAGGCAGAAGAAGAGATTGAGCTGAGACCAAGAACCGACAGAAAGCGCCGAGGCTGACGCTCAGGACGCCGGAGGGAAGCTACATTTGGCGTCGATTTGTATTTGCCAAACCGAAAACAGTCAGGATACCAACAACAGGAATAATAACAAATCAAATAAAAAGTAATAAAGGGGTCAGTCCTGTCTCAGTCTCCAGGCAGGATCGCCGGGCCCCCCACCCTGTTTCTGACTTCACCAGCTCCGCCCCGCCTCCTTCATTTCTAACTTAGGAGTGCAAAGCCATCCGTTCCCGTTCCCGGTTCAGGGACAGGGCTTCCCCGACCAGACCTACCGGTGCCCGGTTCCCTTTCCCGGCTCCTAGGGGTGCTCGCCCGCCGGGACCCACAGCCCCCCTCCGCCCCCGGGGCCCCGCGGGCCGCCTACCTTTCTTCGGCTCGTAGCCGCCGCCCGGGGGCCGGTAGTGGGGCTCCGGGAGCGGGTGCGCGCCCGCCTTGCCCGCGTCGCTGGCGGCCTTTGGCGCGGCGTGCAGCGCCTCTCCGGGGGCCGCGGCCGCCGAGTTGTACCGCAGCAGCCCCTGGCCCTGCAGCGCCGCGTTCAAGTTCCCGTAGTTTGTGTAGCTGCCGTAGAAGGGCGATGTGTAGTAGAGGTGGCGGCCGAGGAGCGGCGACGCGGGGTAGGGCGAGCCGCCCGGCGGCGCCCCGCTCGAGGCGGGCGCGGCGGCCGCGGGCAGCCCGGGCGGCGCGCAGCCCGGGCCCAGGCTCGGCTGCTTGAGGTCCGACGTGGCGATCTCGGCCAGAGACCACAGCTTGGGCTTGCTGGCGGCCGGCGGCGCGCCTGGCGACGTCCGGCTGCCCAGGGGCGTCTTGCCGCCCCCGCCCCCGCGGGGCGCGGCCTCGGGAGGGGGGCTCAGCAGCGGCGGCGCCTCCACGCCGGTGAGCGGCGACGAGGTCACGGGCTTGGACGGCGCCAGGTCCCGCTCGCCGTCCTCGTCGTCGTCGTCGTCGTCGTCCTCCAGGTCATCGTACTTCTCCTTGCACTCCGAGCCCGACTCGCACAGGGGGTCCCCGGCGCGGCAGGGCAGCTTCTCTCCGTCTGACTCGGCGGAGCAGGAGTGGTCGGTGAGCGAGTCCACGTGCAGGCTGATCCCTGCAGAGGCGCGGGGTGGGGGGCACGGTCTGTGGCACCCCGGGCCCCGCTGCCCACCGCTCCCCGCCCCCGCCATCCCTCACCCCGACCCCACCCGAGCAGCGTGCTCCAGGCAGCCTGACCTCCCTGCTCGCGCGCTGCGAGCGGCGCTCTCACGGGGCCCCAGAGGCGCCAGGCGGCGGAGCCTGGAGTGCCGGGCAGGCGGGCGGCCTCCTCTCCGGCCTCAGCTCGGCGCCCCGCCTGGGAAGAAGGAGGCTCCGCGCCCCTGCGCCGCCTCGGCCGCGCTCACCTTCGTCCTCAGCCGATGTCTCGGTGCCCTCGTGCGCCTTGTCCGCACTCTCCTCCTTGCCCCTCGCTGCGTCGCCCTCGTCCTCGTCCTCGTCCTCACTTTTGTTTCTGGGGGCCCACGTCATCTTGTTCTCCTTCTTGAGGCGCCGGCGCGCGTTGGCGAACCAGGTGGAGACCTGTGTGAGGGTCATCTTGGTGATGATGGCCAGCATGATCTTCTCGCCTTTGGTGGGGTAGGGGTTCTTGCGGTGCTCGTTGAGCCAAGCCTTGAGCGTGGCCGTGGCGTCCCGCGTGGCGTTCTTGCGGTAGGCCGGGTCGTTGAGCTGGTACGGGTAGGCCGCGCTGCCGTAAGGGTGGTAGCTGATGGCGCCCGTCATCCCGGTCGTGTGTGCATCGTAGGGCGCGCCCTGCAAGCGACAAGAGCCCGGTGAGCGGTCGTCCGAGGGCCCGACAGGCGTCAGAGCCCCGGCGACCCCTCCGCCCGCCCGCGGCCGCCTTTCCCACGGTGCCTCCCCGAGCTGGGGCTGCGCCTTCCCGCAGCAACAGATCCGGAGGACGCAGCGGGTCGTTTAACGCCAGCTGTGGATCTCGGAAAGCGCTGCAGTTTTATTCCCAAATTTTCCAACGATTTCATTTTCCTAAAAATGACACATCTGGCCCCAAATGCCCCTGAGCCGCCGGTACGGGCGTGCACAAACAGGCCCGCACACACGGGCCCGCAGGTAGCTTCTTGATATCTAAATTTCTCCTGGTGTAAAGAGTCGCCTCCTCCTCCTAGTCGCCTTCCCCTCCCTTAAATGGTTAAAAAAACACCCCAGAGCCCCCGCTCCGCTATTCACCACTCTAAAGCTCGGCAAATCCAATTTGCAACTCGAAGCCAGTCACCGTTTCGAATTCTTCAAATACGCGGCAATTAGCATTTTAATTCAACCCTTAACGTTTAAATTCGAGACTTCTACAGCCAGCGCCGAGGCCCCGGCTACCCCGTCTCTGCTCTGGAATTCCGCCGAGGGCGGGAGGTGGCCACCAGCACCCCCCCTCCCCCGCACTCCCCCGTCGGGGCCCCCAGCGTCTAAGACACGCTTTGCCAGCCCCCGGGCCTTGCGGGGCAGCGGAGCAGGAGGAGCGCGGGCCGGCCCGGGGCCCCGCGACGCAGAGGCTGCTCTCGGCGCGCGGGGACCGAGGCGGCACTTAGCGGGCCGCACGCCGGCCGACATGTTTTTCTAAAGCACGGGCCTGTGGGGCAGATGAAGGCGAAGATCTGGGCGGCCCGGCCGGGCCCCAGAGCCGCGGCCGAGGCTCCGCTGATTTCCCCAGCCCGGTGACCCCAAGCCCCGCGAGAAAGTGCCCAGCGCCTGGCGATCGCCCCGGAGGCCCAGGGGCGCCGACCCTTGCTGCCCGCGCCGGAAGAAGCGAGCCTCGGCCCGCTCAAGACTCCTCGCCCAGCTTCGGCGCCTGAAAGAGGGCCACCCAGGCCAGATCCCGTCCCGACCCCAGTGGGGTCGCACTTCTCGGGCTCGCGGGGAGATGACCTCGGCAGCCGAGGGGAAGGGCGCGCGGAGCCCCGCGCTACGGCCGTCGCCGGCCGACCGCCCTGCCTCTCGTCCCCGCCGACCGCGCCACGGCCCCAACTCCGCGACTTCGGAGCCGCCTCCCACACCACGTTCCCCGCGACCCTCAGGTCGCCGATCACAGACCAGGGTCTCTGCGCCCGGCATCTCGCGACCCCGCCCGCCAGCCCGCGCTCGGTTACCATGTAGGACGGGAAGCCGGCGGCGGCGGCGGCGGCGTCGGCGGAGTACTGCAGCGGGCTGCCGAAGCCGGTGGCTGCTTGCGCGGTGAAGGCCGCGGAGCCGGGGTAGGGGCTGAACGCCGAGCCCGACGCCGACCGCGCCAGCTCCTCGCTGCGCGGCGCCGCCAGCGCCGACGCTCCGTACGCCGGACACGAATAGAGCGCCAGCGAGCCGGGCGCCTGGTACAGGTAGCCCTGCGGGTAGGACATGGTGGGCGCGGGGCGCGGGGGCCCGCGTCACGCCGAGCAGCGGGCAGGGCGCGCGGCGCCCTCCATCCACGCCCGGCCGGGGCGCGAGGCGGCGGCGGGCGCGGGGACCGCCAGCCCAGGCAGGCCGGCCCGCGCACTAGCCCGGGCGGCCCCGCGGGCCGGGGGAGCGGCGGGGCGGCGGCGGCGGCGTTGGCGGCGGCGGCAGCTCGGAGCCGGTGGGCGCAGCCGCGCGCCAGGCCGGCGGTCGGGGTTTGGGGGAGTCTGGAGTCGGGAGTGAGGAGTTGAGGAAGGAGCGCTCGAGTTTCCGAGGGACATTGGAACGCGGAGCTGTCCGTCACGGGCTCATCTGCATATTCGGGCGCCCGCCCCCTCCCCTGCTCCGCCGGCTCCGCCCGCTCCCGCCGCCTGGCCGCGGCCGGGGGAGGGGCTGGGACGCCGGGGGTGGGGCGGGCGGAGGGGCGGCGGGAGCGAGAGGCAGGACGCGCAGGCTTTTGTGGCTCAGTCGCCTCTCGCGCAGCCCCAGCCCCCGGCCCGCAGCCCGGCCGCACCGGGCAGTGCGCGCTTCCCCTTCCCACTCGCGCGGACTCCCGGCGCCCGCCCCCCCCCACCTTCCCGGCCGCCCCCCACGCCCCCGCCCGCCACTCTGCCCCCTCCCACTGCCCCGCCCCCAGATCGGCCCGCAGGGACCCGCGCAGAGGCCGCCCGCTGCCACTTGGGGTGGGGGGGGGGGGAGATGAGCGGCCCGGGCCCCCCTCACCGGCCGCGTACTGCGCGCCGGACTCTCGTGCCCGGATCGGAGCTACGGGTGATGCGCCGGGAATAGGGCGCCATGGCCCGAGTCCTCCTGCGGGCGGCGTGCGCGGCTCTCACGCCCACCTCCCCCGGTTCGTCCTTGCTTGCTGCACGGGGCGAGCCTCCGCGCGGGGCCTCGCAGCTGGCCGCCGGCCCCGCGCCGCCCCGGCGTGCCCCCGCGGGACCCAGATCCCGGGCGCTTTCGTCGCGAGCCGCCAGGAGGGCCCTGAGGTGAGCTCTCTGCCCCAAGGTCCGCAGTGGCCAGCGGGCCCTGGGTGTCAGGACTCGAATGCTCTCGGATGCGGTTTATCCCGCGCCTCCAGTGCTTCTCCAGGACGCCGCCGCCTCCCCCAAAGGGTTTTTTATTTTGTTTTAATAAGTTGACGCCTCTTTCGGATTTGTGTTGTAAAGCACTCGGGGGAAACGATCGTCACCGGACAGACCGCCTCTGGCAGGACTTGGAGCCTCGCTGTCACTCGGGAAGGGACGAGACAGTCACAGGCCGCGGGCGGCACACGCGGCTGCCCAGGTAGCGCAGGTAACAGGCGACTTGGGGGCCGCCTCTCGGGGCCCAGCGGCGAGGCGCTCGGCAGGAGGCTCTGGGACCCAGTCCCACAGACACCCTTCTCCACGGGCCTCCTCCGCCCTCCCCCACCGGGCCGTGGAGGAGGGCGTCTGGCGTTTGGTCTTGGAGGGGTGGGGGCAGATGGGGCCACCGGTGGGCTCTCAGCAAGTGGGCGCACGGGGAAGGGGGCGGCGGGTGTGCGAGGCCCAGGCGTGGTGGTCAACACAACAGGTGCCTCTTCTGCGCGGGGGGGTGGGGGGGTGGGTGGGGTGGGGAACGCGGTAGGCCAGAGCTCCAGGCCGCAGCCTCTCCTTCCCCCACCCCCTACCCACCTCCCCCCACCCCCCACCCCCTACCCACCTCCCCCCACCCCCCACCCCATACCCACCTCCCCCCACCCCCCACCCCATACCCACCTCCCCCCACCCCCCACCCCTTACCCACCTCCCCCACACCCCCACCCCTTACCCACCTCCCCCACACCCCCACCCACCTTCCCCGCCCACCTCTCTACCCCATCCCCTACTCCTCTACCCCCCACCCCGCTACCCCACCGCCTACCAACCCCTCTGGCCCACTTCCCAGCCCGTTGGCTGGGCAGCTCGCGGAAGGACCAGAGTGATCGCGTTCGGGTCTCGGTCTCCAGGGTACCCCAGGCGCCATGCGGCCTCTTGCGAGGCGCGGCTGCAGCGCGAGGACCAGGAGGCTCCAGCCTCGGGCCTGACCGCCTGCGGAACCATCGAGGCTGTGTTTCCTTCCCCCAGATCCAAGGAGACCGGTTGTAAACTGCAGGATTGGACTTGAGCAGAGCCCACCCGCCTCCGCCTGCAGGCGGTGGCCCCCCGGTATGTGAAGTCCAGGCACCTGACCCCAGCCGCCTCCCCACTTGCCCCTAAACCGCTGCACCCTCGCCTGTCCCCTCAACACCGGCTCTCCTCTCTGAGCCCCCGCGCCGCCCACAAACCCCAGCCTGCACCCTCTACACTTTCCTAGACGCCTCACCCCCAAACACTCCCCAGCCCCTCACCACCTACCCAAACTGTCACCCCCACCCCACCCCACACACTCTGCGCCACCTCGAGGGCCCAGCAGGTGAGTTTCAGCAATGCTTTGACCCCAAGCAGGACGCCCTAATTCAGTTCAGGGCAGTTATTTTAAATCAATTATTGTCGCGTTAAAAAGGAAAGGGAAGCGGGGAGAATCAGAGGCCGCAGCAGCCCCGTGGAGCCTGCTTTTCCCAGGGTCCGCGGCATCCGTGGTCTTCCCGGGAGGGAATTCGGCCAGGAAGAGGCCGAAATGAGACAGACACACGACGGATGACCAACGTTCACAGCGCCAGACCAGGTTCTGGGCCTTCGGTTCCCTTCCAATTACATAGTTCAAGTGAAAAAAGAAAAAAAAATCAGGTCTAATTTTTATCTCCAAGGAGGACTGGCCTGAGTATTTCCATTTCTAAAGACCAGTTCCTGCTGTTGTCTCATTAGCATTTGGGGCCGCCCCCCTAGCCTTCTCCTCCCCTCCCCCCCGCCCTCTCCTCCCTCTCCCTCGATTCCCCCACTCCACACCCCCACCCCCCACCCCCAGGGCTTGATCTCTGCCAGGGGCAGAAAAGAAAACAGCGAATTATTACAAAAACATCTCCAGTTTGGAGCAGGGAGCATAAGCTCCGATACACTCGATTTTGACATCAATTAAGTGTGTAACCAGACATGTGCACGTGGCTTTGGAGGGTCTCGCGTCGCCCAGGGTGCTTCTCCAGAAAGGGCTGCCGGCTCTCGCGCTGCCCGCAGCTCAGCGCAGCTGATCCGGAAGACAGTCTCTGCTCAGTGTCTTTTTTTTCCCCCCAGCAATTATACTCCTCCACTGAAATCTAAATTTTCCATACTGCTGCCTGCTACTAATAAAAGCCGTCTACCTTGCACTATTAAACAGTCGAATCGTACTACATGCTGTTTTTATTGGTGGTGACTGTAGCAAATTAAAATGCCTACGCAGAGACATTAACATTTACTCTCTGCATTGTTACCGGGATATATAAACTCCGTTTCGCTTTAAAGCACTCTGATTTTTTTTTTTAATATATAAAATCACTTTCCCTTTTCTTAAAGTTGGCTCGGTCTTCTTTTCTAAAAACTCAATCGAAAGAACAGGCTGCAAATGCGGAGGCTCGACGCGATGGCTGGGCGCGCGGCCGCCTGCGAGGATGGCCTGGAATCCTGCAACTGCGTCTCGGGTCACCGCGGGGAGCTCCCGGACCCCGCGGCCGCCGCTTTCGGGGAGCAGGACCTGGATGCTCCGCTCACGGGCGAGGAGGCTGTTTAGGCCTGTGGAGCGCCGGAGTCTGAACGGACACTGGGCCTCTGTCACTTTCGGTTGCCCTCCTCACCGGGATGGAAGAGAAAGGGCCGGCGCGCGGGCCAACCGGGTGCGTGCCCTGAAAGCGATGGATCCGAGCAGTTCGGTTGCGGGATTTACGGTGGATTCCACCTCCCCGCCCCCAACACACACACTTTGCTCCAGGTGTGCATTCAAAAAAAAAAAAAGAGGGATCGGTTAACACCATCACATTTCTGTTTCTTGTCCCCACAGTGGCCGGTGCTTTTGGAACGAGTTGGCGAGGACACTCGTGTTTCCGGGAACCGCGGTTTCCTGGAGGCCGAGCTCTGGGAAACGGCGGCCTGGGGCTCTAGATCCTCCTCGGAAAGCAGCGGTGGCGCAGACCGAGGCGCCCTCCACTCCTTGCCCGGGACTCCCGGGAGGCGGGAAGGCCCAGCGGCAATGCGGCCCGAAGTCGTGCGCACGGGCGGCGAGGGGGCGCTGTGGCCCGCGGATGCCGCCTCGTCCCCGCCGCGGTGGGCCTGGCGCCGTCCCCAGCCACTGAGGGCGCCCCGGCCCGGCCTCCCCCACGTCGATTGCATTCGGGGCAAACGGACAGCAACACTGGAGCGCTTGAATAAAGCCTAGCCGAGCCCGGCTTCTCTCTCTCTTCCCGCCTTTTGCCCTGTCTTGGGAGTTTTAAGAGTTGGGTGGGCAAAGAGGTACCATCTTGGAGCGTGTAGATATGCCGAGGGGAGGGGGTCAATTAAGATTTAAAAAGACACATTTTACGTGGTTCCTCTTCGTGAAGTTCTGTGTCAAGTGGAAGTGGTTTCCATGTATAGGGGACCTGTCCCCTCTGATGTCGCTCTTCCTGGGGGACTGTGGAGCGAGTGGCATCAGAAACTGGCAAGAAGAGCCGCGAGTCCGGGTCTGTGTTTTCTTTTTTGGGAAACAGGAACACTTCGCTGTAAACTGTACAGAGTTTAAGTCAAATGAACCGTGAATGCCTTCCAAGCGGGGTCGAGCCCGCTCGCGGGTCTCTGGACACTTTGGCCTTTCGAAGCTCTGACACGGTCTTCTGATGCGGCCACGTGTGTCTGCAAAACACCGCGGGAGGCGAAGCGCGGGGGGTCCCCGCCGCTCCAGTCAAGGAACCTGGAGCGCGGACGCGGCCCCTGGGTTTCCACCGGCCCGAAAGACTCGGGCCCCGCGGGCAGTGCCGCGGGAGGGGTCCCTGGACCGGGGCGCGCTCTTTTGTACGTTCTGGGCTCAGCCTGAGACCCGGTTCTAGCACCACGGCCCAGCCCCTGAGGTCGGAGGACTAGAACTGTGCTGGCCGCTAACGTGTCCCTCCTGGTTTCGTTCAGCGGCCGCACACGGCCCATCCTCTCCGCGAACGCCCCGCCTCCGACCCGCTTCCTGAAGTTTCTCCCGCGCCGCGGCCCAGGAATCAGCATCCTTCGCCTCTTCTCCGCATCCCGTGCTTCCATCGCTCCGGTTCTTCCCTTCCCCCCGCGAACCCCGACCCGCAGCCCCTTTGGGCGAGCCGTGCGCGCGTCCCCGGGCTCAGGTCCCCGCCGGTGTCCGCGTCCCCAGCTGGGAGCGCCGAGCGGGGGTGAGCGGAAGGGTGGCGGTGCGCGGGCGGCGGTGCGCGCGCCGCGGACGGGATGAAGGATCCCAGTGACCCGAGACCCTCTTCCGGAGCCGCCAAGACCCGAGCGCCTTCGTTCAGCGGTCGGCGATCGTTTGGAAGGACAGTGTGAGCGAGCGCTCTGCCCTCCGCGTTCACGGCCGCGCGGCCTGGCGCCCAGACCTGCACACACGTGCGCGCGCACAGTCGCGCTGCCCGGGGAGGTCAGCGCGCCGCGAGAGCGGCTCTAGGCAAGTGGAAACAGATGAAAGGTGTCCGGTTTTTTTTTTTTTTTCCTTTTCTTTTCTTTTCAATGTTTCTGCGAGACAGCCTTTGGAAGAACTTAGGTCATACATACCCATCCCTCCCCGCCCTCCCCCCGCCCCCCGACGCCCAGACCGTCCTCAGCCTCTCCATTACTCGCTTTGCTTTCCCGGTTTTCCACTCCGGAGCGCAGCTCGGCACGTGCACGCGGGTGTGAGCGCGCCCAGAGGCTGCAGAGACCCGGAGCGTCGCTCGGATCCGGCCAGAGCGGGTAGGATCCTCGCTGGCAAGAAAACCAGCGGAGGAAAGGAACTGTGTTTCGCCCATTACTTTTATTAGACGAGAGAGGCTATAGAGGGCGTTTGTCCCGGGTCCCGTTTCATAGCCGCCTGCTGACTTCATCAAAAGGGCTCGTCCAGACCGCGATTCCGCCGCGCGTGGTCAGGCGCACACTGACGCAGCTGGGTGGGAGAGCCGCGGGTAAGGAAAGCCTTTTTTTGTTGTCGTTGTTGTTAATACTGGCGGAAATGCAGAAAGGAAGGTTTGATAAATTTGATTGCATTAAAAGTAAAAAACTTCAGTTGAACAGAAATTGCTGGCACTGACCTGGGGAGAAAGGTTTGCAGTGACCGTAAATGGCAAAGACTGCCCTACAGAACCAGGAACAGCGCCCAAGGTCAGCAGGTGAAGCCAGCCGCCGGAGAGATGGGCCAAGGAGGCCGGTGGAGTCTCCTCACAGAGGACAGAGGCCCACGTTCGTTCTTGACGGGGACACCTTACCGTGTGACAGATGCCACGGTGTGACCCCAAACAAGGCCCAGGGTGTGCGGAGACCGGGCGCGCTCTCCCTGCTGTGCTCGTTGAAACTGCTACAGAGGAATCCGGGAGACATTTGTCCATATCTGAAAAAGCAGGAGCTGCCCACCCCGCTGACCCCCAGATCCCTGCCTCATTGTCCGCCGCCGCTGAGAAAATGCCAGGCTGGGGGCACTGAGCCCTGGCACTGCCCTTGCAGCATTGTCTGCAAAGTGCAGGGCTGGAAGCGTCCTAAATGGCAGTCAGAGGAGGCCTGGCTGCAGAGCCCAGCCCAGGGCACGTCCCCTGGAACAGAGTGTTCCCCAGGGATGACGGGAACCACCCCAGACTCTGCTTGCACTCGCTGGAGCCAGTCCTGGGGGTATAAGGTTGAGCTGGGGAAAATAATAATACTTTCAGAAAAGGATACCGACAGCTTGCGGCTCCTGCCACAATTGACAAAAAGAAAAACAAACCAGCAATATACCTGCTGTTTACAGGTGGGGGTGGCAGCGTCGCTATGGGGCCTCTCCCCTAGGCTGCAGGCCCACTGTGTGCTTGAAGAGAGGCTGGGGGCCCACACTGGCGGGCATGCTTTGTTTCTGAAAAATCTATATGCTGCAAATGTCACCAGAGATTGTTAACTTGAAATGATGGTTACGTGGATTCTATCACTCTCTACATTCCTAGCATGTGAAATATTTAACACTTTGAAAATTAAAACAAGAATGTGTGTTACCCTTTAAAAGAAGTGTCATAGTGCAGAAGTATAGGGAGCTAATGGAGGAGTGCTTTCTTAAAAAAAACAGTTTCTCAAAAATGTACGTGTCTGTCTCTTTCTTCCTGGCTTCACCTCGCCCCACCCTCGCCCATCCCATCCTTCAGAACATAAAGATACAGTCTTAGATTTTCGGTGTTGACCTCTGAACGGATGGCCCCCGGTGTGTCTGTCACTGGGCGTCATCCAGAACGTGGCAGAGAGAGAGGCTTCCTGGGCAGAACGCTGCCCGAGGGACCTCAGGCTCCTCACCTGGGCCCATCAGGTGAGCGGCTCACCTGTGGCTATTGGCTCTTCTCGGGGGCTGGCCGCTCTCGTCTCTGGGGAGGGGCGCTTTTGCCCTGGAGAAGTCTGAATCTTTTCACCACTCACAGTAAAGGTGCCTTAGAAAATTCAAGTCAAGATTAGACAGAGGGGGGCTGCACCTGGAGAGGGGGTGGCTTCCTGGGGAGCCCTGTGTGTCCAAAGGCTTCCCTGGGCCCACGAGGTTGAAGGCCCTGGGGACTGACTGCCGCCCGAACCTGGCCAGCTCTCTGCCCAGGCTCCTGGCCTGCTGGCCCTCCTGCCTGTGGCCACACATCCCTCCACATCAGTCCCTGCCACTTGCAAAGGTCCTGACCACAGGGCTCCGTCACCCCCTGCTGTGGGGCTCTGTGGAGCACTAGACACGTATTGACTGACTGACTGACTGAGTCGGTGAATGGCTTGCTCTTGGTCACTCACTTTTTCTTCTCAAAGGTACCCAGGATACTGAGGGACAGAAACAGAAAAACCACGGTTGCGTACGTTTCCTGCCGGCTTCCCTGCTAAGCATCTTCTGTGCACCTGAGTGTCTTGATCTCGAGTGATCCAGGCAAACCTGATCACACCTCGGGAGCCCTGGCTCTCCTGTATGAAGCGCGGTGCATTGCCACGTTGAATTTTAAGCCCCTATAGCTATGCACACTGAAAATAGCATTTCATTTTTAAAATAAATTCCTGAGTTAGCAGTCAGCCCCAAACCTTCCATTCCTTGAGAACAGCGAGCGTGCATTTTGTTGTTGTTTTTTGCATCCCGCATGACGTGTGCCATTCCCAGCACACAGATGTTCATGAAAAAGGAAAGTGAACAAAAGCAAACCATACTGATGATACTGTTAATGAAAAATTCAGAGTGGGACCGACCGTTTAAAGCTGATTAGATCCTAGCAAGGGTTTTTTTAGAAACAGACAAGTTTCTTCTGAAATTTATTTTTAGTGGCAGGAATCTTAGGATGGCTAAAACAATTCTGACAAAGAAGAATAAAGTGGGAAGAATCAGTCTACCCAATTCCAAGACATTACATCATTGGAACAAAAGAGAAAATCCCAGAAACAAACATGTATAAATATTCCTGACTTATTTTGACAGGATGCAAAGCAATTCAATGGAGGAAAGTTAGTCTTTTCAACAAATGGTGCTGGATCAATTGAACGTCTCTAAGCAAGCCTGTGGGACTTCTCAGGTATCTCAGTGGTAAAGAACCTACCTGTCAATGAAGGAAATGCAAGATCTGGGGGTTCGATCCCTGGGTCAGGAAGATCCCCTGGAGTAGGAATCGGTGATCCACTCCAGTACTCTCGCCTGGGAAATCCCAGGGACAGAGGAGCCTGGTGGGCTACAGTCCGTGGGGCCACAAAGATTCGGACACAACTGAGCACAAAGCAAGTATGCGCATACAAACACACACAAACTCCAACCCAACTCCCGTACCTTACGCAGAAATTAACTAGACGTGCCCACAGACTTACACGTCAAATTATGAAACTTTTAGAACAGAGGATAAAAATCTCAAGATCTATGACGAGGCAAAGAATCTGTAGACTAGACACCAAAAGCAGAATCCATGAATTAATATTTTATTCTCTGAAAGAATGAAAAGAATGCAGACTGACAGAAACTATTTGCAAATTATGTATCCGACAAAGGACTAGTATCTAGAATATATAAAGAATACTCAAAGCCGAACAGTAAAACAAAACAATACAAAACTGTCCCATTAGAATTTGGTCAAAAGACATTTCACCAGAGAGGATATACAGATGGCAAATATTCTCCTGAAAGGTGTTCAATGTCATTAACCATCAAGGAAATGCAAATTAAAAGCACTGAGAAGTATATGCACCTATCAGGATGGCTACAATGAGAAAACAAAGTAGCAATAACAACAAAGATGAGAATGCAAAGAAACAAGGTCATTCACGCGTTGCTGGTGGGAATGTCACGTGGTAGACCCACTGTGGGAACCAGCTGGGCAGTTTCTGATAAAGGTAAACAGTGTGAGTCTGGTGCATGACGCAGGGGCCCCGTGCCGGTGACACCCCACCCTGGAGGGAGGGAGGTGGGACAGGGGTACAGGGTGGAGGGGACAAATGTATGCCTGTGACTGATTCATGATGGTGCAAAAGCCATCACAATACTCCAAAGTAATTATCCTCCAATTACAATAAATCAATTAAAAGAAAAAAAAAAAGACTCGACTTGAAACTACCATGCAGGCTGGTGATCGCATTCCTGGGCATTGTTCCCAGAGAAACAGAAACTTGTGTTCACACAAACCCTGTACACGGGTGTTCACAGCACCTTTATTTGTAACAGACAGAAACTGGAGTCGGCCCAGATGTCCTTCAGTGGGTGGAACTAACGCTCAACGGTAGAAGCGAGTTATTGGTCCAAACAGCTCGCATGAAATCTCCAGAGAACTGGGCTGGAGGACAAAAGCCGATGCCAAAGCTTCTTTACTGCGTGATTCTGCCAAGAGCACATTTCTGAAATTACAAAAATTTAGAAAGAGAGAACAGCTTGATGGCTGTCAGGGACAAGGTGGGGGAGTTGGAGGGAGGGTATAAGAGAGGGGGGCGTGTTTACAAAAGGAACAGGCGGGATCCTTAGGGTGATGAGACGCAACACCTTGATTGTCTGTGTCTTCAGAGACCTTTCAGGCTTTCGAGCTGCAGAAGATGTGGGGCTCAGAGTACGGTGCCCGCTCTGAGCACAGGCAGGCAGGACATGTGAGAGGGGACGGTAAGAGGCAGCATCTCTCTGGAGGAGCCAAGCCAGCAACACTGCCTTCTGTATCTTTGGCTTTTATAAGTATTTGATGATTTTTAAGAAGTTATATACAGAGCTGGGGAGGGATAAATTGGAAGTTTGGGATCAATGAATCTAATATATACATAATAGATAAACAACCAAGAGCTACTACATGGCACAGGGAACGATACTCAGTATCTTAGAATAACCTATCATGGGGAAGAGTCTGAGAAAGCGTATGTATACGTTTTCCCATGTGGCATTAGTGGTAAAGAACCTGCCTATCGATGCAGGAGACATAAAAGGTGCATCTACTCCTGGATCGGGAAGATCCCCTGGAGGAGGGCATGACAACCCACTCCAGCATTCTTGCCTGGAGAATCCCATGGACAGAGGAGCCCGGCAGGCTACAGGCACGGTTTGCAAAGAGTTGGACACGACTGAAGTGACTTAGCACACACACACACACACACACATATACATGTACTTATATATGAAGTGAAGTGGCTCAGTCGTGTCCGACTCTGCGACCCCATGGACTGTAGCCTACCAGACTCCATCCATGAGATTTTCCAGGCAAGAATACTGGAGTGGGTTGTCATTTCCTTCTCCAGAGGATCTTCCCGACCCAGAGACCCGGGTCTCCCACATTGCAGGCAGACGCTTTACCGTCTGAGCCACCAGGGAAGCCCGTACATATATATATGTGTGTGTGTGTACATGTAACTGAGTCGCTGTGCTTTACCCCTGAAATCACCACAACACTGTAAATCAACTAGACTGCAGTTTTAAAAAGTCTACACAAACATGACGAATTGGGTGTATACTGAGATGAGAAAAACATTTCTATGTCATCTTTTGAAATCTCTGACTTCCATATATTTTTACATTAGTCTGAGAAATATATATATTATACATCTATGTTCTGAATTATTATAGATAATAAATTATATTTGAGATAAGCACACATTTTAATTCATATTTAATGTTTCTTTATATCTTTCCTCATATATTGAAGCTCTTCATTCTTTCACCAGTTTTCATTCATTTGATTTGCTGGGAAACATACATAAATGCTTCAAAACTATAAATATCTGCATGACTACTAACAATAAATCACTGAGTACAGCTTTTATTTTCCTTTGCAGATCATTTAATGTCTAGAAAATATCACACTTGGGATTCACGAAGCAATCTACAAAATTACTTGAAAATAGTGTTTCATCTGTTACTAGTTTAATACAAAGATTTGCTTTTCAGCCCTGAGTTAGTGTCAGGACTTTCCTCCGTGTTGGCAGAGCTGCACTTTCGGTTCCATGACTTGCGTGGTTGAGAGTCAGGGAGCGAGTGCGGAGCAGCCTTGGCCCTGTTTTCCGTTTCTTCTGCCCTCCGGCAGTCCCTCACTGCCCTCGTTAGCTTCTACACGTCTTCGCAGCATTTCTTTTTGCAAACGTGAGCAAATGCATACACACGTTCGTGGCCATTAGTCAAGAAATCCTCTCCATTTCTTTCTCAGGTTACACGCATCCTTGCAAAACTTGCTATGTTTTCCTAACAGTAACTCAAGGAGATTACTAGGATTCCTTTCTGGAGATTTCCCCAAATATACCCGATCTTCTGCAAAATTCCTGAACAGTATTCCCTTCAGGGCTGTGTCATAGTCACTCCCCCAGCCCCTGATGAAGGACTTGTGTGCTGTTACAAGCTTGTGCTCTATTCTAGTGCTGTGGTTGGCAGCTTTCTTCCAGGCTGTTTCTTGCTGGAGAAGACACCGCTTCAACCTGGCACTCAGAGCTGGGATGTCTGGTCACAGGGTGCGGTTTTTCCTGGAACTGGCAGACCTCTGTTCTGTTCTGTTCTGTACTCAGACACCAGCCTGAATAACTGCTCATTTCTCCTCATCCCGACTGTGTAGATGTTCGGAGAAACTCGGCATGTTGTCTAGTCTGATGTGTGAAACGTGAGCCATAAATTCTCCTTTCCATGGCACTGACCTCTTGGCGCTGGAGCTCAGTCACCTCCCAGAGGTAAAACCCCGCATGTTCATTTCAGAACAAAGTGGCCATTTCATTACGGCTGAAGGTGAACTTTCCAAATGACTAATGATGTTGATCATCTGTTCCTGCGCTATAGGCCATCCACATGCCTTCTTTTTTGAAGTGGCTATACCATTCTTGTGGTCATTTTTAAAAATGTGTTTTCTTCTAATTATTGCGTTATAAGGGTTCTTTATATATTCTGGCCACAAGTCCTTTCTCGGATATATGCTTTGCAAACACTTTCTCCCAATCTGTACCTTGCATTTTCAATTTCTTTTAATTTTATTAATGGAGTTTTTCAACAAGCAAAACTTCCCATGTTTATAAAATTCAGTTTTCAAAAATTCTTCCTTTGGTGTGTATATATGTGTGTTATTTTAAGGAAATATTTGCCTAACCCAAGGTCGTGGAGCTCTTCTCCTGTGTGATTTCTGCAGCTCCTGTGACTGTAACTCCTGCCTTTGCCTGTGCCGCTTCATTTTGGACTAGTTTTGTGTGTGATGTGTGGTAAGAGTCAACATTATTTCTTCCCCATCTAGCATGTAGTTATTTCATGCCAGTTATTGGAGATCATATTTTATCCAGTGAATTATCTTGGCACTTTTGCAGAAAACAAACAATTGCCCATTTGAGTGTAGGTGTATTTCTGGCTTCTTAACAATGTCCCTTTCAGACCTGTCTGTCCTTAGCTCAATACCGTATTGTTTTGTTTTTATCTCTTTACAGAAAATCTTAAATTATGTAGCATGTCTTTTAACTTCATTTTTCTTTCATAAAATTGTTTTGGAAATTCGAAGTCCTTTGTATTTGCATGTAAATTTTGAATTAGTCCTTCAATTTCTACAAATTCTACAATTTGGAACTTAATTGATAATATAGATCAATTTGTGGAAAACTGGTCTTTTAAAAAATATCGACTTATTCAATCCATAAATATAGTATACCTTTCCCTTTATTTAGTTTTTTAAAAAGTGAATGTATTTTAATGGGAGAGTGATCGAAGTGCTGCGATGGTTTAGCCGCACACCAACGTGCACTGGCCGCGGGTATACGTGTGCCCCCATCCTGGATGCTCGGCCCCTCGAGGCTGCCCCAGGGCGCCGCGTGCCCTGCTTCATGAGTGGAACTTGCACTGGCCGTCTGTGTTACATTCGGTAACGTACATGTGTCAGTGCTGTTCTCTCAAATCATCCCACCCTCGCCTTCTCCTACTGAGTCCAAAAAACTTTTCTCAGGAATCGTTCGTAGTTTTTAGTGTAGACATTTCAGACAAGATTTACTGAAGTTATTACTAAGCATTTTATTTACTTATTTAAGCCATTGGGAACGCCTTTGTGTGACATATTTTGACATTGCTTATTTAGAAATAGAAGTGATTTTTGCCTATTGACCATGTGTTTTTCG